>NW_024103651.1:558189-1017046 GCF_003945595.2 Pipra filicauda
TCACTATGTAACCCAGAGCACCAAAACAGAGTAAAACAAACCAAGGATCTCCGTTCAAATGTAGAGCTGACCTTCATGTTGAGCGTGTATTGCTGCACCCAGCAAAGGAACTCACTACGCTGCTTGCCCAGAGGAGACAGGGATGTGATGGTCTGCGTGGCCCCAGATGTGACACTGCACTGCCACACACAGGGGAAGCCCCCAAGCTTTCTGTGACTGGGAACTGCAAACAGCCCCTCTCACCCTTGCAAGCTGCTGGGTTATTGCCAGCTCTGATGGAATGGAGCTGCACTCCGTGTGTTTTCCCACATCCCTCCCCAGGCTAGTGTGATCATAACATTTCTCTGTAAAACACCATGTAAGACTGGAAAATTGTTTGGGTTTTTTTAACTTAAAGGCAAGCTGGATTTGTGATGACAACCTGGGTGCATCTTTCACTCCCAACAAGGCAGTTTCCTTTACAGTCTGATTCTGAGTGCAGTAAAACATAAGCTAAGCCGCTGTAGGGTTTGCAGCCCCAAAGCACCTCTCTGTTTTCCTCGTCTTCCCAACAAATCAATTAGAGAGGATTTCTTTACTACTGGGAAGTAAGAAATTCCATGAAGATTAATAGGAGCTCCTAAAGAGCTCGAATAGAAGTGGTTTCCCTATCAGGACTCCAGAGAAGAATTTGGCTTTGCTACTGACAGACCATAGACATCATCCAGGGTGGAAAATACTGCCAGGAGCTGCAAGTTATCCTTGTTTTCCCCTCAATCTGTTTCCATACTTCTGTCTTCATGGAATACAGAACTTAAGTGGATTTTTCTGTACTGAATGACTTTTCAAATTTGCAATACAATGTCTTATTGATGGATCTGATAGATACCACACACTGCATGTCAGTCTGTGCCACTGCTGTCGCTGCTTTCCGTTCACTGATCTCTGCTGGGAATATCCTGACTTGAAACTTGACTCCCGCATTGCCAGTATAAAATACTCTTTGCAGCAGTAAATTATTCCTCTCTCCTTTTCATTAAAACCCAAAAATCAAATCTAGACTAAATAGCAATCCATTGGATATACTTTCCTCTGATGTATTGTTACCGCAAACCACTGCTCCTGGCAGCCTGCAATTAGTACTGAAAAGCATCTGCTGCTTTAAAGAGTTTTGTCTTTCAGCAGTTAGTAAATACAGTGTGTCCCTTTTGAGGGTCTGTAGAGGCAAGGCCAGGACATTCCCTTAGAATACTTGGGGTTTTATTTCCTACTGTGCTCTTCAGTCAGAGATTATCTCTGCAGACAGTGCAGATAATGAAGCCTCGGTAATGAGCCTGGTCATCCTAATCTGCATCTGCAACCAGCTACATGGGAAAGGGGGTTCTCCAGGGGCAAATCCAGAATTTGATGGGCTGAAGTGCCCTTGGATGTGCTTACATCTGCCACAAACACCTAAACTCCCTCTCTGGGAACAACTAGAAGGACCCTCGTGGGAGCATGTTTTACATTATCTACCTATAGGCAACCTATCAAACAAGTCTTAACAGACTGCCCTCTACACTTGCCCACCAATATGCCTTCAGCCACTCTAAAAATATAAAGCCAACATCTCATCCTTCTGGAAAGGTCCACAGTCCTGATGATTATTGTTTGACCTCCTGTCTCCAGGTTCATACCATCTGGGAAATGAGGAATATGTCAGAAGAAAGTGTCGTAATGGGTTCAGGTCTCCAGCTTTATGTGCAGGGTACCCACAGAGTTGTGCCTGGGGTGAAGCACAGTGAGGGACCGAGGAGTCAGGCCTGATGGGATATGCAGGGATCTTGTTGGAACTGGTTCCAATAACATGCAAATGGATGGATTTATTCTACTTTTCACATGTGCAAGAGGTTTTCTGTAAGGAAGAATATTTTTATTATTATTCAGCTGCCTTGAGCAATGCAAAGATTTGCATTTCATTGGCAAGACCTAAAAATCTAGGCAAAAAAACTTGTGGTTTGTGGAAATGACTGAATGAATGCTCCCCTTTCCCCTACAGAGCAAATCAGCTTGTGGTGCTTCACACTGATAACACTGCACTGTCTCTGTCTGGTCCCAGAGCCTGACTTATAGACCCAAGTGGAGATGTGTGTTATGGCTCTTTGTTCCCTCTAGTGGATAAATTTCTATCTACAGAGCTGTCTTTTCCATGAGCTGGACCTGCAGGAGACAGTGCTTGCAGGAATATGAGACCCCCTGGGGACAGGGGCTGGTTTGGGCAGGAGCCCCACCCAGGGCTTCGGGTCAGGTGAGCAGGGACACCTTTGCCACTCTGCTCTTGTATAAAGCACTCACCCCCAAGGTCCTGGCTCAGGCATGACTCAGTTTTTATTCAGGAAAAGCTCTCAGTAAGGCCAATTGCTATCTCCTTGGCCCTCTTTCTCCACCAGTCAATCCCCAGTGGCTCTGCTGACACGGCCGAAGTTTCCCTGTGAGCAGCTGGGAAACCCCAGCCACCTCGTGCTTGAAAAAACAGGTAGTCAGGCTGTGAGATAGCAGGGGAGCATTAACAATCATAAAAATAAAACCTGCAAGAGCAAAGACCCTAACTCTGCACCTATTGCACATAAAGAACCTATATAAGTCAGTCATGCTTAAGATATTTCCATCTTTTCCTGTCTCTTTCACTCTCTTTGGCAAGACACGTATGGAAATAATTAGGAACAAAGGCCAATTGTTTTAATATTTAGCGTTTACCACATCAAGCTGCAGGGTTTTTTTCTTTGACTGGTTTTAATGCATGTGCATATGCTGAGCAGGCACAGAGTTTCTCTTTTTTATTTGAAATGGTTGCTTTAATGTCATGTCCCTAACACCTCCATCCTGGCTTTTGGACTTGGATCAAAACAAAGTATTTTTAGTTTTGCATTAAAATGAGAACAATACATGGAGGAAGGGATTGGCTCCCCAGCTCAGCAGATTTTGCTCTCCCAGCTAGACTGCTTCAAGGAAAAGAACATGGGCCAACATCTTTTCCATTTTACTAAGCAAATTCAAAGTACCACTATGGAATTGTTGGACTGAGAAGCTCCCACTTTGCACACATTAACTCTAAACTGCATCTGGACCAATACCTGTAACAGAGCATGGAAATGAACACAACATCCAACACACATTCCTATAAGAGCACAGGATTATACCTGGCTGCTTTGAGACAACTCCAGGTGTTGTAGAAAGACTGTGGGAAGGGAAAGTATTTTTCTCCTTTCCAAAACACATGTGTACAATTTAAAGTGTAAATACAGTCTCAAACTTTACTTCCAGAGAAAGAAAATATAGTTATTTACTAGCCTTTAAAGTGGCTTTATAAGAGAAAAAAAGGAAGTAGACATTGAGAGTGACTTTGTGAAGTGACACTTCACAATTATAGACTGTAATATAATCATTTTTATAAATTAATAAATAAGTACACATAGAAGCTGTAGGTATGACCCGTCAGGCTTTCACTGATATGGATATGTACAGATGTGAGTGTGAGTGGTGATGTCTGTTCTCTGTACTCACACAGACCATGCACATCACTGCACCACACAGACCATGCAGCCCGTGCCCAGGAGCACTCGGTTTAGCTGAGCAGCCCAGAGGATCTGTCCGAGCCCTGTGCTCTGGGTATGTGCCTTCCATCCTCTAGGAGAGAGGAATATCTGAACCTAGGAATTAGCATTAATCTCTGCACCAGATGGTGATACACCAGATATTCTTTTTAAGGTGAACATGTGATCTACTGTACAGCAAACCAGAGGGGTCTGCAGTCACATGGCAAAACGTATAATAACTCAGATAGAGCTTTGATTAGACAACTGACCTGGTTACCATCTGTAGCAACAAGAAGCGAGCTTGACATTTTTGGAACATTCTCCCCAGAAGCTTAATTCTTCCACCTCTATGGCACAGCAATCCTGCTGAGCAAACTACACTGACAAAACAGAAGGAAGCTAAAGATATGCTGCTTGAAGCATGTCGTTAAGGTTACAAGGCTTGGGGTTTCCTCTTTTTTATTTTTTTTTCCCCGTTTCCCCCCTCCTTCTTTCAGACAAGCCACATCTTGACTCATACGGTCTGATGTGAAAACCCACTCAGCTATTTGATAGTTGGGAAATCTAGATGAGACCGTAAGTTATTTCAAGGGAAGCCAGTGTGTGCTGTGAACTCTCTCTCACACACACGCACGCACACGGGGCAGCTCCGCACTATGGTAGTACAGACAGCTGTGACTCCGGGTAGGACCCGAAGACTTTTATTCAAAATACCGTATGGATCACTGAGGAGGCGCAGTGTGGAAAGGGTAAGCCACGATTTCTTTGTGCTGAATGCATGCCCAGAGGATGGGAAGGGCACTATTTGATAGCAGTTGTCTGCCCTGTTAGCAGTCAGAGCTAATAGGGATTATGTCATGGTGTGTAGAAATTACTATTGGTGCATGCCGTGGTGTGTGGGAATTACTATTGGCGGGACCTGTGTGGTGATGAATGGGAATTAATACTTGTCAAAGTCTGTGTGATAACTTAGGGTAGAAATTGGTGCCAGTAGGAACAGTTAGATAACATACAGGAAATGTAACTATTATAGACTCTGTGGTAATACTCAGGGGTAATAATTTCTGAAAAAACATAATTTCTAATGATGAATACTCACTGAGAGAGCATTATGGCATACAGCAGCACCAACCTGTAGCAGTGGGGTGTAAATAATAAAAATAAAAGTGAAATAATGAACACCAGTGGGAAGCTCAGGGTGGTGTTAAAGGGTTTGTGTAAGTAAGCACAGATGAAGATGCCCACGAGTGTCTGTTGCAGCTGAGATTTTCAGTGAGCAGTGGTGGCAACGTGGGCTCTGCAGCACACAGTGCTTCTCTCTGATCAGTGCCAGCTGAAATGACACCACTGGCTGTCCCTGGCTAGCCAAGACAACTTTCTTGCAGCAGCAGGCATAGCAGGGGGCCCCAGGGAAGCTATAATTTTTTCATTAATCACCCGAAAGCACATCACCTCAGCAGCAGTGGCCAGGGAACCAGGGGGTCCCATTGCTTTGAAGGATTGATGAGCTGGCAAAGAGGGGATGGCTGGGACAGGGGTCTCATCTCAGAGAATGAACACTAGCAGAGTACACACTGAGCACACATCTGGCACACATCAGGCACTTCAGGCTGCCTTTGCCTGGTACGCTGTCTCTGACAGAGCTGGCTGGGGCAGCACAGCCCCCCAGGGGACAGGGACTCCTTGCACATCCCCTCCACTTGTCACTGCTTAAATGTCCTGAAACAGTGCTCAGCTCAAGGGAATGGGCACACTCTGCACACTCTTGCCTGTAGGGAGTTTGGGCTGAGTGCCCCAGGGGTGGGTAAGGGGTGCTGCACTCACTGATACATGGCTGGTAGCATGTGTAGAAGCTCTACAAGCCTAGAGTGGCTCAGAGTTGCTCCCTTCACCCAGGACGGAGGGAAACCTTTGCTTGAGGCAATTGTTTTGTTGAAAAGCAGTTTGGCAGCTGCTGAACCCACCTGCGAGTTTGCTTCAAGTCTGTTGCATGTGACACTCAAAAAAAATAAAATCTGCATTTGGACATTTCAAACTAGTTTTTTTTTTCCATTTTTCTTTCAAAAAGAGTGTAATTTCATTTGGATGAATTCCTTCATTTCTTTAAGGAATGTGAGAAAAATCTCAAAATTAAAAGCAGGTCGAAAACTGTTTTGGTTAAACATAAACCCTTTTTGTTGCTTGTTTTTCTTTCATCTCCATTTGGCAGAAGGGAAAGCAGAATAACTTTGTGTCAACCTGAAAAATATTTTCTTTGCCTTTCCAGTCCGTCAAGCAAACCAAAGATAATCAATTATTCACACAGCTTTGGTCTGCTATTGTTTGATTGTCAGTTGTTGCTTTGGAGAGCATTCAGAAATGTCCTTTCTGGTAAATTTGGGCTTTGTGGTTCAAGATGCTGTTTCTGAGAGGGACTCAGGGCAGGCAGCCTTGCTGCCTTAACCTGCCTTGGGGTTAGGTTTTATTTGTGTTCCCTGTACTGCACCCAGCACTACTGTGGCATTGGTGAGGGTTCTCCTGTAAGAGTAGCGCTGCTGCCTCTGGAGGTGGGTTGGTGTCTGGTGGTTTTCAGCTGCTCTTGCAAGTGTGGGGAGGCAGAGAGTGTGGTGTCTCCTTCAAAGGGGGCTTCCCACAAGGTGGTAGATGATTTTTCATCCCGACAAAGCTCTCAGTTCCTGCAGGGCCACCACCCTCTGCTGCTGCTGGCCACAGGGGCTCCCTCCCTGTCTGGAACAGCTCATGCTTTATGCAGACCATACCTGAGACTGATTATCCTGGAGACTCATCATAGAATCATAGAATCATAGAATCATAGAATGATTTGGGTTGGAAGGAACCTTAAAAATCATCTCATTCCAAACCCCCTGCCATGGGCAGAATGCCAGACACTAGATCAGGTTTCTCAGGACCCCATGCAACCTGGCCTTGAACACTGCCAGGGATGGGGCACCCACAGCTTCTCTGGGCAGCCTATTCCAGTGTCTCACTACCCTCATAGTAAAGAATTTCTTCCTAACATCTAATCTATATCTCTTCTCTTTTAGTTTAAAACCATTCTCCCTTGTTCTATCACTATTTGATAGTCATATAACTGCAGAAAATGGGAGACCACTCTCCTCCATGCATGCACACATCCCCTCTGGAAACACGCTATCCATACTGACCTGTCTGAACAACAGCTGCCAGAGTCTTAGCTTTGCTCTGTGTATTAGTCCATGTGGTGGAGAGGTGTGAAAACTAGCAATATTCTCTCACAGGGTGTTTCCAGGACATAACCCCACGGTGGCAGCAAGGGAGATCGTGGATATACCTTCAGAAGGAGGTGTTGGAGAATGTCAGTATTTATACAGGAGGCAAGAACGGATGCATAAGGATGATCAGCACTGCAGGGAACTTGGCAGTGTGTACACACTTCACAGCTCCACTATACACAGCCCAAGTGATCAGCCGCTGTTAGAGGGGTTTGTGTTGTTTTATTTTCACTCACATCCAAGAGTTTATTTCTCTCCTTCCCACTTCTTGACCTAAGGCTGGGATGGTTTAGGCTTCTTCTCAGGCAAATGCTGGAGCCTTGCTGTAAGAGTTGCCAGAGGTTTTAATGGGACGGTTTTTGCAACCACTTTTTTATCCTAAATCTCTGTCCTTGCTATTTTTCTTTCTGCCTCATGACAGAACTGCCCCATCAGGCATCTGGCTTATGAGATTCTGGTCAACCTGGCTGAAGCACACATAGTGCCCTCTCTCCCTGGAATCCCCTGCCAGCCAGAGGTGGCAGGGCAGATCCCCTGCACTTGGAGTTTTGAAGCCACACAGAATCTGTTTCTAAGCTCAGAATCCACAAAATCCCACTGCAGCAGTGAAAGAGCCCATAATACAGTCCCAAGTGAGCAGATTTCACATGGAAAGCCTGAGATGTGAAAGATCTGTGCAATGCACCCAGCAGAAGAGATGCCTTTGTAAAGGCCTTAGCAAGTCCAAATAAAAAAAGGGCAGTGTTTAATTTTAGTAGGTATGACACAGAGACCACCAAACGTGTCAGCTGAGGCAGAATTAAGCATTGTGCCACAGGACACACCAGCAGCCAGTGTCAGGATTGACATGAGTTGGGTTCATCTAATTAAATGCTGGTGTCTATGAGGTGTGTCCATCCTGACCAGCACCATGGGTTGCCTTTGGGATCACTGCAGAGGCAGTCAAAATACTCTGCGAGGGTTGCAGAGGAGGTCCCTTGAACACCCATGTTTGGCTGAATTAATAACCCCTTAAACCTCAGCCAGCTCTACTTTAGCCAGCACATACAGGGACACCTCAGTCAGAAGAGGTTCCCCCTCCACAAAAACAGGAAACATGAATTCAATCCCTAACACAGTATTTCTCAGCACAGAGTCCTCCTCACCAGACCTTCCCTCCTTGGATCTCCTTCCCCCCACTAGTACTGCATGTTAAATGTGCAGTCCCTTCTCCCTTTGCGTTATTAATGTGAGACAGTTTATGCCTGCAAGCTATGTTTATTATATCCATGTGCTGCGGATGTGTGTGAGAGGAAGATGAATAAACTCCTGCTAATGTCTAACAAATGCCTAGCACCATTCAGAGATCTCTTTCTGCTGCTTCGAGGCACTGGTTAAGAAGAGCACAATTTACTCCTTCTCTCAAGACCTCACTGGCTATTTTCCAGCCGCAGGAACGTTTCTCACCACAAACACAAGGCATTGTTTTTGCGAGTTAAAAAGCCTAGAAAAAACATGCGGTTTTCTTGTATTAAAAAAGAACAAGTTTGCCCTCTCTTCTGCCTTTGAGGCTCAAAGGAGGGCACTACAGAGATTGTGTAAAAAGGAAGGCCATCTCCAGGCTAAATGAAGTCCTGTAAGAAACAAATCAAACTGGGAGAGATCTGGCTGGAAAAGTCATTTTAAATTGGGGTTTGCAGTTTGCGTCTCAGCTTTAGGTCCCAGTTCTCAGCTATGGTAAATTAAAGGTCTTGTGCCCAGTTGTGTCAGTGGATGCTTGCAGCTCAGGAGGATTTTAGTCCAGATTGCTTTTTTTTATTTCTTGTGCTTCCAAAGAAGATAAGTTAAGATTAAAAATACGGCCAAAGCCCCAAGCCACAGCTCCACTGTCTCTTACACAAGTGTAAATCTACACCAGCACAGAGCTGGGACTGCTATTTACCTATGACACTTCCTCTCTGAATGGATATCCATGAACACTCACTCATATCATGACTTTAAAACACACCAGGCAGAGATAAATCTGTAAATGGATATTTATTGCCATAGAAAGCAGATGGCAGAAGAAAAAGCTCCCATGTTCTTATCCCAAGCTGCAAGCACGTTAAGAATGCAGCAGGAAACGTCATTCCTCCTATAAATAAATTTCTCTTGAGAAGAGAGAACCCAGGGCTGAAAAAAAAAAAAAAGTCAGTCTTTCTGCTCTGCAGGCCAAGTCTGAGGCAGGTTTTCCCACGCTACTCTGCAGCTTATGGCGACCTTTGCTTTTGGCAAGAGCGGAGATTGCCTCCAAGCAAATCCGGCAAAAGAGTTTGAGGATGTCTTGCTGTTGCACAAACCAACCAGCACTTTTATTATTCTGAGTTGCTGATTTTCTTTTTCTAGTAGACAAAGTATAATTCAGCATTCAGCTTGTTATCAATCATTTCTCTGGGATGGGTTCAAGAGCAAGGTGGTGGGAAACCTCTCACACCAAGGGCTGTAGTGCAGGGTCTAACGGGATGGAACAAGGCAGATCTTGTAACATTCATGCTGGAGTGGTCCTTGTCTGTGAAACCCTTTGTGCAGGCTCTGTGGGTGATGCTGTGAGCACTTGCTCTGACACCACAACTAAGCGAGTGCTTTAAGGGAAGCTGATCTTTCCAGTTCATGCTATTTACTTGAAAACTCTTACTCTGGCATGCAGATCCTGCAGACCTTTGCTTAGCACCTTCACTGACATTTTTTGGACGGGTCTCTTACCTTGACAGCATCACTACCAATCTGATAAACTGGCAAGGTGACAGCAGAGTTACTCAGATACTGTGGATAACAAACAAAGAGTGGATATTTGAGTGTGGAAGTTGCCAAAGACAGAAGAAAGACCTTGAAGCAAGGAATTCCTGTTTTCTTAGCTTTTTTCTGGAAGTTACTCAAGTCGTAAGGTGATGAAAAATTATTCACCAGCCCTATAGACAAATAATTGTATCTAAATAAAAAAACTGAGATCTTAATCTTAAGATCATTGCTAATCTTAAGTAGCAAAGCTGTCACCTGTGTAATGCTCTGATATAATCACTTGTGACTGCCGAAACAGCAATTTTATCTACTTCATCTGAGCTTTATCTTTTCTGACCTGTTCACAAGTATTTTGGAGGAATTGGTTTAATTTGAACTCTACCTAGACAGATAAATGCTTAGTCCACCTCTCAGGTGTCTGGAAGTCGTAATATTTTGTGACACTTCTAAAAGGTGTAACAAATCAAAACAGACTTCTCTGTGAAACGGATCAGGAACTGTGCCAGACTTCATCCCCCAAAAAAGCATGCAGGTTAACAGTGCAAGAGGTGAGAGCATGGCAAAGACTAATGGATAGTGACTGGTGAACTCTGAAGAATTTGGAACTAGGGTACTACTCAAATTGGCTTTCAAATGCTTGGAGCTTAATTGAATTATCAAGCGCTCTTGAGGCCTGGAGACCTCAACAGCAGAGGTTTTGCTGTGAAATTTCCAGTGCTTCGGATTCTTATTTTGATGAGAAAATGAAAAGCTTTTTTCATTACAATTTGGCATTTGTTGCCTTCACGTTGGCCAAACCCTGGGGCAGAAAGGACAAGCTAGGGGACAGAGGCTGGGAGCCAGAAATGAGACAAATGTTTTGTATTCGGGTGAAAGGAATGGGGGAATCATATGAATCCAGTTATAAAACTTTGGGGGGGTGAAAAGGCTCCTCTAGTTCATGGATCCTTTTGGCTAATAAGCCTGCTCAAAAGGCTTTTTCAGGTAACTGGTACCATGCCCTGATCATACTCCCAGCAGCAGCCCAAAGCTCAGGAGCTGTGATGGTTTAGCACCAGAGTAGCTTACCTTAAGGTAGTGCTTTACAGCCTGAAAGATAAGAACTTGCCAACCCTACAAGGAGGTTCCTGGAAGAGCTTTTCCATACAGAGACTGTGTTTCATGCAAGGTCAGCCAGTGACAGAAAATGAAAAGTGGTAGCTTGGGTGTTTGAAATATCTTGCAATTTGTCCCAACCTGAAATCCTAGTCCTAACTCATGCTCTAGCCAGGATTTACCCCTGGAAGGGCTTAGACATGCATGCAGTTGCGTTTTAACATCCAGACATAGAAGTCTTCAGATTTTGTCAATTCTTGATCCATACAAGAGATTGCTTAAATATTGCTTCAGTTTCCTTAACTAACAGGATCTTCAGAAATCAAGTGCAAAGCATACCTTTTTCCAGTTCTTAACTTCTTGATCAATCTTTTCATCTATGTAAGTCAAGATAATGTCAGAATATGAAAAAGAGAAATCAAAATAAAACAGTAGATGAGCAGCAAACTTAGACTTCATCGAGCTTTTCCATTTTCACTCTAGAAACTTCTTTGGTTCAGACCAGACACCAACAGAAGCCTGTTAAATACCAGCAGTGACTTTAACGAGGCTCACAAGCAGCAGGGCCCTCCCAATCAGCCTGATAGAAATCATGAAAGAGACTGTTCTGACCAAAAGTAAATCTATTGTTTAGGTAGTCACATAGTTCCTATTTTGCTGATTCAAGTTCAGAAAGTCGGATTTAGATTTCGAACACATTTCCAAATTTGTGGTCAGACTTTCTGCCTGAGCTTAGTTTATTTCCTGGTGAAGTATATATTATCCTCGTTGTCTCAATCATGTCTAATAGCTTCAAAGAAATGGTGATTTTTCATTCCACCAGCAAATGGATATGAGTGATTCTTACGCTTTAATTTTTTTTTGGTGGGACCAAAGTATCACACTCTCCAAATTGCACAGGCAAGGAGCGCAATTAGTCTCCACTTCCCAGAGATACCACATGAAAAGCTTTTGAAAAGATAATGGGCTGAAAATGACACCATTTAGTCACCCGCACACACTCTACAATCCAGCTGTATTTCTGGAATGCATTTAGAAGGTGCAATTAGGGTCGCGCATGCTTTGAAATAGTGAGCAAAATTCTTAACTGAGGTTGAAATTAATTTTAGTTTCCAGTACTCCATCTATAAAAGCCACCCAGTGTTGATGGGGTGTGATCATGGATATCTATTTTCTCTCCAGGTTTTGCATCATCACAAGTGAGGTAAACTCTCTGTGAAACAATAGGTAAGGACTGATAACCTGCAATTAATGTTGATGCACTAAGCGTCTGCCCTTTGGGGAATTACCATTTTAGTTCAGAATAAAAAACCCTGCAAGAGTGAATCAAATCAGCCTTAACTCAAAAGTTCCTGCCACAGGGAGTTTCCACCCTGCCAGCTCCCAACAGATGAGTGATGGGATGAGATGTGTTTTGGAGAAACTCATCTAAGAGAGATTAAAGGTAGGGGTTGGTATTCTTACCAGTGTGTGTTTCCCATGTCATCTTCCTCCCACTTGTACCTTCAGCCAGCCTACATTTACAAGTTCATCATGTAACTGCAAAAATTTTTACTACCATTTTAGGACTCTTCAGTAGTCAAAGAAAAGAGACTAATATGTCTCTTCTGGTAACAAGCTAAAATTTGTATCATAAGAGCATCAATACATGCTCTTATCCACAATATTGTCCACCATATTGTCCACTAAGTTGCTCCAGGGGAGGTTTAGATTGGATATTAGGAAAAATTTCTTCACTGAAAAGTTGGTCAGGCATTGAAATAGGCTGCTCAGGAAAGTTGTGTAATCACAACCCCTAGCGTTCAAAAGACGTGTGGATGTGGCACTAGGGAGCATGGTTTCCTGGCTACCATGGTAGTTCTAGGTCAACAGTTGAAGAACTTAGAGGCATTTTCCAATCTTAGTGATCCTATGATTCTACCTGGATGACTGCACCAGATGCAGGGCAGGTGCCAAGCAACAGAGCCCCGGGTTCCAGCCGCCTCTCCATGTCCTTGAGACCATGTTTACAAAATCAGTCGTTCAGTCTTGGAGACTGCTGAGCGTTTGAGTCTGTTTTGGGGTCTCCTGGTGCTCCATGTTTCTTTTGGACATGTGTTCAGGAAGCCTGAGGGAATGTCTGAATCTGCTCTGAAGGACAACTCCATGGCCATATTCTTGGATAGTCTCACACATTTACGTGCTTGAAGGCTGTGGGTAAGGGCACCAGGAGCAGATCATTGGAAATGCTTGGAAATGCTTGATAAAATGCCGAATACCTCACCAGAATACAGGGCAGCTGGGGAGATATGAAAGGGACTGGATCCTGTACTTGCACCCTCTCCAAATGCCTCTCTTTCATTACAGGATAGACTTAATCTGGCATTCAAAGCAATATGTATCTCATATCAGCTTCTCTGCATAAATGCCTGCATTCACTGCATCTGAAAAAGATGATGAGATCTGCCTGGGTAAGAGCACTGTTGGATGCTCAGGGGATGAGCACAGATCAGTGTGTTCCCCTGACCAGTGTGATCCATGAGAAATTACCACTATTCAGAGAGGAGAATGCCAATATCTTTTTTGTTCTCCACAGTACTCCAAAAAAGCTCTCCAACATCTTGCTTTTATTAATCCTTTTGCTATAGATTCCATAGCCAAGGGACATCTCTAACCACAAGGCTTGTCCTGCATCCATGATGCTTTGGAGCATCTTAGGAAGCTGAATGAGGATGGCAACAAGTTTCTTTCTGTCTTTCAGTCTTCCTTTAATGCATCATCAGACAGCAGGAGGAGGACAACCAAGGTTAAAGCCCTAGAGGTAGTTTATCCTCATTAAAGGTCCAGATTTTCACAGAAAACCAAGAAAAGTGAGTTGCCAATATTTCACAGACTCTCCTTTCTCAGAGCTGAGTTCAAAGCTGTTACTGTCGCCTGAGGGCAGAGCCTGAATTTCCAATATTTGAAAATACCATCCAAAAAATCTGTCAAGGCTAATATGATGGATGGGCTATTGCTAGAGGGAAGCTTGGCAATTCTACGTCACAACTTAAAATTATCCCTTATAATACGTTGGGTTTTACATATTACAGAGTTCCACAGACATTGATCCTCTGCAGATCTCTGCAAGACCCAGCCAGCACTGTTGTTCCCACTTGGCAACCAAGATGCTTTCAGGGTAGAAGCTGAGGTTAACTGCCAACACCCTGCAAATCTGGAGGTGTTTGATGCAAGATCAAACTTCAGGGCTCCCGTTAGCTGGAAGCACACATCCACATCCCCTTCCTCCCTCTCCAGCATCTCTCCACCCAACCCATGCTTGCAAACCACACCAGAGACTGGGAGGAAGCTTTCTAATTTTATAATTTCCACTCTGAAATGTTGGAAAGCTTCCTTTTTCCATCCTGGACTTTGTTGTAATGCAGCCATTGTGCATCCTCCTGAAAACTTTCAAATGCATCAATAGTGGCAGTTTCCTGCAGAAGAAAAAGGATTTGCTTCAGTTACAGCAAGTGGGAACCTGGCCAAGAAGAGTCATAAAACCAGAGAACGTTGATTTTTTAAAAGCACAATTATGTTAGTGCATTTCAATGTACCAAATCAGTCACAGGAGAGCGGTTAAAGTGGCCTTGGGGCCAACCTCCAGCTCCTGGAGAATGGTGTCAGGGGAAAGATAATCAGGCTGATGCCAGTGGATGATCTAGCAGCTTTTCCTGACAATCAGTCACAGCAGACTGTGTGGTGCTGGCCAGGCTCTGGGTTGCAACAGCATTTTGAAAACTTTTCGATCCTGAGCTTTGTTTCGTACTAATCCATGGATGCTGTTATCTACCCTGGACTGGAAGGGAAATTGCTGCAAGATCCAAAACAAGGGTGTAGGCAGCATGAGTGTTTTCCTGCAAAGGCCAAGAGATACTGTGGGGTCTCTGAACAAACCTTCTAGCACCCAGCGTCAGTGTTTTCTCTGAAATCAGCACCTTTTTCCCCAGGAGTCCTCTATTTAAGGAGGGAAAGAACCCCATTTTGGAGGGATGGGAGCAAAACATTTCTGAAACCATCACCTTTTAGAGAAATCACAGATGGAAACCCACAAATCCAGATATCCTGAATCACTTGAAGATGGATTGGGCATCTTGTGCAACCCAGGATATCTACCACCACAGTCTTGCACTCATCCCCTCTCCTGTGAGGTCAGCACTTTGGAAGGACTGACCTCAAATTCCCGGGGCACCAGACTCTGGGAAACCTTCCGTTGTTTCTGTTTCGTAACGATTGCCCGTTGGGGAGGCACTGACCAACTCCCCCTCCCAGTTACCAGTTTGCAAAGCCAAGAAATACCAACATGAAAAGGTCCACGTTCCCTTATCCTGGAATGAACTGACCACGTCTGGTCATACAGGGACAGAGCCCAGAAAACCGTCTACGTGGGCCTTGCTTTCCCATGACAAATTTCCCAATCAGAGCTTGAATAAACATGAGCTCATCACCAATTTGTAATTGTGGAGATTTAAGGCCCTCCTGATCACATTTTTATAGAAGCAGCAGTAAGCTCTCGTTCTTGCTATTCTGCCCATATCTTAATCACTCTCTGACAAAACCAAACACCCTATTTTGAAATCAAACAGATTTCACAGCGGGTGTTCCTTGCCAAGGCAGCGATTCTTGTCTGACTGGACCACTGCCGTGTTCAGTGTTGATTTTGGTGGGCTTCCGACATAAATCTTCCCAAAGACCATTTCTCTCACTGCACAGAATAAGAGCCCTATTGTTACAACTACGATGCATTTGGGACACATCTCCATTGCTCCTTAGACCACGGCAACCACTTAGTGGGGCTGTTCTCGTAACTGAGTACCCTTTTTCTTCTCCTTTTCACTATGGAACAGAGCAGTTCCAGGTATTGCACCTGGGGAAGATGAGGGTGATAACTTGTTGCTCTCAGTCCCCTCTTTTTGGCCAAGTAATGGCTTGGAGGAGTGTTTATACCGAAGTCCAGGCAAAAGCACAATTACAGAAATGTGCAGTCATTTTTGCTCTTGCTGAATCCTGAAATAAACCAAATGAGGTGAATCAGAACCAAATTTGTCTCAAAGTGCCTGGTTCTCACAGACAGACACCTCAGCTATATGAAGTTTTTCCTGGCTTTGCAAGGTTGTAACATGGCTTTGTCAACTGATGCCTGTCCATGATGAGACTGAACCCCAGTTCTTACCCCTGCTGTCAGGGCACTTCAGAGGTTGTTCTTCAACTCACGTGTGCATGGATTATCAAGGGCAATGGACCATGCACTGCTGGTACTGTCTGTGGGGTGAAGGCAGCAGTGCAGGGACCAAGAGCAGCTTGCTGTCTTGATAGGACATGGAGTGGGAGACAAACCAGAGCAACACAACAACATGAACCATGAGTGCAGAACAAAAGGCCTTCAGCCCTGTGGGATCTTCTGGGTAGATCTGTCTGGGTAGAGCTTGCGCTGTGTCTAAGCTGTGTCTGGAGTTGTGGAGGGTGTGTGGGACCTACAGGAGAGGGCACAGCGTGGCATTTCAGGCTGACACAGAGGGCCTGGTGGGAACTGCCCAGGAGAAATGAGGGCAGTCTTGCATGTGGTTCAAAGCAGATTGAATGGATAGAATATATGGCTCTAAGCAATGAAGAAGTGAATTTATTTCAACCACATGCAGCTATTCAACTAGTGAAAAATATTAACTGGGTTTTGATCACTCCCTTTTTTTCTGAGCTACTGTGGTGCTTGGGCAGAACTTCCAACTTCATCATTCTCCTAAAAGTTCCTATATTTGTTTTCCTTAGACTTGAGACTTCGTTGTTTTTTAAAAAGAAAATCTGCCATATCCCTCAGCTGCAAATGATTTAATAGCTCTTGGCTTTGTGTGATCTGAATATTTTCTTGTTCTCTTGCTTTGCAGCTGTGACCTACTTAATTACAAGCAGGAAACAAACCCCAGAATCATTAGACTTTCTGCCTGGCTTAAAGAAGGGGAAAAAAATAAAAATCTCATGTTGTTAAATACTAGGATGTCCTTCTTAATAACAGGAAGTCAAGCTCCAGATAGCAACAGTGAACATTTGAATTCTTTGTGCATCAAGATAAGAACAGCAAAGAGCTTATGGGCTTTATTTTTTTATGGCATGGATGTTTTGGGGGCAGGGGAAATGACAGCCGCTTCTAACAGCCAAAATGGGAATGAGTCATAAATTTCTAAATCAAGACCGTAAATCCTCTTTGTTTTAACTTCTGAACGGCTTCAGTCTGCTCTGCCCATAGAGACAACCAAGTGGCTGACCTGCTGCTTCAATCCAGCAGCTTTCGATCTATTTTATCCTTTTTTCAGGAGGTATGAGCAAACAAGCCAGTCAGTGAGTTGGGATCCCCCATGGCAAATCATCAGGTTGGAAGACAGAGCGTGGGGGAGTTTGATTAACTCCTCTCCACCTCTGCAGATGGAGTCTGGGCTACTATTTATACCTCCTAAAACTCAGTACCCTGTCTGGAAATGCTGGAGGTTCCGTGGGCGCAATAGTAGCTGTAGAAAGCAACCAGAGAAAAGGAAAGCCAGGACTGCCAGCCTCTGTGACTGTCTGTCCCACACGGGCATTTCAGCCCTCTTGTCCCTGTTTATCCGCAGCTCTGGTGGCAGCTCAATAATACAAATCTCCCAGTGCATCGAGAGGAAATAGAAGCTGATGTTTGCTCAGGGTTTTAAACCAGCCAGCAACAGAAGCACAAGTTATCAACTTCTGTCAACTGTGCATGCATTATCACTGTGGATGGCACGGATCCAGCGCTGTCCTACAACGCAAATGGAGATTTTCCATTAGCACGAGCCACAGGGGTCTGTGTTTCAGGAGTAAACGGGGTAGAGGTCAACTCTTATGCTCTACTGAGAAGGCCTAACTGGTCCCAGCTGGGGAGATGTTCTCAGCATGAAGATCTGCTGCAGTACAGTAATCCCCCTCTGTTGACTCCTGCATTTCGCATCTGCAGATTAGTTGTTCTTAGGCAATAGGAACAAGCAAACTGCCCCACATGAGCCAGCTCCAGAGCAGATGCCATGAATGAGTGTGCAAGTGTGTGCTTTGTGTAGTCAGCAGCTCAGTGTGGGACGTTTCTACCCCAGAGTCAACAGAGCCATCCCCTTCCTCCACAGCAGCCTCCCTACATGCATTTAGCATTGCTTGGATGTGTACAACACTCCTCCCACAGGGAGTATATATGTATTTTGGTAGTCTTCACCTCAGGGAACATTTATTTACCCATAGTTATGCTCATTTTGATAATCAGTATAGGAGCTTTCAACACAGAGGGTACATTATCGATCCAAGATATATTAAGTATTTCTGCTTTTTAGTATATGCCTCCCATGGAACATGACCAGTTGGCTTTCTGGCAGGCTGAACACTTATCTGCTTTTTAATGTAAAATAGTTCCCCTGAGATTTCATGTCATCTGACAAATGTCAGTGAGTTAGTCTACTGAGGAAATGGAGACCCATCAAGTTATATGACTCTTCTATGTTGCTCAAGAAACTGGTGAGTTTTCTAGAATAGGACCAGATCCCCCCCCATTTCCACTCCAAAGGTTATATTTGACCTGCTTATCTTTCCTCTTTGTCAAGTGGCAATTACATCCTATCCAGCAATACCAGTACTTTTTGTAACAATCTTTTATAAGGAGCTTCAGAATAAACTAAATATGTGTTCTTTAACTTAGGCAGGAGCAGGCATTCCAACCCATAAGCAAGATCAAACATAAGAAATCTGGACTACTGATTTTCTAAAATCCGTTCCTTATGCCCTTCTCCTTTTTAATGAAATGCTCACTCTTGTCTGTGAACAGAAAGGACTTTGTATCAGTCGTTGCATGCAGGAAGCATCAGGCAGATACTTAAATGTATCTGCAGGATAAGTTGTAGTAAATCGTTCTGCTGCAAGGGACCATTTGTGCTGTGTGTGGGCTTGTTTTGCATGGACAGCAAGGCTGCCCTTCATTAAATTATCCATCTTGCCATAGGGCAGAACTGTAGACTGGCTTTTTATGAGCCACCAGATTTGTCCCCTCTCCCAGGCAAACAGTATCAGTTAAGGGACACCTGCAACATGAAGCATGTGTCCTCCAAACCCACAGCCAAGGCCATTTGGACAGCTTGACCATCATCTGATAAGAGGTGGGAGGCACCAGATAAATGTATAATTCAAAATTATATGAGCACAGAGGTGGCATGGGAACCTCTCATAAAGAATCATAGAATGGTTTGGGTTGGAAGGGACCTTAATGATCGTCTAGTTCCAACCTCCAAAGGTAAATATTTGCTCCAGTCACCAAAGGAATAAGCAAAAGCTTGAAACCAGAAGAGTGTAGCTGCACAAGTGCATGACTACTTCTGAGAACAGCCAGGCGTGTTTGATCCACAGTCTGAGATTCAATGCCCTCCTGACAGGCACAAACACAGGTTTGTATTGTTTCACCCCTGAACCTTGTCAGAGGCTATTTTAAACATGGGTGAATAACATGGTAGGAAAATAGCTCAGCTGCTGGATGAGCTTTAGGTTGTTCCCTATTTATACCTGCCTCCTAAGCTGGATGTGATTTTTTTTTCTGTTTTCCTCTGGCCAAAAATAATTCTCCCAAGCATTTCTGCACATAATAACAGAGAATAGAGTGATGATGAGCCTTGTGGTGATGGGCATCTGCAAGCACATGCTGCTTTGATTGGAGACCCCAGTCACAGGACGTTACAGTCGCCAGCGGGATCAGAGTTAATCATAAGCTTGGGTTTCCAAAGAGAATAATCGTATTTAAGATCTCACCATTCACTTTCTGCGGCTGTTCTGCACTATTTCCTTAATACATTGTCCTGACCTACATCCCCTCCTGCAGACTCATTCACCACAGTGTTCATGGAGAAAGAGGATTGAATAGCAAATCTCTGCACAATCTCTTTCACGTTTCTGCATAGTAGAAGCGAAAATCACTTTAGCCGGTGGAATATTAGGGACAAGTAAAAGCCCAGCTTTATAGGATTCACCTACTTTTAAACCTTGTTAAATCGCTAACACAACTTACTTTAGGAAATGAAATGTGTATGATTTGAGGCTATGACATACTCTCCTGTGTCAGTCAATAAAAATCTCTCTAAAGTGAGGACACGTAGAGCCTTACGCAGAGGGAGCTGCTGTTCGCATAACGATAATACTCAGCACTACCAGAGCACTTTACATTTTCAAAGAGCTTTAGAAATGTTATGATCAAGGTGGATGACTGGAATAGTAAATTTTTGTTCAGTTATTACTGTGAAACAGCAGTTCATTTCATTATGGAACATTTTAGGCCATATGGACTTGTGAGAATATCTTGAAAAAATTGGCCAGGATTTCTGACTCATGATGTTCATCCTAAAATGTAACCAGCAGGGAAGTCCTCAGTTTCTTGAATTTTCTCTGCTGGAAAGTTTTAGGGCTGTCAGTGGTGGCAGACCAGGGAGTCAGGAGGAGGCTGTTTCTATCTGTGGTTTTGGAAGCATGTGGTAGGTGAGAGTTTGAAGGTAACTGAATCAGTGCAGCATGGGCATCACATTTGCATGGGGCAGCAGATCTTTGGGCTGGTGCTTCCAAGTACAGCTTCTTATCTTACAGCTCCAGAGAGATGAGCTAGGGGTGTTGATGCCTCCTTTACAAGTCTGTAAAGTTTCAGGCGAGATCATTGTCCACATGCTGTGGCCTAGCTAGACTGAGGTCACAGTCTTTTAGCAATTCAAAATGAATACAGAGTCAATCCTTAGTTGATCAAAGGGCTCAGCAGATCCAGTAGGGACATCCACACTTTATTTTCACTCCTCTCAAATTCAGTCAAGTTTCCTTGTGTTGTATATGATAAGCTTCAAGTCTTAGGATTTGCTTCTTTAACTCAAATGCAATTCCCAGCTCCTTTTAAGGCCCTTCCCTCAAAGATTTCCTTATATAAAGTATGAAACCTGGCAAAGGTACAAGAAATAAAGCCAAACGTATCCAATCCTTGCACTCTGGGAAACTACCACTGAACACAGAAAATCCCTATGATCCCTCCTTGGATGTCAGGAGAAAGACAGGGAAGCCCAATATGAGGGATGACAATTGATTGGGATTGATTTGGGTGGAAATAGGGCACTCAGAGGCTCAGGTTCTCAAGTGGATTTGGTGCACACTGACCATTTGGAAATCTTGGGAGAGTCTAGATTCAGTTCAGTTATGGGAAGGAGGTCACTTCTGTAAGTCTCCACTGAGTGCCCTGGCTCTGCCTGGGAAGATGTGAAGGAAGGGGCATGGCTCCTTCTCGGTGTGTTTGGTCGCTTGGCAGTGGGACATCACTAACAATTCCCATGATATCGGCCACAAAAATTATGTGCCATCAGGGCACAAGGAGAAAAATGTAACTAATTAAATATTTGTCTCAAAATAACATCTCCAACATAAGAAAGCATGAAGCTGCAGCATGAAAGGGAACTTTGGGCACAAAGATCTTAACAACGTTAATCCTCTTTACATTATAGAGAAATAAAGATCAAAAAGGGACATGAATTTGAAATAGAACCTAAAAGACTATGTTGGGCTGGAGCTACAGGGACCATTGGGGCCATATGTGAAGTAGAAACAGGAAGGAAGCTCAAAGGAAACTGCCTTCTACCCAGCATGTCCTTCTTTCATCAAGCCCAAATACATCCACACCCATCAGGAAGCTGTAGGTAGAGATTTACTGTGGAGCATGCTGGAAATAGAGGTTGATCTCCTCTTTCCAAGGCCAGAATCTAAAAAGGCAAACAAGGACCTGTCTCTCAAGCTCATGGTGCAGACAGCATCCACCTACACCAGTGCACAGCAGGAATTTGCAGGGTCTGCATTGAGGAGGAGCTGCCTGCTGGGTTTGGGTAGGGAAATCCACCCCCAGCCTTCAAGCTGCAGTGACAGTCCCATGAAACAACACAGCAGCCCAAGGGGTTTGGTCTCTTTTCCTTTTTTTTCGTGGGAAGTAAGGAGCTATTTTTATACCCTAGAAACAGCCTTCGGACTGTCAGTAAAACGTGGGAGGTTTCATAGTAAATGTTTTGGCTGACATTTTCTCAGAAACAGCGGGAAATAATCAGCGCATAATTAGAGAGGAAAAGACCTGCAAATGTCTATAGATCTGTGTCAAGTGCAAAGGGCTTTTTTTTTTTTCCAAATTGACCTTAGTGAAGGTGAAGTTGAGCGTGTTTTATAGAATTATAAGATGATTTTACAGAAATTACTTAAAGGGTACACCAGTAGAAGAGCCAAGTTGCTGATTCTCAATAATTTTTTCTCTTCTCTTCTGCCATTCCCTGTAGCAATGTCCTCTTCTGACTTTTTTGGATAAGAAAGAGCACATTTTGTGGTGTCTACCTGGAAAAGAGCTCTTTTGGTAGTTGACTCTAGAGGAGATGGGCTATCTTTGTCTGAGAAACCTCCATGGTTGCAATTCCCTCAGAAGCTGCAAGGTGGGATGGGTAATCTGTACTCAGGCAGCTTTCACCCTCTCAAAAAATATTATGTGTCTGATCAGCAGGAAAACCTCCCCAGGAAATCAAACAATGTGCTCTAATCATGAAGGTAAATCTACCCAGTGAAATGTTCACTGGGCCTTCTGTAGACTCAAATGATTCCTAAAGAGACTGCTCCAGTCTGTCAGTTAAATAAATACATAGGAGAACTGTTTTCAGAAAGTCTGATTATGTCATCAGCCGAGTGAAAAGGCTCCTTCAGAGCTGCCCTCATCTGTTGAGTAATTACTGAGTTGGGATGGGGGCCGAAAGTCTCCTTTCAACCATACGGAAAGACTTGATGCACATATGGGGTAGCTAATTTTAAAACTGCGGTATATCCTCCATTTCCCCTCCTCTCCCCCTTCCAGAATACCAAAGGGGTTAGGTCACATCCCAGAGCAATCACTTGCTACGTTTTCTTTCCCCCCTCTGTTTTCCTTTATCAAACACATTTCTTTCTTTTCCTCTCCTGTGCTCCCAGGCAGATACCTTGTATATCAGGCTGTTGCCTGGAGCAAATATTGTCTAGTCAATTTATATGTAAGAAAAAAAGTACCTTTCTTTCAAATGAGGCTTTATAAGGGAGATGTTCCTGATCCCTTTTCTGCATCGCTGCTGACAGAAGCAGAGTTACCAAGTTTACAGGCAGGCAAACAACCAAGAGATGATGAGCGTAGGGAGACTACAGCAAAGGCTGGACACCAAGAAAACAGGCTGTGAGAGGGAGAGGAGGAAGGAAAACTGCACTTTGCAGAATGAATAGCTTCTAACAAGTTTGAAGGAAACATTATTACGATTTTATTACCATATTTTATGAAGCCTCTCTAAAAACGAAGTCCTGAAGAAGCAATTAGGCTGAGAACATGAATTTTGCAGCTGTATTTTCCTGGCCCTCCACCTGCCCAGTCAATGAGCTGACAAGCATCCTTGTGCAGTTATCATGACGCACGGCTTGCTTTGTGTCCTCCAGTCCTCAAAGAACAAATTATGGATGGGGTCATGGTGGGACAGACCTACAGAAAATCAAGCAGATATTAATATTCCTGCTCCTTCCCTCTCCAGGGAGCTGAATCAGAGAAGACACTGAGGCTTTTCGGAAATTATGCCTTCTCAGCTCTGCTAAACCAGCAGCTTTAGGAGTTCAAGTCCCTCATCATTTCAGCCCAAACTGGTGTTGTCCTCCCTACCCCTCTAAAAAGTGCCTCCTTGGAAGCAACTCCATGTGGGAATTCTCCAGCTGACTCCTGTCAGCTCCCTCCAAGTCCTGTGGCCTTTTTTTTCACATTCCTCTGAAGGGAGAGTGAAATGAGTGAAAAATAGCACTGACAGGCAGTGGTCTCCAAGGGCACTGGCTTGCGCTGTGCCTTTGATAAAAATACTTCCACCTCAGTTTCCCCACCTGGTGATTAAATATGTAGAAGAAGCACTCATGCGATTTAGCTGGAAAATGTCTTGCAACATAACTGCATGATTTTGTGGTGATTTAACTGAACTCCAAAATCCTCATGTTGATAATGTATTTTCACCCTCACTGGACCAGTTCCCTCAGCTCAACTCATCATAGATGCTGACAGCATTGAAGTCTCCACCCAGACAATGTGCTCCTGAGGGGAAACAGTCAGGGAACTGATCCCTCTTCAATACTTATTTTAGGAAGGGATGCCAGAAGTGTATGTAAGAAGTGTAAATAAAGGATGCCATTTTTGTATCTGTAGACCAAAAAGGGTGTTTTGGCATCCAGCTCAGATGAAGAGAAGTGTATTGCATTCTCCTGTGCTTGTTCAGATGAGAACCAACCTTATGAATGTGAGCACATCAAGGGTTAATAATATGTCCACACCAGCTGAATCAGACTGATTTTAAAAGGCCATTGTTTAATCCATGAAACTTTCCAAAATATCACCCCTTGGGTAAATAAGGTGCTTTGCAGACCGTTGCATAATTCTCATGTACAGATAAAGCTCCCTTCTCAGTTCAAAATATAAAAAGGTTCCAGACCAGGCAGTTGAGTGGGGAAAAGACTGGAGTGCAACTGTGCAATGGTGAGTCGACACACGAAATGAAAGGATGAAATGTTGCATGTGGCAAAGCTGCCTTCTCAGATGTTCTTTGGGAGTGTTTGAAAGAGTTAAGCCCAATACTGGAATGTCTTGGGAATGTTGGCAGACGGAGAGTGAGCGGCTTTTTTCTTCCCTCTGGATGGAGTCCCAGGACTGAGCATGCAAAGTGATGACTTTGGATCCGAGTTTGCCTCTTGGTTCTGCAGCGCAGAGCTGGGAGGTGATGCAGTGTTACCAAGAAGCCCTTTGCGAGGGATGCGCAATTGCCTCCCTAAGTCAGGAGAGGTATTTTTACCTCTTCCTTGCTCATCTTTGGGTGCAGCAGGACTCACTTTGAGAAGATACACAGAGGGAGAAACCACATCCTGAAGGGCGTGTGCGAAGGGAGAAAGACACATCCCCAAACAGTTTATTTTGGCTGCTGGTTTTTTGTTGTCCGTTTTGGTTTGGTGGTTGATATTTTTTTTTCTTTTTTTTTGCTTGCTTTTATTTCTCCTTCTTTGATGGAAATTGCAGTGACTTTTTAACCTTGCAGTTCATAAGGCACCTTGGGATTAGCTGGTTGCCTCTAAGCAGGGAATCCGGGGTGATTCACACAGGGAGCTGGCATGGCTGCTGTGCTCTTTGGCTTTGAGGATCTGCTCTACAGCTGGGACAGCCTGGTGTGGAGCCTGACATCCCGGGCTCTGAGGACTTGCCGCTTTGGAAACCTGAGGGTCCTGCAGCTCATGCTGAAGCCATGGTGCATTTCCAGAGACGTTTATCAGGTAGGGTTACAAAACACCAGGCCAGACCCTCAGACCCCAGTGCTGCAGGGGGGAGACCCCCTGGGAGTCTCACAGGGTCCTGTGCTGTTCCTACTGACTGCTTTGGGTCCTACATAAGCGGTGGGACAGAGGAGACAGCATGGGCAGGGGAGGTGTGGGTGGAGAAACATTTTGGTCAGGAGGATCATGATGGGGTCTCCCATGGTGGAACACAGGTCCAAACTCTCCGTTCCACAGAGCAGAGGGAAATAAGTGAAAGTAAATTAAAGTTCAATCTGCTATATCTTCTTTCCTTGAGCTTTATAAGTACAACCTTAGCTGCTCTGTGTCCTCACACTGTCTCTGCAGCTGCACAGGAATAATTTATAACTTACCCAGGGGAAATGATGCCTAAAGGCACCTAACCTGTGGAAAATGGGCATTCGTAGGGGGTTTTAAACTGCAGCAGCCCTAGTTATCCCTACTCGACTTGTGCAATGCCTTCTGACTGCTTCGTCTTGCAAAGTGCCGGGCATCTGATTGTCTAAAACTTTTGTTTTACTCAATGTATGGTTTATGTGGTATTGAGAGCTTTGGGGCTTGGTTGACTGTCTTCTCTGTAGGCTTACAGTAATTGCTTGCAGCTTGAGGTATAATGACACAGCTCTAATAAACTGTGTGTGTTTCTGAGACTGACTAAACCGGGTTAAATAAACTGAACATCACAGTGAAGGAACTAGAACTGAATGTCACTTTGAATAGCAACTCATTCCAGTCCATAGGTGAGTCCAGGTTGCAAAGGCACTGTAAACCAACCAGTATCCAGCTCGTCTGCTTTTTTAATCAATCCTAGACAACTAAGGCTAGGCATTTATTCTGCTGTGGGGACAAACCCATTAAAATATTCATCATCTCCAAAGATTTGTTTAATGCCGGATGCTGGAGTGACTGATCGGTATTTGCATTTGGAAAAGGCATTTTCTGCTACTCCCACTTACTCGGTATTTCACTTTTCCTGTGCTTTGGAAGTCTCCAAGTGTGAAGCCAAGTTACACAAAAGAAGGCAGATTAAAAGCCTGTAGAAATTGCGTGTGTGTTGGTTAGAGGGAGACCAGGGCAAGGCTCTTAGTAATTTCAGCAAACTTTGAACCAGCTTCAAATCATGCTCTGGTTTCAGCAGACTTCAGGAATAGATTTTATGGTCTTTGGAGTTCAGCAAGCATGGGCAGCATTTTTATTTTAAGTACTTTTTCCAGAAGACAGCCAGAAACACAAACGCAGAAGGGCCTTTGTCCCACTGACTGCCCTGGTGGCCCCAGGGCTTGAATTTGAAACCCCCTTGAGAGGTACCACTGTGATGGCTCCAGGTGAACCAAGCTGCCCTCCCTGGGCTGTGCTGGGTCTTGGCTGGTTTCACCTCACAGTTAACCTGTGCAGAGGCTGCCTGTGGTGTGGGGCTGCCCCATCCTCTCTCTGCAGCTTGTTTTAAGAATCTGAACCTGAAGCCAATTAGCTCACTTGGGCCTGGGAAAGGGGAGGGGAAAGCAAAAGGGCTCAATGCTTAACCCCTTTTTTACACCCCACCTAAGTAAAAGCATCCCCAAAAACTAAGGAGTTAGTTTCCAGATGTGTCCAGATTCTGATTCTTAATAAAGTATCCCAGCCTACACACCATGCACCAGGAGATGCTACTGCCTGTGACAAATCCCAGGACTGGTGGCTTTTTAACAGATTTATTTTGTTGTGAGCACTGAGCACATCCACAAGTGAACTTTTTCCATTACAACATGCACATGCTTTCAGCTATCCCCCATGGCATTATATCACATTCCTGGCATGTTATCCCCCTTTGGTAGAGTCACCAATGAAATGGGACCAGCAAAGGTGCCTCCCTTCCCACCCAAACAAGCATCAATGCACCCTGACACTCACAGGTCAGAGTGGACTTGCATAGCTTTTTGTTTCTCAGACAGTCAGTGAACACATGCAAAACCTCAGGAAAACCACGTCACTTTATTTGTCAATGCCCATGAGCTTCCAATTCTTTGGAGAGGATCTGAAATAATGGGTCAGGCACCACGAGAATTGCTGCTGGGTGGAGGTTTGTTGGGAAAGGGATCTCATCACTGCAGAGATCCAGCAGCAGCAGTGTTATTAGCAGCCAGGATGAGCTGATAGCTAACTCTACACTTATGTATATTAATCCTAAAAGCATTTCCTCCAGTAGCCAGCATCCTCCAATTTAAATGCTGGCAGAGTATTTTAGTAGGATATTACTTGGACAGAAAGCCTGATAGTTTAATCACTTCCTAGAGACAGAAACTTCTTCCACTGCTTATTACTTAAATGAGCAAATAAGCTCTTGACCATGATAGTTTTTGTTGGTACTATATCTTAATCCCTGTTGCTACTGCATCTTAAGAGCAAAGCAGATCAGCTGTAGGACCTCTGCATGATACCATAAGCAAAAAAAACCTAAAAAGAAACATTAGTCAACTTTGTAAAATAAAGTAAAACTTTTTCATACTCTGAAAAGTATGCTTTGTGCTTTTTCTTTGAGTTAATCACAACTCAGTGCATCTCTGCTTCCGGGGCCACTTGCTGTGACTGAGATGGGGGTAGCAGAGCAGTGTAGCACACAGCCAGGTTCCTGGCTGAGCAAGACCCATGTGCTGGGCACACACCACTGGGGAGGACTCAGCTCCTCCTTGGTACCACCAACCAAAGCCATGGCTGCATCCCTGACTTGGAGAATTTTTTTGTGTCCTTGCCCTAAACTGTTATCTCCACCATACAAACTTCCAAAACTTTGAAAGTCCCTTTTAGGCTCCCATCTACAAAATATATAAAGACTAAACTAATGCTGTATAGAGGGTACAATCCAGATTTACTGCCAATACAACAGGCAGTGAGTTCTTGAAAAGAAAACAAGCTCCAGGCATCAACATAATGAGTGTAATTCCCCTTATGTCTGACAAGAGAGACTTTGCTTTCTTGGGTCTCAGAAAGTCAGTGGCAATGCCACTGCATTAGCAGAGGTAGATGGAATAGCAATTTTGGGCTGCTGCTGGCTGTGGTGGTCAGAGTGCAATATGACACACCTGAGATTTCAATCTTCAAATCCAAACTGACACAGCAATCAGAAGTCTGGACTTGCTCAGGCTGCACTTTGAGTAGTAGTTGTTATAAAATAGGTTAAAACAACCACAAAATTGTTCCCTCGTTCTTGGTCTCCAGACTGGATTTGTCTCACAGATGTTGAGTGACTCCATTTCTCACTGTCTGTAAGCAATGCTTTGGTACTTAGGCCATCTGAGAACTAGAGGCTTTTGGTGCCCTGAAGCAAGGTACCATCATCTGTCTCAGGCTGTGTTTCTTTTCCTGGAAAATAAATCCTCCTGCAAGTCTGCTTTGATTCCCAGGGATACATTTGTCTTCCCAGTCTGAACAAAACTCTTGCCTTGATCTGTTTTCAGTGGGGCTAATATTCACCAGTTGCCATATTTTAATTGTAAAGAATTCTTTTTATATTTTAATTGTGTTTTGTGATCCACCGTGTGGTTTCCTGACTGCATGATTGGAATTCATTTGAAAAAGGAGATTAACAAATAATAAACTTCCAGTCGAGGCTTTCAGACAGTCAGTTGTGCAAGATGCCACCAAGCTGTCAGATGTATTTTTACCAATGCCCAGATGTCTGACTGCTCTGACCTACTAAACAAATGGCCCTGTGAACTAACACAGTGTCTGCTTTTGCAGAAATACTCACATTTCAAGAAGTACTGGGGGAGGGCTGGTTTACTATTATGGGATAGGCAGTCAGTTCTGCATTTTAACATCCTGAAGATAATTCACTATTTATTTAATCTCCAAATCCATCAACAAATGTTTTAGTTTCCAGGCTATGCCTGTGCAATGTCAAAGAACATTAGGCAGTCCAGGACCTACATCTTCAGTAAAAACGTGTTTATGTGTCTGTCTGTTTAAAATCTCACCAACTGCTCCTACCAAGTCAGAGGTAGACCATTGGATGTAGAGTCATCTCTCAAGGATACCAATCACAGACATTTAATTCCTCACACACTGTATGCAGTAGTGCTGTGTACTTTTTATATGCTGCTTCTTATCCACCAAGTACTTGGAAAGACAGTTAAGTAATTTTACTTCAGGCAGAAACAGATAAAATTACTCACTTCAGGCTATAGACACAAGCATAGAGTTGTCTTCAGTGCCTCGTTGCTCCTCACATGTCCAGTTACAGGCAATGGGAATAAGGAAGGAGGTGGGCTGTAGCATCAAGGAGCTGGATGTTCAACTAAAATGAAGAAGAGGAAAGAGCTTTTGCTGTGCTGGCAGACACACAAATTCATTAATCGTTCCATATTTTAGTAAAAAGTTTAATTTTGGCTACTAGGAAGAAATTATTGGATATTAGGAATTAATTCTTCACTGGGAGAGTGGTGAGGCACTGGCACAGGTTGCCTAGAGAAGCTATGGATGCCCCATCCTTGGAAGTGTTCAAGGCCAGGTTGGAAGTGGCTTTGAGCAACCTGGTCTAGGGGAAGGTGTCCCTGCCTATGGCAGGAGGTTGTAACTAGATGATCTTTAAGGTCACTTCCAACCCAAACCATTCTACGATTCCGCTTTTCAGATCCTGTAATTTTATTTTCCCTGAGGAGAGGTGCTGGGTGGGCACATTTGAGGTGTGTTTCCCACAGGATGCCCACTGCTGGCAGGGAGTGCTAAGGATTTTTTCCCCCAGCTGCCATGGGCATTGGGGAGTTGAGTTAAAGGATTTTGAGGCTTCTCCTCCATTCGCTTGGTGGATTTCTGGCACGCTGCTGGGACAGACTGTTTCCACCTCCTGTTGGGCTCTGAGACATCCCCACAATCTCATGTACGCTATGAGGAATGTGGTCTTCCTCCTCAAAAAGGAGCAATTTGGGAATTCCATTCTTGTTTCAGCGCCATTCTTCACCCTGCTTGCCTTGAAGACATCTTATTATGTTTAAGCACAATTAAAGATTCAAGAGCGAAAGAAGCATTTTGCAATCCTGCCCTGCTGCTGTAAAAGGCTGTGCAAATCAATGTCAGGCAAGAGGGAGGAAGGAAAGGGCTGAAATGTTAAACACATCATTTCAGATTGGTAAAACTTCCAAGTTTTGATTTATAGCTTCATCACCAAGTAGATTAATGTGGAATTCAAACACAACCAGCTCTTTGCTTTCCTTCCAGGCCTGACATATTAACATTTCCCATTAATCTAGTCAGCTCTGGCACGGTGAAGGCTGAGGAAATGGGGAATTAGGCATATGGGAGTGTTGGGTGGGCAGGAGAAAAGAGCCAACAAAATTCACTTCAGTTAGCTAAAGTAAAGAGAATGGAACCTTATTCAGATCTCAAGTTGTAGCTGAAGCTGTTTCTGAAAGACAGCAAACCCAGATGTCTTCCGGTGTTGGGCAGAGAGTTTTTCAGTGGGGCTGTTGGTGTTCTGCTCATAAGGACAATGGTGGATGTGGGTACTGGTGCCACCCATAGAGTTGTGTTTGCAGGGCTCTTTGCTGGCAGCTGCTCTGTTCTCAGAACATTGTGATGCCCCAGTACAGCTGGTGTTTGGGAGGTTTCAGGCCCCCTAAAGCCTGATTAGGCTTGAAGCCTGCCTAATTCCCAATTTTGAGGGGAGGCAACTATAACTTTTCTTCCCCAGCACTCTTTGCTGAGTTAGTCCACGGTGTCTGGAGCTGCCCTGGACACTTCTCAAACTTTACTATTATATATTTAAGCATTTATGAGGCTTGAACTGCTTCCCAAAAAACAAAAACAAAAAAACAAACAAACAAACAAACAAACAAACAAAAACTACAACAACTAACACAAATCACACAAAAAAGAGGAAAAAATAACCCTTCACCTAAAACCCCTAGAGCTGAAGAAAGGGCTAATGAGCTTCATATGTTTCTAAAAGCAGTTCAGGAGCTTTTGGCTTGAAGAGTTTCTCACCCCATCTTCACTGCGGGCAGAAGAAAAGAAGGTTATACAGGAGAAGGAGGGGAGAGAAAATCAAATGTTAAAAATTCATCTCTGCCAGAAATCATATGCAAACAGACGGTGGGGGAAAAAAGAGCCTATGGGGAACCTCAAGGCATTTCCACTCAAGACATCTATGGAGAAAGCACAAGAGGTGTTCAATAAGTTCCCATCCCCACGTATTTTTATAGCACACTGTAAAATTGCCCTCAACATTTGGTACAGACTTCCCCTGCCTTTGTGGAGCTGGGAAGGGCTGGGACAATCTGGTAGGACCTGTGCCACTGCCACCAGCCCCACCATAGCCTCTCGCAGCACTGATGACAGTGGAGAGGAGGTCAAAATGCTAATGCTTCAAAATATCCAGTTAGACATTATTGCTTATTCCCTCTCTGGGAGATGCCAAATTATCCTGCCTAGGGCTGGCCTTCACCCCACACTGCGTTGGGCAAGAGGGCAGTAGCAGCCAGGTTCAGGTAAAGCTGGATGGATACTTGGGACGTGTTGCCTGAGGCCAAGAATGCAAAGTAAAATGTCATAGTGGGGCTCACTAGAGGAGCACACAGGGCTTACATACCTGGGAAGTTTGGGGCAATTACCCTTTTGTCTCCTGAGCAGTCACAAACACCTACTCCCCTCAGCTTGTGGGGTCTCATCTCCCCTTCCAGTGCCCCAAGGCAGCTGTAGGTCAGGGCAAGAGGCACAGGGCTTTCCTGGAGGGCCGGGAGAAGCTCCAGAGGTGCAATAGTTGAGCCTGGACCATTAAATCACCTCAGGGATTGCTGTGCTGCCTTTCTGTTCAGGCTAACATGGAGCTGCACCAGGCTGGGGCTTGTTAACTAATTGTTAACAAACACAACACTGTCGTATTTTCCATGGGCTGTAGCTTGTTCGGTGCTGCTAGAAAATTAGAGAGACTTTAAAACAATGTTGGCCCTCCTATCTGTCTTTACGTGAACTTTTAGGGATGGTAGGAGAAGTGGTGAAATCTCATGACTGAGCTTTTTTCATTGAAGAAATACAGCAGCCTCTTTAAAGGGGAGGTGTACTTGGCATTGTTTTGCTCCTCTGAGCATTTTTCCAACCTGCCTCCCTATGAGAAACATTCAATCTCCAGTACTAGTTTGTTCATGGGAAAGGAGTCTGATTGCCCCAGATGTGTGGGCAAAGTCTTTCAAGGTGTTAAATGAGTTAGGACTGCCAGTGCAGCTTATAGAGGCCACCGGTCAAGGAGCAAACACAAGTAATGCTGAATTATTCCTAACCAGAGTAGATTTGAGTCTGTCCCAAAGCTGAGCTCTCTTGGAGGCCACCACCAATGGCTGAGCATTCCTGTCCTTTCTTTGCTTTAGTCTGCAAGGGATGAAAACTGTGCTCTTCACAGAGAATACAAACTGTCTCAGTGGAGACAATCCTCACCAGCTCACCCTGCTTATAGCAGAAATGCACCTTCCAGCAAGGCAAAGGAAATACTTTTTGATCTCCTAGGTTTGCAGAAGCCAGGTCTGAACTGTTTTTTCCCTGTGCTTAGCTGTTTTATGCTCAGTCTTGGAACACGAGATGGAATGCATTTTGTGTTCCTTTAGTTGTCAAAAATTAGGCAATTCATCCATGCTGGACCCTTCCAAGATAGGAGTCTTGATGCAAGTCACTCTTTGGGGATTGTCTACCCCTTTGTGCTGAAACCAGAAAGAGCTGAGACTGCTAAACCCAACTGCATGCCAAAGTATTAAACGCCCACACTCCTGTGAGGTAGAGCTCAGTCATGTTGTTCTGATTAAATACATGTCATCCAAGGCCTCAGTGGAAGGTTCTGGAAGCCCGCAGGAAGGTTGGCAGCCATAAGGAAAGTGCCCAGCAGCCCTGCCCCCTTGAGTCATCCAGCTTCAGCTGTTGCAGTTAACACAACATGCTCTGTAATGGGACAGGCCCCCAGGAACCTGCTTTTAGTAAAGAGCTTTGCTTCCCCAGAGAGATATTTGTGAACACTTCAAACCTCTAAAGAAACTGGAAACAGTGGGGAGTTTTGCCAGAAGAACTTTTGTTTGATTCAACTCCTTCTCCCTCAAAGAAAAATCCGCCTTGAATATATGGCTCAGAGTAGCCCCAGAACAGGTCCAGTCCCATCATGCTTCTATGTGTTTTTTCTCTTGCATAAAAGAAGATGATCATGGGAAAAAAAATCCTTTTTCCTTCACTGTTTGCAACATGTCTTTGAGGCTCCACCAAAAGCTTTGTGCAATGGGTGCCATTTCTTTCAGATGTTCTCCTGGAGATAAGGTGGGGCTGACTAGTGCCATTGGTGCAATTCTGCCCTGATTGTGCTTGCAGCTTTATGCAAGATGCTGCCATGAATCAGCTGCACCCTTGCAGAAACTGTGTTCACATCCAGCTCATAGCATCCAATTGTTTAGAGAAAAACAGTTGCTCTTGGGCATTGGAGTTTTTTCTTTCCCTCCATCTCTTCCAGGTTGGATTGAGGAGGATATTAACCCTATGCATATTTGACACCCACAAGTGGCTACAGCCAACATTGGCACATGAATTACTTTTTAAGTTTAAATATAAAGAGCCATTTCTAGTGTCCACCACTTCTGATTCACCCGTAACACTCTTTGTTTAAATCTCCTTACACACAGCATGTGTTCACGTGAGCTCACAGCAGAGCAGGGTTGTTGTTTTCCTAAATTGGAAACTTATGAGCCAAGCTGGAGGGAAATTGTCACGGGATTTCAAACCCTGCCTTTTTTCCTTCCTCTCCTCTCAGTTTAGGAGTTGTTTTTTTTTTAACATGTGAGTCCACTGAGACTCCAAAACAGCTGACAAAACATAGTTTCAGGCTGGTCCTATCCCCCACTCCTGGAGAAGGGCTCTGCATGACAGGCAGCACTGAGTCTCAACTACAAAAAGTTATCCAAGGTCAAATTCCTCCACTCCGTGAACTTGCATCTGGCACCCCAATGGGGGATTAGCATCTGTCCAGCACCTGGCAGGAGTCACCCCATGTCTGCAGCGTTGCATAACTTGCAAACCCCATTGTGTGCAATTACTCATCAACTGGTCACTGTGCTGCTGAAGCTGCTGAACGCTGGGGGTCGAGGGGGTCTCGTAAAGCTCCAGGAGGGCAGAAATGTGGGTTTTACAATCATTGCAAACCTTCCTTGCTCTACTTCCGTGAGTCCTGATCTCAACACCTCTGTGTTCAGGGGCTTAACACATCCACTTCCGTGCTGGTAAAGAAACAGCTCATGATGAAGAGAGACCTGATTGAAGGCTGGGAATCTTTATGTTACTGCAAGTTGCTGTACTTGAATTGACCTCTGCTTTTTCCTTTTTTTAAAAAAAAAATTTAAATATTCTTTAGATCCAGAGGAGCCTAGAGTCGTGCAGGTCCTCGTGTGCTTAGCCACAGCTGAGACAACAACTTTGAGTATCAGTAGGGCTAGCAGCTGAGCTGGGCTTTGCAAGACCTCTGGTAATCAATCAGGGGTTTTGCAAAACCAGACTGCAAATGAAGAATGGTTTGTGCCAGACAAATTGTATCAGAGCAGCCACTGGGATGAGGAGGTATTGAAGGAGGAAGCAGCACAGGGAGTTGGATAATTTCTAGTTAAAGTGAGAATAGAGTCAGTGTTCATCTCAGAAAAGAGAGGTTCTGGGAAGTTCACTGCATCGCATATTCTCAGGCATTCGTCATCTGAAATGTCTCTTAATTGCCACTATTGTATCATATCACAAGTATTCCTGTGATTTATCAGTCATAACCTCCTACAAAGGGATTCTTTCATGCAAGCCGTTTTCACAGAAATCTTTTCCCCTTAGATCCCAGTCCTGCAACACACTCAGACCAGGAATCTGGAAGAGGGACTTTTTTATTTCTTTTTTTTCTAAACACAAGTAGTTGCCTTGCAGACAACATGTCTCAATAATGGACTGTGTCCCAGTTTCAACTTCTTTCCTCTTCTTCCCAAGATAATCAGCTTTTAACAGCTCTCCTTCCTCTTATGGTAAAAGCTGAAATGTAAATAATCAGGATGTCTTAAGTGTCAGGAGCCAGCTGAGTCCTGCTAGCCGAGACGAAGGGTCCCCGACATGGGGCTGCCTTAAACATTTGGCTCAGCCAACAGACTGTATTTGTAATGTAAACTCCCCTTGTCAGTTCCTAACTCCTGGCTCCGGTTTTAGAAAATTTAACATTTCTGGGGGTTGTATTTTCCCACCACTTAGTCAAGAGCTGAAATTTTTCCTCTCAGAAAATACACTTGTGTGTCAAAGGCCAGCGACCAAAAAAATATCAGCAGATTTGCAGCCTAAATATAGCACAGGACTGAGATCCTGAATTCCTGTGAAAGAGCCAGTGTAAACAGCCATGCTCTGTGCAACCTGGGAGGGGGCTGAACCCCAGGGCTTTTTCTTTATATTATCGCCCGCCGCAGCGCCTGGATGTCCTGGCATGGGTGAGGAGCCCTTTGTGGAGGGACATCCTGGCCAAAGTCCTTCCCAGCTATGGGCTTCATTATCCAGCTTCAGCAAAAGGCACATGGCTTCAGAGTCACCCCAGTCTGAAGATGCTGCCCTTCCTCTGGCTTACACCCACAGGTCAAAAGGGATTGGTTTGATGTGGAAAGCCCCGGGTTCAAGTGCCACCATTGACTTTGCCTCATGTCACAGGTGATAACCCACAACAACAATGCCCCTGTGAACACCAAACCAGGAAGAAAGGATTAAGCCTGTATCCTTTGTTGGGTGCTGATGATAAACACTGGCTCCAAGGAGTTATCCACTGCCATCCCAACTAGGAGACTGTATAATAGCAAAACTAATCACATACTTACCTGTGGATGGTTTAACAAGCACAGACTCATTCCTGTGATTCATTGCATCTTCCAGTTCATACATAAAGCAGAAAGTTCATACATAAAGTGTCTCCTACCAGTGCTGTCGATAGCTGGGGGTGACCAGGAGAGATGAATCCATCTGCTCTGCAGAGGACTAGGACCACCTCCCACCCACTGCATCTTCATCCTAGGCCAGTGTCTATCATTTATGGATACACATGGATAATGTCTTAACCATTAGATGTGGATGGGGAAGATATGACAGCTATCACAGCTTCCTCTCCCTCTTGCATCAGACTTGGGAGGGCTGGAAGTAAATGAAACTTGGCCAGGAAAATACAGCAGGGAATAGAGTGTGCATGGTGTTGAAATGATTTGTGAATGCTCAAGGGTGGGCAGAGATAATTCGTTGGAGTTGATAACCATTGGTTTACTACATCCCTTTTTATTTCACTCACCCAACTCTCAGGGGATCTCATTATCTTGGAATTCATTCAAGAGTCTCCCTCTCCTCTAACAGGGCTCCAGACACCTTGCAAGTCTCCAGGGATTAATTGATATTAATACAGACTAGTCATAAGTTTTCTCAGTGGGGCATTTGCTCCTGTGTCTCACAAGTTTGTTAAGACAATGTTTTGGATGGCCTCTTGGGATTTACTCCAAGGGTTTTTTCAAAGGAAAGGTCTTCTCCAAATCTTTCTTCTCACATGTATCTTTTCTCGGGATGTGCCATTTCTCTTTCATTCTTGGCCACTATTTCCTTTGGTGGAACCAGGTTGCTGTCTGAGTAGCTGGTATGAGACCTGGGCAGGGTGATAGACCCAAGGTGATTACAAGCCTGTGGCCTCGAAGAGCTTCACTATCCTTGAAATACCACATATTTGCCCTCTTAGAGATTCGAGCAGACCTGCTTCCCCTCCATCTGCTGTATCTCCTCTTGCTTTTCAGTATTTTTTGTATTTTTTTTCCCTGGCTATTCTTGCCAGGAGTTGCACCCCCATTTCCACCCTATTTCCTGTTCATAAGCAAATTAAAGTGCTTGTAGATGACACTGCTTCTAACCTCCCCCCGAGGCAAAACCCAAACGCCACTCCTGATTCCAAGTGCTGCTTCACATGTTCACGGTGCACCCCAGGAGTGAGCACAGCTGAGTGATTGAGCACTGTAGAGCAGCAGCTGTGGAGCACGAGACCAGCTATTTGAAGAAGCCTCCTATGTTAGTTATCACTGACCTCATTTTGATCACCCATCAATGTGCTCGTCCTTTACATTTTGAACTACACAGAAGGTCTTCATGCAAAATGAAACACACTCAGAAAAAATACTGCAAGAGGGTTTTGCTGGGCCATTTGGCACTTTGTGAAATCTGCAGAATCACTAACATTTGACAGTTTTCATAGCTATGAAAATAAAGGGAGTTTTAAATTAGTACCGTTAGAGCAGCGTGGAATTGGAGTCAGACTAGGACAAGACTGGACCTCAAATCAGTAGTTGTTCTGATGCTCTTTTGGACTGCAGGAGGCTTTTGGGGAGTACTTGAATGCTGGGAAATGCTGAATAAGCTGCTTCCTTTTTGAGGGAAGAGGGAAAAGACATAAAGTAGCAGTGCTAATTTAACAGGAAAAAGTTTACCTTGGGTCCATTGTCCTGGCCTGAGACAAGGACGCTGGGGTCTGCACCCAACTTTGCCAAGGAGACTGGAGGATCTTGGGATCTTGCAAGACTTGGATGCCTGTGTGTCTGTTTTTCTTCCTCTCATGTTGAGAACTGCTTTGGGATGATCTGAGTTTACGACAGTGCATTTGACAGGAGACTCCAGCCAGGCTATAAAAGCTGCTTTATGCATAACAAACAGTTATCTTAATGAGAGACAGCACCGTCGTTCAGCACCTAATTCATACAGTCAATACAGTCTGTGCCATGGGTTTTCATCTTACAAATGCAAGAGGTGGCTTCCACACCACAGGCTGATAGAAGCAAAGTTGCTGCACAAGGCTGTCTGTAGGTCAGGAGGCAGAGCCGGGTTTACAGGCTTTTTCTTTGCACAAAATACGTGCAGCAGGACCTGGTGTGGAAGCAAGGGTAGATGTGTTATATGGCCCTGCTGCCCCTGGGCTGCTCAGGCTTTCTTGCACAAGCAAAAAATACCCCCTTTTCCAAGTTCTTTCAAAGCCCTTGAACTTGGATTTTTGCCAGGAAGCCAAAGGAGCGCAGTGAAAATCCAACAAATCCCTCCGTTGTCCTTTCCCAGGCAGTGATAAGACTGATAAGGATCTTTCAAAGAACCAAGGGTTTCATTACAAAAGGAATCAAAGATCTTTCTTCTTTTCCTGTTTTCATAGAACCATCCTTGATTTGTTTGGGTTTTCCTTCCCTTTCAGGAGCCTGAGCATCTGGAGCTGAAAGGTGTTGTAACCCATCACGAAACAGCTCCATGAGGCAGCATTAAACACATGCTGTTTGACAGCAAAAACTCAAATCAGGCACCAACCCTGAGCATTAGCTGAGTCAGAATCTTTAATTGTCTTCAGCAATAAAAATGTGGGAAGTCAGGAGCAATATGAGGACTTGGACAACAGGTTCCCTCTTTCAAAACACAATACTTGCCAGTAAAACAGCTAACCAAGGGAATGGATAGAGGAGTGAGGAATTAGGAGAAGGCACGAAGCTGTGATGCACAGTACCACCTAGTGACAGAGCCTGGCTGCACGAGAAGGGCAACCCCGAGTTTGTAAAGTTCAGGCTCCGTTTCCCTGTCCCATCTTCAATCTGATTTCCCAACTGTGCCACATCCTCATCCATCTCCTGCGGGGGAAGGGACAGCACCGTCCCAGCAACCCTGATTTTTTTTTCCTCCTTTTCATGGTTTCCTTTTTTGCAAAGCAAGCTTGGGTTGAATAGTGACCTTGTGTCCCACCACAGGCACCAGCAGATGTGTTTTGTTGGCTCCATGGGGTGTGCAGGTTGGGCTCAGCGTGCATCACCCGCTGAATCACCCACGAGGAATTCCCCAGTGCATTGTGCAGACTGGGAAGGGAAAAATGCAAGGTCCAGTGAGTAATGCAACCTTTCAGGGCATCTGAAATGAAAAGAAATGCCACGAACTTGTTCCATTTGTAGTAAGGATGTGAAAGAGCAGTGTGACAGGCTCTGCTCAAGAGCAGGCTTGTAACCTTTTCCATTAATTTCTTTTCAAAGAATTACTTATTGAAGGCTAAGCTGCTTTTTATAAGCCTTTGAGGCTGAGTGTGTCTTTGCCCTTTTTATTGTTATTGCTGCTCCTCTTCCTTGCTCTCTTTTAAGTGAAAGCAGTTACCATACACTGGTGGTGTTTCTCTCTCTGTGACTGTGTGGGACAAACCCAGCATCGAGGTGGGAATTTTGTCACTTTTTGGCAGCGGTGGGATTGCATACAGCAAAGTGAATTAGAAGAAATCCAGTTCTGTGGAATTTTCCCGTATTCCAGCCCACAGATGTACCCATGATCCAAGCAGCTGGGCTTAAAAGGATTTGATTTCTTCTCCTCATTAAGGTCCCTTTACACATATTCTGGAGCTAGAGCTAAAAGGCTCCGCTCAGTCTACATGTGTGGGTGAGTGAGCAGAGTGTCTGGGGTGCCGCCCTGCAGCTCGTGGGAGGCAGCAAAAGAGCACTGCACCTCTCTTGCAAGCCCCCACACACATGTAAGGCACACATTCTGCCTTGAATGTTTGTGTGAATTACAGTTGGACTGGAAGGGACTGGGGCCACCACTGTGCTCTGTGTGAACAGACAGGACGGGTGTGTGTGTAAGGTTAGAGTTAGGGTCAGGGTTAGGGTTGGGGTTAGGGTTAAGGTTAGGGCAGCCTTTTCTTCCTCTTACCCAGGGAGAGGCTCCCCAGGGAAAGGATAATCAGACCCTCTCCTGGTCTTCAGCTGCAAGCTTCACTAGTTAATACACAGTACCTTGCTTGCACATCAGGCAAGCTGAAATAGTTCTTAGAGGGTTTAAATTGATATTCCTTCCCTGACTTCAGTGAAAGTCTTCCACTTAAGACTGGATGGGAACCCAAACACCCAGTGCTGCATTTCCTTTGGTTGCTAAGATTTACTAAATCACCTGAGTGCAAAAAAATAGCACATTTGCTGGGGCCACCAACATAATTTTGTCCTGAAAAGGTAATGCAGAGCCCCTGAATGCACTGCTCCCAATAAGAGCATCTGCTTATTGTCCCCCATGGGATGAGGCCATCTCATACTCACAGCCATCCCATAAGAAATAAAGCATTTCCAGCATGATTTCTTAGTTTATTCCTCTCGAGCTTATTGCTTTTTTCTTTCCCACAATCCATGGTGCTGTGTCCAGGTCCTGAGCACGGCAGCCCTGGAGAATCTCCTGCAGCTGGGTAAACATGCCTGAGTGAATGGGGCCCTTCACAATGGAGTCACCAGGAAATCCAAACACCGTAAAGGCCAACAATTCAGCAGGGACATAATCATGTCATTAAAAGGCATGCTCCTCCTAAGCACCAGGAAAGCACAGCCTGAATTGAGTTGCACCCCAAACAATAGGTTTTCCACCCCACAGATATCCAGGAGTGGCTCTTTCCCTCTGGTCTTCTTTCAGCCATTCTGCACAGAGATATTAGGACCTTCTCTCCCATCCAGGATGTTTCAGCTACATCAGGCTGCACCAGCCCCATTACCTTTGCAGGCCTGGAGTCCCCAGATCTGGGGAAAGGATGGAGGGATGATAAATGCAGAAATATTAACAGGCTAAATTCTGCTCATGTTTATGCAGGGATAAATGTGAGTTATGACAGTGAGTGTACTGATGATTTACACTGGGCTGATGGAGAGCTGTGTCAGGTCAGCTGCTTCCACAAGTACAGGGCTATCTGGGCTTTTAGGCACCAGGGTAAGGAGCAGAAGTGGAAGAGTCTCCACCTCCTTATATTTTTCCCTGGCATGTTGCAACAGGTGTTGGAAATACAGTGTCATTTACTTCAGTCTGTGCATTTGTCCAGTGACTTTGCCCACTGTGGTCTCTTCTGGCTCTTGGGTTTGTTGTTTGGACCCATGCAAGCTCCCTTTTCCCTGAATATACTTATCTTATATGTTTTTCTGGAACGCAATGGTTAGAATGCAAAGCAACTCTCATAAATCTCCATCCATTGCTGCAAGGCAAACTTTCCTTGCTGTAAATTGCAAATTTTACCAGGATCTGACCTTGAACAGAGAAGCCAATATAATTAATGTGCTGATATGGGCGAACTGACTTTGAGTCTCAAGTGAGCACACGCCAAGCCAAATCCTGAAGTCTAGAATTAGGCAGCTTTATAGTAACTGAGGAGCTGGCTCACTGTGCTATTGGCATACATGGAAATTAATCATATCCTGCAACAACGTTCACAGGATGTGTTTGATTTATTGCTAATCCAGTACACTCTTGCAGCTGCTGATCTGCTGCCAGAGGGTATCGTAATGATGCAGCTGGCACCCCTGTTGTGATGGCCATCAACACAGCCAATGGCTGGTTTTGGACCAGTCATCCTCAGCATTTGCTACCTGAGCTGAAAAACCAAGCCCTGTAGCTGTGGGTTGAAGTTTGCCTCCTATATAGAGATAAGAATTTATTATTATTATATATTCTTACACAAGGATAAGAATGTATAATGTGCACAGACAAGGGGAGCATGTATAAAATAGAAAATATTTCAAAATATTCAAATCTGTAGAACAAAACTGACTTTGACTCAGCTTAAATGAGTATCTATCACCCCACTGCCCCGTGCTAGGTGGTTGGTGGTGGAGGTGTGTGGGGAAGCCGTGCATTGCTCTGAGGCTGTGACAGTTTGTGATCAAGAATGGAAAGACACAGCTATGGCAGTGCTGCCTTCCCAAAACACAACTGACCCCCTTGAGATTAGGCAATGGAAACAGAAAATGGAAGAAATTCAATTCTCATTCTCAGAGGGTTTCTTTCCTTGTTTTTATCCTGGGCCCTGCCTGATATAATGCATTTCAGATTTTAAAATTCACCACCAAATGTTTGGAAAGATTGAAATACATTGACGGCAGCATTTATATTACATGTTTCTCATAACCTCTAAAGAAATTGCAAATTAAAGACTTTTTTTTATTTTGGTAGGGAAAGTCAAAGTAGATTGTTGTGAATTTTTCTGCTTTTTCACAACCAAATATGATATTTAGCAAAACAAATTTTCACGGCATTTTAGCAAGAGTACTTTCTCTACCAAAATACTACTTTTATCAACACCTTTCCACTTTACCAAAACAACCCCTTTGCTCAGGGGCTGGTCATGCAGACAGCATTAAATGTCTCTGCTGACAGGGAAAGAGCTGTGTCCATCCTCAGGCCAATGGGCTCATTAGAATACCAGTGGCGCAAAGAGACCACATTCATGCAGCTCAGCTCACTCTCCACGGAAGAGCCTGCTTTGTGCAGACTGGGAGAGTCTGATATTTAGAGCAAGGGTGATGTGTGTCCAAAGGTGAAGATGAAATGCGAGATAAGATAGCTTCTCAGGAGGATCTCACTGAGCTCAGGGTTTATTCAAAGACCTTCCTCCATTAGGATGTACAGTCATGTCATGAATTAGGCCTGGATTTAAATCCCTCAGGATCAGGGATTTAGTGGTAGGTCTGGTTTAAATGCACATAACCCATAGCCTTGGACATCAAGATATAAGACTTTTCCTGTGTTTTTAACACTGAGATGGCCTTTTTGCTTGATCTCCCTATTTCCTTCCACCCTGCCAATAAAGCAGGGGAAAGGTGGCGCATGGCATAAGAGTCCTGCATCATCTGGGGGCCCTGTCCTCCTCAAGTACAGGCAGGACATCTGTGACCCAGTGTGGGTGACCCTGGGGCAGACATCCCGGTCAGACGTCGCCCAGCCTGGCTGCTAATTATCCCACAAGGGAAGGGAACTGGCTGTGCAAATAGTGAAACGAGGGCTGTCAGCATCAGAGGGGATTCGCACTGGGGATGACAGGCATGACCTGCTTTTCATGCTTTCTTTTTTTTATTTGGTGACATGCTGTCATTCAGTGAATATTCTGGAGTTTTCCTCTCGGGGTTTTCTCCCTTGTTCCTTCAGTGCTGAGAATAACCAAGGTGGGGATGTGGGACAGCAGTCCCACAACTTCAAATGCTCCAAACACAGTCTTTTGCAGCCAGGCAATTCTAGTCATCCTGGATGCATATTAAATGGTGACTACATAATGCACAGGACCTTCAGGATTGCCTTCAAAATTCCTTCAGCACTACCATCCACTACCACTGGTTCTCACTGAAATACCTCTATTTTTAGGAAAAAACTATACATTAATTTTGCACATAATCATATGCACATGGATGGGAAAGAGTCCACAAAACAAGCAAACTGCCAGACTTCCTGCAGCAACCTTTGGTTTTGTTCTATGTGCATGTTCAAAGAGGGAAAGTTGGGTTCTGAGTTAGAACATTTTTGTGCCAGGAATTGAGATACTAGTCCAAAAAGTGAATTCAAACGCTTCAAAAAAAGTGAGGTTGGTTTCTCAGCACCTGGGCTTCATGACTGACTTGCACATCACCCCAAATTAGTTGCCTCAAGGTCACTGCGACCTTGAATCTCCACCTGAGCCGAACCAAGATCTCTGTGTGCCTAATGGTGTGTGACATTTGGTCACAAAGTCTCTGGGCACTGCACCAGGGCAGCATTAGGCACCAAATATTTTGCATGAGATGTGGCAGCATGTTTAGGCATGGGGACATTCAAGCCTCCCTTAACTGATTTCCTGACTAAAACCTACCACAAGCAAGAGTCTTGCTTTAATCCCTTCTTGCTCTTCAAGCTGTCGATAATTATAAATCACAATCATATTATAATAGTAAGCCATCAATTAGTAGTGACTATAGAAAGAGAAATGCAAACATTCTCTAAATTCATACTGTTGTAAACTGATTCTGACAGACTCTCCTCTGCTGACAGCACATCGCATCCACATACCAAGCACAACAGTTGCCCCAATACAGGTCACTACCTACACGAGGGTTGTATTTTTATATTAGTACATTGCAGATCTTACAGTGGGGTCCAGCAAAATGCAGAGGCACCAGACCTGGATCCCATCCCCTCACCTGGGTCTGCCCTGAGCATTGTGCAGGTGCAGGATGATGAAGTTCTGCACAAGTGCTGTGCATTTTCAAGACAGGTGAGCCTGCGCTCTTTGCTCTTGCCCAGAGCAGCCACCTCTATAAAGCTCCTGACAGGTGGGCAATGAGCTGGGCAATGCTCTCATTCCCATCAAACTCCTGATTTCCTCAGCGTGGATGCCTCAAGCACTCTGCTTATATCTTACTTGCATGCGAAGTCAGGCAAACCTTCGAGTGGAGGTGGCATTGTGAAGCTGAGTATCTTCCTAAAGTGTGCATTTGAATAACCAATTGGTCCTCTTTGCTCTCCTGAAGCCTGTCCTGGCAGGGCTTATCAGGCAGCTTGCACAAGGTCAGGGCACCTGTGTGCTTGGGGACAGGGTGTGTGGGGACAGCCACGGCCACCACCTTCCTCCAGGGAGGATGCACAATGGCCTGGACACAGCTGGCTGTTCCACAGCACTACGTCAGCTCCAGCTGAGGTGGCCCCGTGCCTCCTGTGCTCTCCTGTGCTTGGGGACGGCACTGCTGAGTGCATCTCCTCACCTCCTAACACTCCCTGGACATCTCTTCCTTATAAAAGGGGGTTTTTGCATCCAAGGTGGATGAGCAGAGGGGAGTAGGAGAAAACCAGGGCCTCCAGCTGTGCCCACACCTTCATAGGGCTGTGCTTGTGTGCATCTTATCTTCATTGGCCACTGTACTACAGGAGGAAATGTGCCCTTTCAAAAGCATCTTCTGTGCCCACAGACCACCCAAAAGGCAAGGTCAGCTGCTCCAGCCTGGCCAGTGCTGGATGCAAAGCAGCAGCAAAAGCACTTTTTGGAGTGATTTGAGTTGTAGCCATCCTAGGAGGTATCAACCCCCTAGGAAACCTCATGTGGCTTTCAGTGCAAGTGCGTCCCACAGCCACAAGCTCAGTAAAGAGTCAGAGCATCGTGGTTGCTCAAAAAGGCAAAGCCCAGGGAAGGTCAGATTATGTTTATGTCTCCAGAGTGGGCATCCTTAAGCACACCTCAGAGATGCTGTAGCCATAATTCTGGTCCTTAAACTGCTGCCAGTAGAGGCAGGGCCCTTGCTTGAAGAAAGGAGCAGCAAGGCACAAGCCACCTGCTCCTATTCCACTGCCTGTGCTGCCAGCAAGGCACAAGGAGCAGAACGGGAGAAATAGCCCCATCTGCATGGATACCCTCCACAAAGGGCTGCCCAGCAGGTGCTGGGTTGGTCATATTTATGCCACTTTAGGCTCTTGTTTCATAGGAAGACAGGGGTTTGGGTAGTTTGACTCCCCAGTGCTGCTCTGCAATTCAGTCTAAATGCCACTTTTCCCTCAGAGGCAACCAGAGGCCACTGCAGATTGCACTGAGGGTTAGCCACAACCTTCAGGAAACTATGGAAAAATACGCTGTGTTCTCTGTCCTTTGTCAAAACGCTAAATAACAGCCCTGCCAAAGTTGGTAAATATTTCACGGAAGGCACAGGAGGCCACAAAGACCATGTTTTAAGCAGTCACCAGTACAACATTTGCATCTGGCAAAGATCCTGCTCAGCACCAGAGCCACGTGAGTTTTCAGTATTAGCATTGTGCCTTGAATGCATTTTTCACCCAACCTCCCCGTTTCTAGGGATGCCATTATCAACAGAGGACCTGGTTTCATTATTAAGCAGCAAATCAATCCAGCTATGCCGAGCGCAATCCAATTATTGCTTGTAGTTACTGTAGGCTGAAGAAGTCATAAATAAATGAACATGCTGGAGGTATTTAACATTTCAGTCCCACCATAAGCACCCAGACCCTTGTTGGTTCTGTGTGAATGGCTCAGTTTTGGAGGGATTTCTGGTTGGCACTGCAGGGCAGCACAGAGATCAGGTCACAGTGCTCCGTGATGGTCTAGGCAATTGCAGGATAATCGGGGGTACATGCGGACTTCTTTTGTTTACCGGGATGAAGGCCGGGCAGGGGCCTCTTCCTGCTCTTCTCACACTCTCCCAGTGGGAGCAGAGGGAATGCAGGCTCATGTGTCAGTCCGTGGGCGCAGGAAAGCCAAGAAAAGGTGCTTTCTAAAATCCCAGGCAGCTCCCAAGAGGACAGGGCTAAACCCAGGGCTCGCTTTCCTTCTCTTACCACTATTCTCAAAGCATCCCAGCTGTTTGGTTTTGGGTTTCAAACCTTATTTTTAGAAGGTTTGGGTTGGTCTGTGGAAATAAAGCATCTTGTAGTATACAGGCACCTAGTTACTCATTACCTCGTTAGCACAATGATGTATGAGCAGCCACACAAGTAAAACGGTGCTCAGCTGTAAAATAAACACGGTCCCTGCTAAACAGACTCATTTAAAAAAATATTCTTTACATCTGGATTTCTTTTAGGTTTTTATTTCCTCTCTTCCCCTCTTCCTTTCCCTCAGACTGCTTTTCTACTTCTGCTCATTAGGATTATTTTGAAGCATCTGCCCTCAGTCACCACAGTTTGCAGGATAAGTGCTGCAAGGAAGGAAAGTGTCCCCATGCAGGCAGCCTGCAGGGAGCTGCCACACAGAGCCTGCATCCATATCCATGTCCCTCTCCATCCCCAGCCAAGGCAGTGCAGAGCTCTCCCCATGCTATGTTAGTGGTGAGGAAGATGCTGGTGTTTGACTTGTTCACTCGTTAGTATTCAACTGTAGGATCAAATGAATAATTTTTCTAAGCTATTACTATTACTGCTACTACTACTACTATGATTATTCTCTGTTTCTGCCAGAGAGTGTATAAAAATGACATTTTCAATCCTGCACCATTGTTTATGTGATTTTTGCCCCTGGTCACTTGGTAGTGCAGAAATCAGTTGTCTTCACTAGTTTGGAAAAAAAAACAGCGGAGCATCAAAGCAGGTGGCAGCTTCTCCAGTCTATTTGTCATAAGCAGCAAGCTGTCTTCAGCCATCCAGCAGTTTAAGGATTTTGTTTTGAGGGAATAAAAGGATGAGAGGGAAATGGGGTATTTCCTATGGATTGCCTTGTTTATTTGCTTGGGCTTGCTTGTTTCTCTGCAAGGGGAAGTCAGCAGGAAAAAGAACCTCTAGTGAAAGCCATGAAAAGGGAAGACTTCCAAATTTCCCTCCAGATATTTTGCACAACCCTACATAAAATATTTGGTAAGCTGCTCTTGAAATCAACTCCTCTCAAATGTTGTGCTTTCTTTCCCTGATACCAGTAGAATGGCCTGTTATGGGGTCTCCACTCTCCAGGTCTGGGTGCTGCCTGTATTTTAGCTGAAATAACTATCTGAAACCTTGGGATTTGACATCCTTGTTCCTGAGGGTAGCCTTGTAACATTGTCCTCCCTCTCCATGGACGTGGTGGCATGGAAAGCCACCAGGTCAGTGACCAGCCACATCCTGATCTCCAGAGCTATTCCCATGAGGTTGAAAAGCAAAGCAGTGGCTGCTGCACACTGCCCCAGTTGCTCTGAAGCATCAAAGGCTAGAGCACATTGCAGACACATTCAGTACATCATCCTTAAGGTAAAAATCTAGTGACACAACTTGAAAAACCTACATATTTCTAGGTAGGCTCTAGTCCAGAGGCCTGACTTCGGAGATCATGAGATTTCTCACTTGACTTAGGAAGTGGCAGAGGAAGGCAGCAGGTTTCTGTGTATTGGCACAGTCCCTGGACTTCACTGTAGGCCTGCACCAGCTCAAAATCTGAATTTGTGTGCTCTTTCTAGAGGGTTTATTTATTTTGGCCACATGCAGGTGGAAGTACCAAGCCCAGCACTGGCAGCTGCAGGAACAGCGATGCTATAAGGGCTCTGGGAATAAGTAAGCAGAGAGACAACCTATGTGATCACCACTGGAAAAACCCACCATTCACCACCAATTATCACACTCTAGGTCTCAAGAGAGGCTACAATTATTCCCTGCTCCCAGTCTAGAGCAAATCAGCATTTTCTCAGTAATTGCAGTGTAGTAACTATTGTAGATGTTGACTTTTTAATAGCAAACACTGCTCAAGCATTAGATTTATAGTCATGTTAGTTAGCTTTAGTGACTTGGGAATCAATTACCTTGCTGTGGAACATGACCAAAGATTATAGGGTAGCCCATGTAATAATTTACACTGCCATCTAGGAGTGAAACTGTAACTTCAATGTTGCACATAGACAGACTGTTTGCACAGCAATAATTTCAGTAATAATAGCCATAAAAAGGGAAAAGGAGAAAACCAGTGACTGAAAATAAAGGGACAGACCTGTGTACAAATAGGGCATCGGGAGGTGTTGGGAGCTTTGCCATTCTCAATTATTTTTCAGAATGATAATGGCAGTAGGGTTTAGTTAATGAATGTGTTTCACCAGTTGAATTCATTTGGGTTGGCATATGATGCTGCAGAAGGCTTGTCCCAGACCAGGCCCTGGGACACACAGCCACTGTGTTGTGTCATCAGCAACACAAAATCTGCTGCTGGCCCTCACTAAAACTTCCCTCTTGATTGATGTCTGCACTGTGGATTTCCAGGATGAGTTTTATAGGCAGCATTTTTCCCAGTTTTCTGCCCATCTCTCTGCCTCCCGGCACTTGTTCCCATACTTGACTCCTTTCTCCCACTTGGGACAGGAAAAACTTGTGCCTATTTCTCTAAGTCCCTCTGCACAAAGAAAACATTTTTCCTTTAACTCCTTTGAAACAAGACCACCCAGGTCAGCTTTTCAGCCTGTGTTTCCAAGCAAGTTATGGAGAAAGAACATTAATTAAATGTTTTTCCTCTTGCAAAGGAGTTGCCACTGTGCCCCTTTAAGTATTGGCTTTGTCCACCTTCCTCTCATTTATTTCCCACTTATTTCAGACCTCACTTCACATGACGCTGGCGGCTGAGCTTTTTGGACCTTCCAAGTACAGTAGTCCCCTCAGGAATCAATGATCAGTGAAACCATAAGAAAACTGTTTACTGTCGTAAAATGGACTAGGACAGGGTCTTCCATATGCAAATGTTCATCACCAGACAGTAAAGTTTATACTAATATATCAGGCTATTCCCTTGGGTCTAACCAGCAAAGCACACTCCATTTTCAAAATTGCTAAGGCTTGAAAATATTAATTGCTAAGGCTCGAATATATTAAGACTGCTTTAAAATAATGGAATTAATAAAATGCATAGAGCTGGGCTCTATTCTCCTTCACCTTCTGGAAACAGCCCAGAACAGCAGGTTTTCAGAAAAACGTCATATATCATGAGATTTGGCAACCTTGTGCTCTCGGATCATAAGGTCACTGTCACTGCAGAAAGGCAGCTGTCTCTGGGATGAGGAGGAGGGGGAGAAGCGTCTGCCTGCGAGCCAGGGGACAGGAAAATTAGCATTGCTCTAAACGAGGAGCCTGAGCTATGGTGGGGAAATAGCATCACTGCCCCTCTGAGATGCTACAAACCCTCTGGGGATGGGCAACCCTCCTGCAGCCACGTGCCCGTCAGATGGGGGCATCCAAGCCACAGTTCCCAGAGAGCAGCACAGCCCTGCCCCGTGGTGCTCCTAAGCAATTTGCAAACAAGGCATAGGAGAGCCTTTTATCACTAGTTTCCCTTGTTACAGCTTGAACAGGCAAAGGATCATGAATGCAGTTGACTCCCAATGCAGGTGTTTGTCCCAGTTTTGGAGGTGCAGTTTAGTTGTATCCTGCAGTTAAGCAGTGATATTGCAAACATCAGGGACCATTGGGGCACTTGGGTTTTATTTCCTCTCCTTCTCCCATGCAATCTTCCATAAGAATCACTGGCAGAAATTCTTGGTTTCCCTGAAAATATGTGTTTGATCAACTATGATTGTGCTTAAGCCTTTCAACTGCTTTAATAACAACCCTTCCAACACACTTAATATGAAAATGTTTTCAATGTACTCAAAATCTTTTAAACAAAGAGTACAGTCACCATCACAGTGTTCCTGCAAGGTCAAAACCCAAACATTAATCAGTTTGTTGTATAGCTTAATTGCTAAGTATCCTATCTAACCAGTGGCATATGCTGCTATAGCCAATCTGAATATGATTTCTCACCATTTTTCAAATGAAACAAGCCCAAGGAGTCATTGCAAAAGGTATCACTTTTGCAAGAATTGACTTATGTGTTATACCTGAATTCTATATTCACCTCTCAGGGTTTAATGAGTTATATTTCATAGTCTTCCTAGGATAGAGGGAAGAGTGTTATGATCAAACTCTGGTTATAAGCAAAGATAGAGGGATAACACAAGCCAGAATGACACTGAGAAATAAATGGGAGAGAACAGACCCAACCATAACCAGGTCCTTCCCCATCCTAAAAGCAGGCACCCAGTTTTCTGTAGCCCAAAGACTGCCAAAAGACACTACAGAGCTGCAGAAACTACCATTATAGTAGCCAAAAGTACTGTGTTTGTTGGTATTTGATCGGTTCAGTGGAGCTTATCAGTCTTCAGAGACAAAATACCTCCTGTTTCCCACTTTCAGCAGTCAAGGGGGTCATGGGGAAAAGGTGCCTATGGTGCAAGTCCCACATCTTGTATGTAAATCCTATCTCTGAGGTAGTGTCAATCAGCTTAGAGTTGTTCTTAAAGTGGGGATTAGATGTATAATGACAACATTTTATGAGTCAGCACGCTGATCCATCCTTTCCTGAAAAAATGGAGCAGGAGATGACAAGTTGAGCAAGGGGAATGTTTTTGAAGCCACAGATACCAGGTAAATGCAGGGGCCCTGTGGTTTGAGACATCCCCTATGTTGTATGAACTTGAGCTACTCATCTCCTATTTTGGGGGAGAAATATCAATGCCACTTATCCTACAGCCTCACATGTGTCTGCAAGGCCTGTTACAGTCGTTAGATAAAAGATACAAAGGAGGCATCGATACCCAAAACTCTCCTGTCATAAACAGCAGCCAGCAAAGACTGCTGAGTCCCATCACTGAGACACTTCCAGGCTCTCCTGCCCTTCTCAGAGCTGCTCCCTAGCAGCTCTGGGTCTGTGTGGACCATGCAAACAGAGACTTCATAGGGTCATAGGTTGGAGCAAACTGTGCTCAGAAATCAGGCCACATATAGAGAGGAAATTACCAACCTTTATGGAGTGAACTAATCAAACATTTCAGTCTCCTTCGCTGAGGGTTAATAGTCTTGAGGTGACCACCCTGGACAGGGTATCAGGAGAGCTGGGGCTTATTCCTGGTGTGCCTCAGTAATGAAAAGGAAATTGTGTTCAGACGAGTGATAGAAGCCCGTGTTCCCAGAGACATCAGATAGGCAGCAATTAGACTCAAGTTAAACAATAAATCAAATAACACCAAGCCTTTGGCTCTAGCAGAGCACCATTATGACTAGTGCTATGTTTATTTAGAAGATGATGAGCCCATTTAAAATGTTTTCATATTAAATGTAATTTGGTTGTTTGTTATTGACTGGGTCTAAATGCAAACATTATTGGTCAGATAAATATTTTCTGACATATAAGATCTGCTTATTGCACTTTTATGACAAGAGGGTTTACTTGCTCCGAGATTTATTTTCTGTTTGCTTCCTCTCTTTGTGAGGATTGCCTCATAAAGATTAAAAACAGCCAAAGTGAACCAAAGTGTAAAGTAGAAATCGACGATTAAACTGTCAGAAATGGAGCAGCCTTTGTTAATCACCGATTCATTAGCTGGGGAAAGAAGAGGGGTCTCAAGCCAGCACAAAGGCTTTGGTGTCACAAGGCCTGTGATTTATTCCCAGGTCTGTCTGTCTCTCTCTCTTTCTCTCTCCAATTTGGTATGGGATCTTACCCAGGTAAATTGATCTCTCTATGACTCCATTTTCCCATCTGTTCAACTTAGGTAATGATCTTGCCTCACAGAGGTAGTGAAAACTTTCAATAAGAAGAAAAGGTTACCTTAAAAACCACACCTGCATCTGAAATTAGGCTACCCCCTACTAACACCTACAAGAGCTCTGGACTGAACAGCTTTTTCCTGCTATAGCCAGGAGACTTCTCTGATTTTGTTTGATGGGCAAGCAATGGAGTAGAAAAAAACAATTTAAGAAATAAAAAAGTATGACCAAAAAGTAAAAGAAAATGGAATGCAAGCTTACAGCGTCTTTTTTTTTCAATTGCTAAAATTGTCATTTTGCTGTGTCACTTTAATATCTCCTGAGCCCCATTTTTAATGTTGCAGAGATGTATTGAAACATTGTCTAACTGGTTACATTTCTGTTACATTTATTTGCCAAAAGCTATTAATAATTATTTCAATGCCATTTTGAAATGTTCTCAGGATTTTTCCACAAAATGTGAGATAGAAATCTTTTCCAATCGTTTGCAATCCTCAGTAGAAGGCAGGGTAAAGCCACAAAAATAGTCTTCAAATCTGAAGTCCTGTGAAGTACAAAGGCTATTTCAGTACAAAAAGCCAAGCAAATGAGAATTAGTTTGCTTTATTCTTCTGTACAATAGCAAACACTTCATTATGTAGGTCAATGCAAGAGGTACATGCAGATTTTGCCTAACAGGAGGCACATTTCTGGGCTTGGCTCTCTCAGCTGACTCATTTGGTGTCCTTCAAAATTACCTGTACTGCCTTTTGGCATCCAAGAAGGCTTCTGTTTGATTTTCACCAGCACCAGTCGACTACAACATCTAAGGAAACCACGGGGAGAATAATCTTGCCTTGTTTCAGCCTTGTTCTCAGGTTCTTGCCACTCACTCATTTGCCATTTACTCAGCAGTTCATTTGCTCTGGACAAATGAGGTTTCCTCTTCTTAGTTGCAATTTACTTCTGTCTGCCCTGTGGCCATGTTGGTGGTCTGTGAACATTTCTCTGGGTCTCTCCCAGCCAAGCCTTTTGGCAGCATCATAAGCATTTTCTGGAGCTCCTGTTCCTCCCCTGGGGAAACGCCTTCCCATCTCCCACCACCACCCATGCCTTTTTATGGATGGAAAGGACCCCTGCCACATCTGCCCCTTCCTGAATTGTTCTGCTTTCAGGTCATTTCAAGTGAAAATGGCAATATTCTGGAAATAGGAAGAAGTTCCCAAGGCAGAGCTTTGCTCAGCTCTGAAGGAAAGGGCAGCAGGGTCCTATTGGTCCCATGTGTCCCCTCTGCCCCATGGGAGGGTAGAAGGGATTTGTGAGGACTTGACCTCCAGCAGAGAGCGGAACCCCTCATGCCTCCTGTTGCTCTTGCAAGGACAGGGATGTCTCACAGCAGGTTCCATCAGGAAAATGTCCTTCTCTCTTCCCCTTGGTCTCAGACCTAGGTGGGTGCAAAGGAGGAGGAAACTCCAATCATCGCTCCACTGAGTCATGGGTCACTCCAGGAGGGCTGGTGGCACACCCAGCTCATCTTTAGTCCCTTGTGCACACTTCAGCTGCTCGCTTTGTTTGGCCTCTTGGATGCCAGGATTACCCGGAGCTAACTGGGACACAGGCGACTTACACGTGACTCCTGTCCCTTTCCACACCAGCCCTGGGCTGGAGCAGGAGGCAGCAGGCAGGATTTGCCAGCCCAGGGTCATAGCACCAAACAGCTGGAGTTGGCTTGTCCCCACCATCCGTTTCAGCTGCCTCGTGAAGTCTGAGCTTCGCTTCCCTGCATAATAATCCTGCCAGCATGCACTTTCTTTGCCTAATGAAGGGAGGATTTATTGCACCAGCTCTTTGGGAACATCGAGGTCTGCTTACTTCCCTCTTCAGCTCTCTGAGATCCTTTAAGTAGAGTCTGTGTGAAAATTAATCAGATGCCCTGGAGGCTTATTTTGTCCAAAGCTAAAGTCCTGCTTCTCCCTTTCCCCCCTCCTTTTGTGTCCCAATTACTTAAGGGATTGTCCTGGAAATTAATGAAAGCATGACATGGGAATAACACCCACAATTCATCCCATAAGGGAAGTGTTTCTGTGGAAGGCTTAACTAGAAACATCTCGTGGTTCGCTTGGCAAACTTGGAGATCTTCCCAGCTGGAAGTGCACTGCACCGTGGCAGTTGGTGTTGTATGGTGTTGTATCTCCTAAACTGTTTGCAGGTCCAGACCCAGTAATTGCATTTTGCTTTTTTGAATGTGGTTTCCACTTGGTTCCAAAACCCTTAACATGAACTGTCGCAAGGTCACAACTCATCACAACCTTTTACAGAGGGAAAATGGAGTGATGGGGACAGGCTTGGTAGTGGTACATGTAACCTTCTGTCTCTCTTTTGCTGGCCCTGCTCCCTGGAAGAGGGTGAGGGCAGCCTGGTGGCTTGAGTGATCAACTGGGTCCTGTCAGTGCCTTCTCTGCTTCCCAATATTGAGAAATATTCAGTGAGTGGAGGATACAGATTGTCTCAGATGAAAAGAAGTGACGCCACTGCGTCTTCTCCAGCCAACCTACATTAGAACCCATGAGCAGTAAGACCATGTTATACCATGAATTTCAGAGAAATGGTGTGAATCAACCCATAGGCTAACCTGACACTTCATTTTCTAGGGCTGGCTGACCCTTGTCATGGTTAGAATAAGTCCGTTGCATTGATTTACAGTGAGATTCATGTGCCTAACAGCTTATATCATATCCAGAAATGGATTTCAGGTCCCAAGTTACTTAGGCCCATGCTGCTTTTTTAAGTTTGGAGGCTTTTTAATCTTTTACTGCCACTCAAATATTACAAGTTAAGAGTTGTGCAATCAATGAGAGATAGGCCATTGAACACCTCCCACAGGGAGGCAACCAGTTAGATACCTTTAGCAAATCCTAAATATTCTTTGAAAGCACTTTCCTCACTTTCCATGGGTTTCAGATGTACCATATGGGGGAAATGACATTAAGTTTTTGTAAAACACTGCACCTCTTATGAATGCAAATTGTGGACTAAGTGTGAATATTACTTTATGACACGACATCTCCTCCAACCCACTAGTGCTAATTAATGCGTTTCTGGGATAGACAATATTCATTAAGCTTTTCTGAAAATACTAGAAATGTTCATGTAACAGCTCACACATTTTGATGGCACCCACAGTCCTATCACCACGTTCCCTGTAAAGTATTTTGCTTCTTTAATCTTTGCTAACGAGAGTGGAAATGAATTGTCAACAGTAATTCTCCAGCACAAGGCCACAGTGTTTCTTCCTTGCCTCGCTATCAGGAGCCAAGACAAAGGAATCAGCATGTTGTTATTTTGGCACAGAGGCATCTGGTTGCTGGAAGCTTCACTTTGTGTATGTCAGAGGTAAATATTTGGGTTACTCTTCTCTTTTTGGGACTTGCCATGATAGGAAGCAGCTTGCAAGAAGCTCAACCATTCCCTGCTTCTAATCATTGCAATGACAGCAGCTTTGCTGCCTCCAGACTAGGTGTTTGCTGCCAGGGTGTATTGTTTGGGTAATGCCAGATCCAGAGACCTTGTGAGATTACGGAAGTTCCTTGAAGAAAAGGGCTTCTGCTGCTGCTGAATTATAACTGGGAAATTTAGAGAAGAATGTGCATGAGTTAAATGACTGGGTTTTTTTCCCCTGAAAGGATACTCTTTAGGAAATCTGTGTTACAGCATCTATGTCTGGGAGAGGAAGAAGGGGAGAGCAAACCCCTGGTGGTACAAGGTGTTGACTTTGCAGTGCAGCTATCCTTCCAGTTCCTTGTCCAGTTCTGGAGCTAAACAACTCTTTCTGGTTGAGTAGTCATAATCAACTCTTAGCAAGGACAAAACTCTGCTGTCTTTTCACATTATAAGAAACAGGTCCCATTTCTAAGTTCTTTGTTAGTCCATCAGGTACCTAGAGGATGTTGTCTTCACTCAGACCAGTAATTTAGTTTTATTACAAATGTTGCATCGTGAATTAGAGGATAAAGGAAATGTAGCAGGAATATCTCCCATCATTGCAGGAAATGTTAAGCTTTTGTACCGAATCATATTGAACTTCCTCTTGGGGAAGTGCTGTTCCCATGGTCTTGGATGGGTAGGAAAGGTCATCTCCTTACAAGGGATCTGAGGGGGATGGAGCTTGAGGTTTCACAGGTATGAGAGTCCAGCTTCTTGCATGGTGGGTCTCAAAGGCTGCAGAGGTGCTGAGCCATTGCACCTGGGGAAACCAAGAATCTCTCTACCCATTTCTATCCCAGACAGTTTCCATCACATGACACCTGTAAGTCGATTGGTGACTCAGGCCCTTCCCTGTGACACAAACCAACTGATGCTCCAAAGACACTGGAGGACACCATTAGGATCACACAGTGATGGGATGCTCTTTGGGCACACCTGACAGACAACCCCACTGTAACATGGGTCATGAGAAAGGATGCTCTCTTGCTGTCTCCAAACTATTCCAAACCCCATGCCTGTTTTGTGCCAAAGGAAGACATTGGACTGTTGTAGGGAGCCTGTAATTTCAAGTTAAGTATAATGAAAATCCTCACACCTGGTCTGAAAGCTGAACATTGCAAATCTGGGCAGAGTAAGCCTTGCTTTCCAGTTTTTGCCGCTATGCATGAAACAAATTACTTTCCAATTAGAGGCTTCCAATCTCCTGCTGCTTATTTAACCCACCAGGCAAGCTCTTTTATCACCAGCTGAATAATGCTGCAGCACATCCTGGGTCTGCTCTAGGTTTGGAGGCAGATTCTGCCAGGAGAGTTACCTGGAAGGGCAACATGTGCCATACAGCAGTGCGTGGAGAAATTGTTTTGAGGCTTTGCTAGTTGAAGGATCATCATACCCCAAAGACAAAGTCCATTGCCCTGGCCTACTCATAGAGAGCAATAAGCACAATCAGGCACCTTCATGGTGAGCATACCCTTGAAGCAGCTTCACCTCCTATTTTAGTGAAAGTCAGCTTGGGAAGGTGATTTTTCATTGCTAGTTCTAATCAGGGCTGAACAGCTGCTGGGGTTCAGGCTCTCATGCTCATCTTCACCACCACAGGCAGAACCTGCTTGAGAGGTATTGTGACCTCTGTTGAAGGAAAGGGCAAAACGGCATTTAGGAGGCAACTTGAAGTTTTACCACTCTCTGAAATTATGGGTTTAAAATTCCAGGAGGTTTTGAAGTTTGTTTTTTGGTGGTTTGCACCTTAGGACTACTTTAGTGGCTGGATCTAGATGTGGGTTAGATACATCCAGAAAACCCCAACATTTACTCTTGCAACATAGCCGTGGTCCCCCTACATTTCCTGGAGCAGAGATGGATACTTTTGCTGCCTCTTGCCCCTATGTCCTGACCTCAGGATTGCCTCCAGAGCTGAGCTGGGCCACCTCAGCTGCTTGGTCTTAACCCTCAGCAGCCAGAGGCCAGAACTGCCTCTATATTTATCCCCTAATCAAAACCATCCCTTTGGGTGGAGTGAGCTGGAGGGGTGAGCCTGCCTGTGGCTGCATGTGCAGTTCTAGTTTTATGTCTGTGCCCTTAAAGACAGGAGAGGGAACTGTGCTCGTGCTCCAGGATTTGGCTATTGTACCCAGAAGCACTTTGCAGCCCACTGCTCTTCCAAGCCCATTGCAGAAGAGAGGACATAAAGTCTCATGGCATCTCCATGCTGGCATGGTCTTGACTTTCAGTCTGACAGCAGATCAAACCCAGAAACACCCCCAGCTAAAACGAGGCATCCAGCTCGTTCACCACCACTATGTCAGGAGAGCAACTGTGTCAATTTCTTGCAGGCAGAAAGGGAAATTTCCTCTATCCTGTGTAAGCCCAAACTCCACCCTCACCATGAGCATCCTCGTGGTGGCATGAATGTCTACTGAAAATAAATGAAGGAAAGGGCTCGCCTGCACACTTCCCCTCCCAAAGAAGACCTCTTACCAGCCAGCCTGTGCCAGAGTGTGGCACAGCAGCAACCTAAGAGTTTTTCCTAGTGGGAACAACCCCAGTGCCAGAAAGAAAACGCTGATGGGGAGGCAAAGCAGCAACAAGTCAGAGTTCTAACCACAGGCGTCATGGCGTGGGTTCTTCATGCTGTGTCTGTTGAAATCCAAAAATCAGCACTTTTTAGAGGCCCACACATATTGTCCTTCTTGACTGATCTAATTCTTTAACACTGACACCCTTGCATGAGGGCTACTCCAGTGCAGTCTGTACAGAGGTTCTACTGCCAGGCAGAGTACACTGCTGCCAGGTACACTTTTAGACCATCACAAGCAGCACCCTTCACGCAGCCAGGAGCAGAAAGAAAAATCACCAGGAGAAGGGAGGCTGCCTCTAGCTCCTGGGGCTGCACCCTGGCAGAAGCTGCTCTGCCTCCAGCCCTATGGGTGCCCGAGGTCGTCTCTGTCCTCCTCTTCCTCCAGCCGGAGCATCCCTGCTGCTCTCGCCCCTCTCCGTTATCATCTCAAGGTGGGCAGGGGGCATGAACACCGCCACCCCGCACCCTTCCTCCCTCCGTCCTTCCATCCCTTCATCCTCCTCCCAGAGGCGATGGGGAGCCCAGATGCTGGCAGGCCCCGAGCTGGGTTCATCTGTTTCACATGACCCAGCGCCAACTGCTGCTCGATACCCTCCTCCCTCCTTCCTCCTCCTTCCTCCCCCTCCTCCTCCTCCTCCTCCTCCCTTCCCCGGCTCCAGCCTCGCCGCGCGGCAGCGGCCGCGCAGGAGCCGGGGCGCCAGGGGCCGGCAGGCGGGGAAAGAGAAGAAGAAGAGGGGAAAGGAGGGTTCCGGCATCCCGGCAGGGAGGATGGGACGGCCGTAGGAGCGGCCGGGAGCGGCGGGGAGCGGAGGGAAGGGCCGCGCATCCCGCGCACCGCGCGGCGGAGAGGCGGGCGATGGATGCGGGGCGGTAGAGCCTCGGCCTGGAGACGCGGTGCGGCCGGGGATGCGCTCGCCCCAGGCTCGGAGCTGAGGGGCCGCCGGAGCCGCCGAGGCAGCGGGAGAAGGTAACGGGGTCTTTGTCTGCGGAGGGGGAGGCGAGGCGGGCCGGGGCTCCCCTTCCAGCCCCGGCCCCCGGGGAAAGCCCAGCCGCAGTGTGCGGGCTGCTCCACGCCCCCTCCCTCCATTTACCTCAAACAGGGAGAAATGTGGGCAGCAGATGCTTTCTCTGGCCTTTCCAAAAAAAACCCTAACCCCAAACCCCTGAATTCGGTGGGCGAGTAACGGAGCCGAGCGCGGCGGCTGGGGGAAGGAGAGGGTGTGGGGGGGAGAGAAGCCGGTGCTGTGATTCCTTCCCCCCTTCCCAAGCAATCTGGCTGGCTGTCCCCACTGACTGCCAAGATGGACTGCTCCTTCTCTTCCCAAATGGCTGCAGCAAGTTTAATGCAGAGCTGGGGGCTTCGCAAAGGGGAAAGCCCCCGGCTTGTTTTTCCTTTCCCCTGTGCACCTTTTCCTGAATCAGGAATAGAAAAGTTGCTCCAGATCCAGGGCTAGGAAAGGAAAATGAATAGCTGTGCTTTCAAACTGTGCCTGTATGGGTGTATATATCTGCACGCCTTGCAGACAAGCTCCGCGTAAGGAGGGTTCTTGGCCGCATTGTTACCCGCTGGTTGCTGGGGAGGGCAGGAGAAAAGTTGTTTCAAACCTCTCTATAAAATTTCCAGGAGAGACAATTGTTTCTAATAATAGCCCTGGCAGCGGTTTAGCAATACAACACACAGAGATGCGTGAGCGAGCTAGCAAATCTCCTCTCCCAGGCAAGCCAGGTCGCAGGGAAAGCTGAACTCCCGGCTTGCTGGTTTGGTTTGGGATTTTAAAACATTGTCCTGAACAAAAACCCCGGCATCGCTCGCCTTTTTCACCGGGAAGGGGGTGTGGTGCCTGTGCCTGCGCGTTGTACTTCATGGGCATGGCTGAGCCGGGCTTACCCGGTGTCTCAAGTATCGGGAGAGGTTGAATCCTGGCACTGCCCAGTGCCAGCTGGATATCTGGGTGTCTTGGACTCAGTTACCTCTAGATTGGCCCCTGGGGTCTGATGAGCATCCCCCACCCGTGCATGAAGGGGACTGTTACCGGTATGGGTGCCTGTGCCATTTTCCCTGCCTAGAACTCTCTTACTCTCAGGCACCAGAGAGATCCCGATGGAGCTAAAACCATCAGACTGATCCCTTTCTCCTCGGGGCGATGGCAGAGGGCCCGCGGGAGGGCTGCTGCCCACACTGCTGCCTGCACTGCTGCCTGCACACTCACTTGGACCCGCGATGTTCACCCTGGCCAGGTGATGGTGCACCGGCTTGGCTTGGTGGCTCAGAGGTGCTTGGCTCGACCTTCCTGGCACAAGTTACGGATAGCCTGTCCTCTTCCAAATATTAACATTTTCAAGGTCGTGTTTAAGTGTCGGTGTTGGGCAGGAGGGTGAGCCTGCTCATGGGGCAGTTTCTGCAGCCCAGCTGTGCTGCTGAGCAAAATGGGCTGTGGCAGAAGCTGTGAGGAGCCAAGGATATATTGCTTCTTGGTGCAAGAGGGGATATTTTGAAGGGTCTTCAGCTCAGCACCACCTCATGCTGCTGCAAAGGTCAGCTGTGTCCCTCAGAGGACCAAACAAGCTGAAGGAGTTGGCATTGGTCATCCATAATGCTGTGAGTGTCTCCATCCAAATCAGTTCCCACACAGGGGAGAAGTGCGCCAGTGGGGCAGTGGGGCATAGCATGTCAATTTATGCACATGTAAAATAAACATGTTGTTCTGAGGTGAATTTTTTTTTTAAATGCCCGGGCTACAAATACGGGATCTCTGCCATTATTTGAGCATAGGCACACCAGTGAGCCACTCACAGATCTTTTGGGCAAGCTACCCATTGGTAGATTGCTTGTGGAAGTCCAGTCAGTTGCTGCACATCTGAAATGATTATTGTATTAAAGATGCAACTCGATATTTGGTCATGGCACTGGGTCACTCAGGGCCATACAGCAATGCAGCATCACTTGGCAGAGAGCATCTTCCCTAGAGATCCTGTCAAATTGTTTAGCCAGGTCAAGAGCTTCCATTAGTGTGTTAGTGCACCGTGTGTTGTTAGTAGGGACATAAGGCTGTGAAAGACCTCCCAAATCGTTGAGTTCAGTCCCACACATCACAGGTGATTACAGTCGTACATATCCCCTTTGTTGCTACTGTTACTGTGTGAGTAATAGCAGAAGGTTTGAATGCAGGTTGAAATGCAGCTTAACAGACAGCAAAGGCAAAGTAAAACTGCATTCATGGACGAGGGACAAAATGTTGTATTTAAGGAGAATTGGAAAGGGGCTGGAGTGTGACTGAAGTCTCAAGCCGCAATCTAGTAGGACTGTGAAGGAGAAGGAAAGGACATGCATTGTGAGAGGGGTGACACATGAAGAAGGTGTTAAGGAGTGTGTTGATCCAACATCAGCCAAATTTTGGGTCAGGGCTTAGTGGTGTCCCCTGAAGATACACAAAGGCATGGTATGACCTCCTTGTGAGCTGGATCGTTTGGACAAGCAAAAGGTGCTGTCAGGCACGGGACCACGCTCACACTCAGCTCTCAGGGACCTTGGGTACCTTTTATACAAAACACTCTGGGTTTGAGGCAATCAGGATTCCTGGTCCTCTGAGCTACACCCAAAATCTCCATCTCGGTGGGAGCCATTCCACAAATGCCCCATCTCTTGGGAAGTTGGGGGGACACATGCTATAGGGTCAGCCAGAAGAGCAGGTAGCAGTGGCTCCCAGAGGTCCTCATGGTTCATCACAGGGTGGGAGGTGCTTGGGTGCACAGCTGGCTCCCAAGGTCACTCATCAATGCCAATCTCCAGTCATCCTTGCTGGCTTGCTCCTTCCAGCAGCTGGAGGAGTGAATTGCCCTGCAGCCCCAATGCAAGCAGAGCACAGCAGCCCAGAAAGCAGCAAGGTCTGACAAGGTTAAGCTGTGATGGAATTGCTTGCAAGTCTCCTTCAGCTCCAAATCCCAGTTTGTCCCTGCATCTCTCAGGTTCCCTAAGCCATCCGTGCATTGCCCAGCGTAGCCTCAGGGACTGCTGCAACTGACAACATACCCTGATATTTCTCCTTCTCCCAGACTTTTAACAACTTAATCCCTAGCCCTCCTGTAAATCTCAGTATGTGCCATGTCCTAGAAAGCCACAAACAATTTTCTGAGGCTGCACAATGAGTTGGAGCCCTGTCTTCTGCTCTGGAGTTGAATCTTGTCAAGGACTAAAAATGACTTTGAGTGCTTTTTTCTCTGATCTCACACTGAGAAGGGACCCCAGATAGATATTTGATCAGTTCTGAGCTCCTGGGAGCACTTTCATGTTGATGAATCGCAAACACACAGGTTTTGATCCTGCCTCCTCTGCTCCAAGTCACCTTTGCACTCCAACTACTCACGGAGTCAATGTAGCCTGAAGGCTTACTCCTTGCCTGTCTTTGGCTCTAGTAGGCTGCCTGCCAAAATAAGTAGAAGACAACCATGATGTACCTCCCCTTCCCAGTGCATCCCTGCTTCATGGCTGTGTTATATTTCTCTGAGGCCTCATGCATGGTACCAGATACCCGAGTGCATCTCTGTGAGGTGAAGTGGGACTTGCCCAGCCTTAAAGTGCAAAGGAGACAGAGGAGCTGGGACCATCTGATTTCCAATGCCATCAAAAATGTTCTTGCTTACAACCCACTTTGCTCCTTTCCTAACAGATACACAATCCTTCTAATCTTGTCCTGAGCTTCTGTGTGACATTTTCATGTGGTCCTTAACAGCTGCTGTGTCCCCACCCTCAAGAAAAGATCACTAGTGGGTAGCTAAATGCTCTCTTCACCCTCTGCCTGCACTGTTTGGATGTGGTCTGACCTAGTGTAGTAATCTTTGGGAAAAATTCTTGAGGGCAGAAAAAAGGTAGGCAAGTTGACCTATTTTTACTTAAATTCACTGTTAAAAGGTCCACTGAAAATCTCATAGAAAAGCTGCAAACTAAAAAGAGGTCGATACTCCATTTTGCCTACAGAAATCCTTTGTACGTACACTTCCACATGTAACACATAACATGTTGACAATGGCTGTTGGGCTTGCCAACCCACTAGGCTCAGGCTCTGTGTTTAGATTATTTATTTGTTTTTCTTCTTAGAAGTCCCCAGATCTCCCAACCAAAATAAACCCACTCTTGTTTGGGTTTCCTGACCGCGTGGGATTGAACGTGGCTGCAGCCCTACCACACATGCTGCAAGTGCTGCTGGCACCCCATCCATCCCAGCTGAAATATTTCACACTGGAAAGTGCTTTGCAGATAGTGGAGCAGCCACAGGCTGACCCTGGGTTTACACAGGAGAAGCTGCCACATCAAGTGAGCAGCTTGGAAAGAGCACAAAATCTGAAGCTGAAACATGGCACCTGTACTAGAGAGGGGAGTGTGGACGGAGCTCTTTCCACCTTTAAACATAGTTTTGCCCTTGATGTGCGTGGATAGTGTCTCTCCTGGCTTTCCCCAGCCGAGGTTTGGTGAAGACACCCATCACCTCAACACGTGGCTGCCACGTGTGTGCTGTGCACCACTCTCATTTCCCAGTGAAAAAGGGTACTCAAGGGGACACTGGGATGATTTAGGGGATGTGTAATCAAATACAGTGCTTCCTTTATGTACCCACACCCCAGCGTGGAAGCGTGCTGGAAAATAAATTTGGAAGGTGACTTCCACTGTCTTCTTCAATTCTGAACTGGAAAGGCCAAAAGACTGCAAAAAAAAGTTCTGTCTGAAGTGATCTGGGCTTCCTGGTATGCTTTGCATCCATGCTGGTATACATGCATCCATGCAGCCATTGAAGGTGTCACATGGGCTTGTGTTGCAGGAGGTGGTGGGAATCAGTGGGAAAGGGACTTGTTCCTCACCAAGACCAAGGAGAACTGGAGGGAAGCACCAAGTCTGCTTTGCCTTTCTGTTGCGCCATGGAAGGTGCTTTCTGAAATGCTCTGCGAGTGCTGATGTCAATTTTGAGTGGAATCTGCAAATCTAAAAGTGCTGGGCTGTGTCCTCACTTTCTCAGTCCCCTCTCGCAGGTACAGCTGAGTGTGTACATGTCAGAAGGCTGCTTCAAAATGGGTATTGAATCCTGGGAACTTAGGGCTCAGGGATATCAGATTCAGCCACTGAGTTTGCAGACATTATATCAAGCTGTTCTCTCTTTGCTTCCCTTCCTTAGCTCTTCTGCATCAATTTTGCATGATACTAAAAATCTGCTGAGTTTATTTCCAGAAAGGAGCATCCTTCCCTTGCTCCTAAAAGGCAGAGGCGCATGGTAAAAAGACAGGCTTAAGTTGAGGTGTTTATTCCAGGTCCCTTCTGTGCAGAGGTTACAGACTGTCCATATTTATTATGTTGTGAGATGCCTTGATGCATAGATGACCTGGTCTTGCTGCACCAGTAGCTGAAGCATTCTCAATACAGGTAATGCAAAATCCCAGCATTACTCAGGAGATGAATGGGGGTACAAAAGCACAGTGTCCTCAAAGCAGTTTTCCCTGCCTGAGCCTAGAGTGGGGCTAGCCTGAGCTCTAGTCCTCACCAGACACGCAAGTGTTCAGCATCAGGAGCTGTCAGGAAGGAGAAGGCTCTGCCCCTCACCCATCTGGGTGTGCAGGCAGAGCCCACGGGAGAGGTCCCAGCCCTGCAGCCCCAGCTCAGCACTGGATGCACTGGCAAGCAAAGTAGGAGCAGAAATGGTCAAACCAGACTTTTGCAGGCAGGGTTGGTTTCTGAAAACACCTGCATCTCTGAGAATGAGTCAGCTGCTTGTCATTTGAATGTGCTCTGCAACTCACCCCATCCTTCCTGTGAAACCCAGTTGGGGGATGATGCCCACCCTGCATGGACCTCGTCAGCTGCTGCCGCTCAGGCAGAACTGCTGGCAGCTGCCCAGCCTGGGCACCAGCCACAGCCCTGTCTCTCAACATCAAATGTATGTCAAACCCACTGATTATCAGTGGCTGGAAACAACCTGGTGACATATTTTTCCACTGGAAGCGTATCAGTTTTTAGAGTGTTATTCAAAACAAGAAGAAAGAAAAATAAAAACCCAACACTTCAGTGTATATATTAACATTTTACTTTTTTTTTTTTCATATCTGGAATGGCTTTTGAAAGTGTGTTTTCTATTATGTGTTATATATAACACTGCTCAGTGCTACCTATTGACCCACTCTGTTACAGTATCTGAGTGATGCACTGCCCAATGCCTTGGCTCCATTGATCAGGTTCATCAGTGCTCACACCTCCCAATTCTTAGTGATACAGTAGGTGCAAAACACTCAATGAGCACTAAAAGGACACTTTAAGCCATAAATCTTAATTTGTCCTTTAAAAATATTTCACACATACTATTGCTTCCACTGCCTTGGGTCACTTTGGTCATCTTCCTATGAACCCACATTGATTTTTTTTCTCCAGCAAATCACACTTGTTTCAGTAGCAAATAAATCGTCCTGTTTTCCTCTATAACTAATCCAAACCTCCTGAGAATGTGTTCCCAGAAGACTTGGATGCTCTCATGTAATTACACCCTGTCTGCATGCACAAACAAGTGATATCTGGAACAGTTTGCTGAAAATATGCCATTTTGAAGTGTGAAACTCTACAAAAAATTAAATTTTTATGTGTGTTTACAAGGAATCTAAAAAGTCAGATGTAGGAGAGATTAAGAGACATGCTAACATCTTTGGGAATAATAATAATAACAATAATCATCTATTGCTGTGTACTTTATTGCCACATGGTCATTATCATATGATGATTCATAGTGCTTGCTGTACAATATTGTAGGGAATGAACCAAAAGGTGACCAGGAGTCTCCGCAGAGTTGATGTGACTTATACAAGGCTGCAAAGTCCCTCACTGGTAAAAGATTTCCCTGGTAGATAATTTAGATCCTTTCCCCTTAGATCGTGCTGTATCCTTTGTGCATAGCAAACAGGGTAAATACGGGGCTTTTACAGGGGAAGCGAGACCCTCCGAGGACATATCATGGTTTTCTTGACACATGGCTATGCTCAAAAGTCAACGAAACACCTGTCCCAGGACCACGCTGCTTGTCCTTATGCAAAGACTCCAGAGATCCTTTATCCTCTTTCCCTCTGAGCACCTCATTTTAGCTCTGCTGTTGATATTTATTTCTTTGGGCTGCATTAGGGACTGGCAACCCAAATGATGGATCACAGCTCTTGTACATAATGTGCAAACATGGGATGAAACTGCGGAACTTGCCGTAAAGGGATTATTATCTAGAAAATAAGTTCACCCTGGGGGAAATAAAAAAGTTCACAAAATAAAGCTGTTCTCAGTTTGGCTGCACTGAGTTAGATCAGAAGAAGCTTATGTACAGGACAAGTTATTTGGGTGTTAACTGGGAAGTTGGCAGCAAGGAAGATTGTCTACCTGTCATCTTATTAAAATAGGCATGAGAAGAACTATGTTTTGCAATGGCTTCTTCTGTGATAGTGGCTGGTTTTCAGTCTTTAGGTATTACTTTTGCATATGGATGAATAGCATATTATGAATTAATAGTTCCAATGTCTATAAGGTGGGATGAGGCCATGGGCTGCCCTTGCCACTCATCTTCCACTTCCCATAGGATGCAACCCTTTGGCTGTGATGGTTTCATATGAATCAAGTGGTTTCACCACACCTAAAGGTGCCTGTTAGTGCTCAACATGAACAGCTTGTCATCTGCTTCATCAGGAGCGACTGCTTGTCATCTGCTTCATCAGGAGCGACAGAGAGACAAGCAGGACTGTGGCTCTCCTCTCTCACCAGGACTTGTCCTCAGCTCCAGGTAGGAGCTGATCCACCAGGTCTATGAGGCTGTGCAGGAAAGTCTGTCAGCAGAGGATGGAAACCCCGTTCCCTGACTCATTTAAAACTCATCCACACGAAAGAGCTGCCAGCAGGGAAGAGCCCCAGGCTGGTGGGGGGAGGAGCAGCTGGGCCACTTCATTTGCAGCATTATTTATTTATTATTTATTCCCCACACAGCCCTTACCCATCACTGGGTACAGCCAGCTTGCTGCATGTGCAGAAAGGATGTAGGAGCAACATGGGTTTCCCAGGTAAAAGTGGAGGAGATAGCTACAGGATCCCAGTTGGAAGCAAGGTTTTAACAGCTCTGGCATGTTCTTGACCTAAAAATGCTGGCCTAAAGCAGGTGCCCATGTTCAACCACCTGCACAAACAGCTGAGTCAAGGTTTATCAAGACACGTTTCTCCTGAGTGCTGAAAGGGTTGCAAATCTGTAAGGTTTAAGACATCTTTGGCCAGAGAATCCTCTAGAATAAAAATAATAAATAATACTGGAAACTGTGTTACCTGTGTTCAGCCTCAGATACAGAGCTCAGAGGATGCTCTGACCAACCATATCAAAGCTCCTACACTCTCCACTCCTGCCTTGTAAGTAGTGGGGATAATTCTTGAAAGCTGGTATACTTTTAAACTGGAAAATGGTCTAATTTCTGGCCATGAAAGGGAATGGAAAGAGTTACAAGGGTGAAAGAGTCAAACATAGTGAAAAGTCTGCATTGGGAATGCACTCCTCCTCCTGCCTCGCCATCAGAAGGCAGGGAGGGTGCAAGATGTTCTGCTTCCCTTTGTATTTGAAAAGATTTAGATCTGTATTATTTTTAAGAAAGAAAACAATACGTGACCCAAACCAGTACAGCCTTCATTCTGGTGAGGAAGCTGGTCTGTCCAGGAAAGGACTTTCTTATCTCAGGATATAACTGAAATCAGGCCTCGGAGGCTGTCCGCACTCAGAGTGGTGATTTAGGCGTCTGCCGGGTAATACCCTGCTTGGCTTAAAATGTGGTGTTGGAATTAGATTTAATTCTGACTACACGGCTCAAGCACCAAGTGTTTTGAGGTTAAGACGTGGCATTCCCAGCTTTAAAGTTCGCCTGAGAGTTATTGCTTGATGTTGTAAATGGACTTAAGGACCGTAGGAGACGGTTTTTCATTTCAGCCCTGATACAGTAAGCCACTTAAACACTTGCTTATGTCACACTGAAATAAAAGGGATTTATGGGCACGGCTTTGTGCTTTGCTGAATCAGAGCATTTTTGCTGAGCGCTGTTTAGAGGAAGCATGAGAAATAAACTGTGCAAATGTCCCTGGGTGATGCCGGAGTCTGAGCAAGGCTGGAAAGAGCTGTGCAGAGGAAACGAGGAGCTCCTTGGGCAGGCCAGGAATTCTTTTGTCAGTTCTCAAGACAAAACAGGGAAGTCACCAGGTCACTAAGCCTGCAGCTCGCCTTAATTTTTATCCCATCGCTCCCTGTTGGCGTCCACACAATGGCTGGGTCGCTCCGTTTGTGGTCTGCTTCCGCTGGGGTGACACCGCGGCTGACACCGTCCCACCTCCTTTGTCGAGGAGGACCCTTGCTTTCTAATTTCTGAAGCTGTTTTTGCCTCTCCTGGCAAATGAGTGTTTGCAGAAATGACTGCATCACTTGATGCGACCCCTCTCAAACACACACCCCTGTTCAGATCCCCCATGCGACAGGTGACGTCAAGCTTCTCCTCAAGGAGGGCAGCACTCCCTTCCTGTAGGATAGGAGAGGTTTTTAAGAGCTGTATCTGTAACCATGGTTTCAACAATTTCATCTCCGTTCCCTAATCCATTGGTGAGGACATTAATTTTTCAAGGAGTGGGATAAAGAGGCTTGCAGGGAAAGCCAAAGGCCTCGCACGCGATGCATTCCTCTGGTCCTATCAAACGTGTGAGAGATGCTGCATCATTGTCAGCGTATGGTTTCTGGCCTTTCAGTCCTGCTATGAACTGTGTATGTATTTCACAGAGCCTCAAAGCACTTCCATAACAGGGAAACCCATGCTGTATTGGAAGATGAAGTCTGGTTATACATCAGCCATCGGCTACTTCTCTTAGCATTGACATTATCCACATCTACAACATCTTTCCTGTGTCATCCTTCTCAGCTGCAAAGCTCCATTTGCCACCAATATCTCTTGAAAGATGATGCACAAAAGGATGCTCCTGTTTCTTTGAATATGCAGCATCTTCGTTCTCTTACAGAAGTACTGCTTGAAGGTGGCAGATGCCTTAGAATATGGCTGGGACACCCTTTCCAGGGGGAAAAAACAACTGGCTTATGGCTAACCTCTCCTGCTCAAGAGCACCAAATAGCCTTTCCTATAAGAAATAATAGCATGAACAAACTTGAATGCAGAAGTGTTGTCCAATGGTATCCTATGTATTGTAGTCAGAAACATTGGTACTTCTTCACATCCCATCCCTGAAAGTGTTCAAGGCCTGGTTGGATGGGGCTCTGAGCAACCAGATCTTGTGGGTGGCATCCCTACCTGTGGCAGGGGGGTTGGAAGCAGGTGATCTTTAAGGTCCCTCCCAAGCTGTGATTCTATGATTCTGTAATTTTGTATTGGCTTATTTCAGAAAGCTCAGCCCATGTCCTGTACTATGTCACTGACGTCAACAGAGAGGACAAGCTATATAGCCCTCTGCTCCCTATGCCAGGAACCTTGGGCCAAATTAAAATCACTTTTTTCCCTCTTGATAAAATAATAACAACCCAGACTTTCCACCATTGGTTTAGAAAAGACTCATGGAAATAAATAGTAGAAATGAGGATCATATTCAGAAACATCAGTTTCTCCTGACTGTCTCCCATTCTCAGAGGTTTGAGCCACTGAGGCTTAGGTGGAAGCCAGCCTGCCTGAACATGGCCCATTTTGGTGAAGGGGAAGAGCTGGGGAAGTGAGTGTGTGTGAGGGCTTTGGACCTGGACTGGAGGATGGCATGAGCAGTGCTGCAAACCACGGTGACATGCTCACCAGCACAGGGTGGGGGGCAAGCCCCATGGCCAGATAGAGAGCCAAATCTGCACCAGCAGTCATCTTGGTCCTCTTCATCAGGGATTGTTCCCACCGAGTCACAACTGAAGGACTGGATTTAGTCACAGGAGAAGTGGTGGAGTCACCATCCCTAGAAGTGCTCAAAAACCAAGTAGACATGGCACTTTGTGATATGGTTTAGTGGCCATGGTGGTATTCAGTCGATGGTTGGACTTGATGGTCTTGGAGGTCTTTACCCACCTTGATGATTCTATGATTCTATGACTGCAAAAATGAGCAAGTCCCAAGGGTAGAGCCCAGCCAATGCTGCTCCCCACTGAGCACAGAGTCAACTGTGGCCATGTCCCCTCTCCCAGGTGCCCACCAAGGGTCAGCCTTGTGACTCAGCTCTTCACATACCATCCCACAGCCATCCTCATCCCAGTCACTGTCACTAATATTTATTAGGTGTTGATGCAGACCAGCAACTGGGGAGGATGCTTTGCAAACACATAGCACAAAAAGAAAGACAGCCAATTCCTCCAGGGTTTTGAAGTATGAGTGTAGGACAGGAGATGGCAGATGGATGCAGACACATGAAGAGGCAGTGCTGGTCAGTGCAACAGGCAGCTGCTTGCCAGAGTGGCCCCAATTCAGCAAAGTGAAGTGCTACCACATGCAAAAAGCTGTGCAGACATCAAAAACACAGCACTTTTCCTCCCTCCCTCTCCTCTACAAGCACAGGAGTTGCCAGAATGAGAAGGTGGTAAGAAGTGGTCAAGTGGGAGCAGGATGTTTAATCTAATAGTTTACTGTAATCAGCAGGCTGTCATCTCTCCCTATCGCCTTTCAGCGGGTCTGTCCAAACAGTGGGCAGAGTGACACAGATTTTTGTAGATTCGGCACAGTAATTGCCTCCCATACAGGCAGTGAACATTTAGGAAAGGTTCGCCCTCCAATTATAATTTCTGATTTGAGTCAAGGAAGAACACGCCGTATTCCTCTTTATTCCTGCAGTCACCGGCTAATGAAACGTGCCACAGATATTTATAGAACTGCCATTGTAAATAGAATTTGCATTTGGTGCCTTTGAGTTATTTAGTGTGACAGCGCATTCACCAGGAGGGTTTTTTCGCTTCGAAAGGGAAAGGTTCCCTTTGGAGCCGTTTCCTCCCGTCGCCTTTGCTGTTTGTGTTGGGTGGAGCAGTTCTGTGGACGGTTGTGATAATTTAGTGACGGAGCGACGGGCACGCGGGGATTAGCTGAGCATGGTGAAGGTTTTTGGGCCGTGTCACAGACAGTTTATACGATTCTCTGAGACAATGTTTGAGTTACAGTGAAGATGAATAGAGAGGAGACCAGTCGCCGGAGAAGTTCATGGCACAAAGCAAAACAACCGCCAGCCTGCCTTCCCTAGGAAACCCGTTGTGTAAATATTTGGGTAGGAGCCTCCAAAGGAGATTTAAAGTCTTGTGATAAAGGTAACTAAAACGTCCTTTCCTTGAGAAAAACAACCATGATTCAAAAGATCCCATGAGTAACCACAAGGCAGATTTCCTTTCTGTAGCATCTCTATACTATAGTGAACAAACACGTATGTCAGACTTGTTGTCACTGATGGATCTTAAAATGTTTTGCAAAGGTCAGGATCAGTTTTCCCATCCTCAAGGTGCCGAAGCCAAGGAGCAGAGAAAGAACACATGCCCTGTGTATGATCAGCCCTCCTGCACAAGAATCCAGCACCTCAGCTGCACAAACACGTTGCTTCAGATTTTCACATGCCTTACAAGCAGTATTTATGTTTGGGTATTGAAGATATATTATCTGTAGTCTTTACACATTCATGTATAGAAATGACAGAGCTTTTTAAAAGCACTTGTGCTCAGTTCTTCAAGCACTCTGGGGTCATGCTGCATGTGCAAGCACTAAAAGAAGTGGCAGATTTTCAGAAAAAAAATGTGACTTACTGAGCTGTTTTAGAAAAAAAATGTGTTCTGTATTTTGGTGCATAATTTCCATCTGAGTTTGTGTTAAGTCTGGCCCATGAGATGCATGTGGCCCATATTCACACCCAACGTATGCAGCTCCCTGCCATATGGATGAACTGTTATCACACAGGAGTGTGTAACACACTCCCACCTCTTCAAATGTCTTGGGAAGCATTGGAAATCTGAGGGATTGATGTGGATACAGCATCGTGGCAGAGCTGTAGCCAAGCACGCAGCAGGTATAACCATGGAGCTCACCTAAGAATTGTGTCACCTCACTTGAAATGTCTGAAGGTTCTCTGTACTTAGAGCATCAAGAGCATATTGACTGTTAGGTTGAACTAGACATTTGCGTAATTTCTTTCTGGAGTCAGGAAGGGGGGCTCTTGCCCCCCAGAAGGAAAGTAGAGGACTGTATTGGTACAGGAAATCTCACTCATCGAGCTCACTGTGAAACCCAGGATTTGATCAGGAATGAACTTCCCTGCTTCCCTGCCACATCAAATATCCATCTCTTCCGTCAACAGCTCTGCTCAACCATTGCTTCTTGTCCCTTTGCTGGGAGTTTGCTTTTCCAAGGTGAAGGGAAAGCCATGCCTCTGTGCCTCATGTCTCTCAGTTCTCCCCTTCCTTCTCTGGGTAAGAGTCATGGAAAAGAACTTCAATTCACTCCTGTAGTCTTCCCACATCCAAACTCTGGTGCTGCTCAGTTCATCTTGGTGACCTCCTACTCCCATCTAGAGGGCTTTGGTGTTGATTTTCCTTCTCTAATTGCACAGAGAAGCAGAAGGGTTTCCCTGAGTTGTTGCCCAAGAGCTGGCCACAGCCTCGTCCACGGCAGTGCAGCAAATAGCACAGAGCAGCCAATTTGCACAGCGTCAGAAGCAGCATCTTTCACCCAGACAGACTGTGCTAAATCAGTTCCTCCTCACTGTGCTTTGAAATGTTCCTGTTTTTTGCTCTGACAAACTAGCAGAGTTTGTATTGATCTGGCGATGCAAAAAAGCACATAATGTGGGCTTCAGACACCTGGTGGCATAATAAAGCAGAAAGGAGAGCAGGACCATCATATTTTAGCTTATATTAAATAGGAAGCCTTCTTTTCTTTTCTCTTGGAAAGCACCATTTGTTTCCAAGGGAAATGAAAAGCCCCATGGCTGGGCATCCTGTCTGCAGAAGGAAATGCTGCAGCAGATCTCCAGCCTGTGGTACTGCTGAGTTTCAAGGGATGTTCATGAAATGCCATGCAATTAGTGAACCATCATATGCTGCATTTCAGAGCTTTGCTTTATTCAGGTATTTATTCATGTTACCAGCTGTTTGCATTTGAGATTTCTTTAAGCAGTGAAAGCACTAAGGGGTTATGAAACTCTGGGTTGGAAAAGTGTGGAGAGCTAAAGAAGCTTCACACGGAAAGCAAGTGCTTTGCTGAAACGCTAAAGCACAAAGTCATACATCTCAGAAAATTATCCCTCTTTCACCTTTTTTTATTCTTATTTTGACTTTTTTATAACTGATGGAGCATAACACACGAAAGCTGGGACTGTGTTCCCATCCCTGCCATTGCCACGATAAACTCACTGCTTTATCTCTTACCTTGGGTAAACTCATATTAAAACTGGAATATCAATGCATAGTCCCCATCTTGAGGATGCAGTGGATATGTGACAGTAAGAGGACAAGGGAGATGCCAAAGCAGAGTTCAGGCACTCAGAGTTTTATCTGCTGGGGAAGCCCAGCAAAGGAAGCTTGCTGTTCTCTGCACCCAAGTGAACATGACCCACACAACTCTTGTTCCAAGCAGGAGAAACCATTGCAAAGCCCTTCTGTGAGCCTCTGGCATAGCTTCACAACTGAGCTGAAAGCTGTTTAATAGCAAAAAAACTCACTCACCAAGAAGTACACCTTAGGAGAAGCCATATTTTCCATAACATTGCTTACTAGAGGAAACTCTCCTAAGACAATTTACTGCCACGGCAGTAACTGGATGACGTTTATGAGAAGTCTTGTTTTACAAGGCTTTCATTTGGCTGCAGTGCCAGGGCTCCAGTTATGCTGATGGAAAAAAGAGAAGGAAAGCAATGGTTTTTAGCTTGCAGGATACTGAGAGGTGTGCTGATGTGAATAACAAAAGGGGGTAAAATGGGCACGCATTACATGGGATTGTGCATTCCAGGATTGTAAATTTGGGGTGAGTTGAAAGGAAAAGTTCATTTAGACTGGTTTTTTCATAATAAACTCTGTATCTTGCATGGTCCACTTGAGGTCCACTTGGTTTAATAGAGTTGTTGGAACACTTGAATTTCTGCTTTGTGGAAGAGGCTGGGGCCAGGGTAAGACTCGCTCCGGTCTGGTCCCAGGAAAGTGGGAGGTGGACGTGAGACAGACCTAGCAAGAGGGAGGACAGGAGCACACAGAAGAGCCTCATGGGCTCCTGCACCGAGCAGGGTGAGGGTGATGCTGCTGGAAATGGCCAGGGCTGCAGATCCCATGGCAATGGCCATGCACTGCCCGGGCTCTTGAACAGGTAAAGTCGATGGTGGAGCATCCACCACTGCCTCTTGGACACCAGCACATCCAGCCCCATCAAGCCACAGGAGTGGGTGATTTTTGACCTGCAGAGCTGAAGCAGAAAGCTGAGCTGTCCTCAGTTAACCCCACAAACCCACGTCTCCCTACTCTCTGGAAGGTGGCTTTGCATCAGGCTCAGCTCAGCTGGCACTGGTGGGAAGAGATGATGGATCAGGGCAGGAATGCCCAGGACACTGGGGCACTCATGTCCCCAGCAGCCTGCAGGCCCCCAGCTAGGCTCCCGTGGACCCTCCACTCCCTTCTGGTGATGCTTTCAGACTCTTTGTGGCAAGTAATATCATTAAACTGATCTGAGGATCCATGCAAAGCACAGGAAGGTGCCTTGGCTGGAGGGTGGTGGGTCCCTGGGGGACTCAACTGAGCTGTGGGGCTGCGCTGGGGCTGTGCTGCTGTGGGTCCAGGTGTGTGTGAGTGTCGTGGGGTGAGCCCACGCCAAGGGGGGCTGCCTGTGCTGCCTAAGTCATGCTGAGGAAGGGATTTACAATAGCCAAAGAGGCTTAAAGCAGTCCATATCCCATTAACAGATAGTGGGATTGTGCTTGTTCCTGTGCCTGAGGGGCTTTGTTGAACTAAGCCAGGTTCCAGAACTCTGCAAAGCAAAGTTGCTCCCTGCTTACAGTGCTCTGTGCAAGAGGAGAGCTGGGAAAGGGCTTGGTGCACTGTAGAGGAGTTCCCTCAGACCACAGCTCATGTATTTCGTAGGTCTCCAATCACTGGACCTCAGAAATTTCATATAAGTCTTGTATAAATAACAGGTTTATTGATATTATTTTGTTGACAGTGGTAATAAACTGTACTGGTATGGAAGCACATTTGGACCAGTACGATGATATCACAAGTGGTACATCTGTGGTACATCTTAAATAGGACACCCCAAGTAGGACAGGCCCATTCTGGGATTCAGGACCAAAAATGCAGCTGGTGCCATTCCAGGAAGCACCATCAGCACTTCCTAGGGAGGACCTTGCTTGTTCCACACTACCTGTGGCATGGTTGGATCACTGCTGTTGAGGAGTTTGGGGAAACTTGTCTGGGTGTCTCCTCCACCAGCCAAGCCATCTGCAGAGCTGGAGGCTGCAGGATGAAATGCCGGGGCCCCTGCAAACCGTCCCCTGGCCCCACTGTACACATTGGAACAACCTCCTCCCGGCAGCTGCATCCGGGCAGGCGCCAGACGCTGCTCCATGACAGCTACCAGGGTGGCTTTTCTGCTTCTCCTTCCAGCCTTTTCTTTCCCCTGGTGCCAATAGAAGGGAGATTAATTAAAAAAAATAAAAAATAAAAGGACAAAAGAAACCCCAACGAACAACAACAAACCAAAAGCACTGCAGCCAGTGAAAGCCCCCAGCTTGTGCCGGGGAAGCGGCCGCGTGCCAAGCTGGAATGCCGAGCGCCCTGACACACGTGCCTCTTCTCTCTTGCAGATGACGGAGGGTCGCAGATGCCAAGTGCACCTCCTTGACGACAGGAAGCTGGAGCTCCTCGTTCAGGTAGTAACTGCACGTTTCGCCATGTGATAGTTTGCTACAGCTGCGGGTTTTCGCCGGGGTGGGGAGAGAAAAGGGTTTTCAGCTGGTTTTCTCAGCAGCTTCACACTGTGATTGCCTGCAGAGCTCAGGGAAGCTCCATTAGTGCTGTCTGGGAAGGACCTGCAGAGGCATATCTGTGGGAAGGACTAATTCAGGACGTTTTGCTTTATTCTGTGCCAAAACTGTCCCAGTCCCTGCCAGTGAGACAGAAAAGCAGCTCTGGTCATTTTTTACACTGTTACTATATCACTTTGCAATTTTTTTGAGGCATTGCTTAGCTTTGAGAAGTTTATTGCATCGGGCAGGCGTTGCTTGTGGGGTGTAAATCATATGTCAAACACAAATATGCATTAAAATAAGTCAGTGCTCCATCTGCCTTATCTTTTTGTTTTGAAAAAAAAAAAGGAAAATCAGAAACAATGAGAGTCTAGTGGTCATGGTATGTAAGGATGGGCTGATGGAAGCTGTAGCATCCTGTACTTTCCTGACAATTTTGGCTCCTGTCTCAGAGATCCACAATGGGTTAATAACAAGAATTAGAAGAATGTCTTTCCTTTTGCAAAGGCTTCGGGCCAGCCACGGGCAGCCCAAGCGGCAGGAAATGAAACTTCCCACAGCACCCAAATACCCCAGCTGCAGCTGATAAGCTGGGAGGGGGGGCAGGATCCTACCCAGCCCCGGCAAACCTGAATGAGGATGGCTGATGGTGACTTGAATAGACGGAAGCACATTCAGCCTCGCTTTCTGGAAAGTTGCTTAAAAATACCATTGCAAAAATGCTAATGGATAATGGTTTTTAAGTACATAGTCATCAAGGAGGTGAAATCCCTCAGCTCCCCGTGACATTCAGTGTTTTCAGAGAGTGTCTGGATAACCATGAGCCAGGCCAGACCCGGAATGAGAGCAGCTAAATCAGGATGACTAATTAAAACAAAACACTATGCCAATAATCTCTGCAAGGTGAGCACCCCTGCACTGGGCTGCACCGAGTTTGCTGAAGCTCTGCAGCTGGCTGGGGGGAAGTTCAGTCACCTTCATCACCAGGACACAGCACTTGGCTTCTCATTTCATCTAAATGCCTTTTCTAATTTTTCTTAGCTCAATTAAAAATGAGTGGGCTATTGGAGAATAGCTCTGCTAAAGCGCTGCTCACTATATTAATAATCACAGCTTAAAAGATACTGCAGGAAATCTATGTGAGCTGCCCTGGCCAACCTGATTGTTTGGGGTTTTATCAAGGACACTAAAAAACCACAGGAAAATGACTTCCAAGGGGGCTGGTTTGGGAAGCTCTGTGTCCACTTCCGAGTGAGCAGAAGTGATATCACATGATATTATGTTTTTTCAAGTGTTTGATCACACCTTCAAGGGGAATTCCTTTAATCAATACAGGAAGTGAATTGCTCTGTAAATCACACTAACTAGTTTGCAAGTGACCCATGGTTGAATTTTATTCGTACAACAAATCATTTTGCTGTTTTCAAGTAATATGTGAATGGGGAAATCCAAGGAGGGGTGATGATGAAAAATTCATGTCCAGAAAAAGCAGTAACCTCTGTTGCATGCAGGTTGACCCAGATCTCTAAGTACCACCATGCCCCCCCATATGTACAGGATTGTCCACTGAGGTATCTCAGATGCTTTTCTGGCTTAATGAGGGTTTTCAATGCTCCTAGGTAGCTTTTACTCAGGGCAAAATCACTTTTGGGTGGAGCAGATGAAGAGAAAGTGGGTGTTTGGACTCAAGTGTGCCTCTAGTATCAATACTCTTTGCAGACGTGGGCACGCTGCTTTGGTTTGCCTGCCTTAAAAGGTAAAGCCATCAGCATTGGGGTGGTCCCAGTGCTGGTCCACTGGGGCAGGAACAGGCTGATGTCAACCAGATGAGCAGCTCTTTGCCCCAGTGGATCCTCAATCGACTGGGCTCCCTCCAGGAGCAACATGCACTTTGCTAGGGGAAATCTCACCAACTAACCTGGATTGTTTGTAAGTCATCATGAGATTTCAGATAAAAGTTGCTTTATGATTTCTGAGCATCATATTTTTATTGCTATTACTTTATCTTGTAGCTGAACTGAACAAGAAGCTGTAAATAAAATGTTCATCCAAGCCTGAGCTTCTGGCTGTCACTTCAAAGTTGTATTTTTCTGTGGATATCTTGCCATGGGATGGTTTGCTGTTTTTTTGCCATGAAAGAGGTTCCTCCATGGCTTTGTTGGGTCTTAACATCTAGACCTGCACTGGCTTGAATTGCTCAGGAGTCAAGCTCTTAAATTCTCATGTGAAATTTCCTCCTTCCCACCACCTCAGCCTTTCTCGGAAGCTTTTCCATAGCTAATTTCACACTCCTATGGCAAGTTTAGGGGAGACCACTGGGAATCGGTAGAACTGATTTCTCTGCCACGGGTGAGATCTAAATAGCAGACTCACCTGGGCCTGGCTTTACACAGCCTTGCAGTGCCTGTGTGTGTGCTCTGCTTAGAGAAGTGTTCAGAGATTCTGTTCCTGTGTTTTCATAGAATGGTTTGGGTTGGGAGGGATCTTAAAAACCATCTAGTTCCAACCCCACTGCCATGGGCAGGGACACCTTCCACTAGAATTGATTGTTCAGAGCTCCATCCAACCTGGCCTTGAATATGGGGCATCCACAACTTCTCCTGGCAACCTGTTCCCGTGCCTCACTACCCTCTGAATAAAGAATTTATTCCTAACATATAATCTAAATCTCTCCTTTTTTAGTTTAAAACCATTGTTTTAAACCATCGCTGTCTGCCCACGTAAAAAGTCATTCTCTTATTAAAAAGACCTCTTTAAGTACTGGAAGGCTGCAATGGGGTCTTCCCTGGAGCCTTCTCTTCTCCAGGCTGAACAACCTCAGCTCTCTTCACCTGTCTTTGTAGGAGAGATGCTCCAGCTCTCTGATCATCTTTGTGGTCCTTCCTTTTGATGTTGAAAAACCAGCAGAAGAACCTGGGTCTGATCGAAGGAGAGACCTGGGTACAGCTCCCTTGAACGGATGCAGGAGGGCTCCTGGAGCATCTTGAAACAGCTTTGGCCAGTGTCTCTGGGGAGCTGAAATTATTTCCTCTCCTGCCTCGAGTGCTGCTAGGCAAAACCAGATGCATCTGGGAACAATCAGGGTGTTTGCAAAAAGCAGTGTATTAAGCAAATGTCCTCCCTTTTTGTCTGTGAATTAGCCGTGATCAGACTCGGGGGGTTTATGAATATGTTGTCTGAAACATACCAATTGGTGGGTAACGAGGACCATACCTCGGGCTGCAGGAGGGTGGAGACTGGTAATGGTGCTCCTGCAGCTGCTTACGGGACTCAGCAGTGGCTCAGTGAGACAGCTCTGCCAGGCCAGATTGAAACATTTTGACACCACAAGTTCTCTCCCAAAAGTACAAAAACCCCTCTGAAAGGCCACGCAGCAATTAGTAGTGGGACCCCACCCCGCTGGCATATATGTCTTATTTGCATTACTACACCTCAAAAGTGAGATTTTGGCTCTTAAGAAGTATTTATAACCCCTTCTGTGAATGCTGGCTTGCTTCGGTGTTGGCACATAACACAAGGGCTTGGGGTTACCACCATCAGGAAAGCAATTCTGGGTTTAGTCGATCAAAGGGTCTTGACTACAGTCTTTTCCTCCCAAATTGAGCTGCTGCAGAGTGGTGCAGCAGCAGCAGCTAAGGAAAAGCAGAAACAGAGGCTTTGAGGATAAAAGAAAACCCTCCCCAATGTGTTTTGTCAGATAAATGCTGAAATTTAGAAGGGCTAATCATAAACGGAGACGGAGGAGGATCATATGGAAATCTCTTCCTGAGGGTCTGAAACTCAAAGTCTGTTTGACTTGGGATTAAGCAGAAGAGTTGCATTTGGTGTGTGTTTCATTTGATAAATGCCTGTTGATGATCTGGGTTTTGTGGCAAGTTTACACAGCTTTTTTTTTTGACAGTTTTTTCTTCCTGTGCAGGAGCAGAGTGTGGCTCCTTGGATCTTACAATCTGGGTTTTTTTTCCTCTTTCTGTTTGATGCATGTTTAGTTTCTAACACAATTTTTTTTTAAAAAAGTGTTTGGCTTTATCCAGCTAATCCTTTTCAGCGAGCGAGTCCCTTTTCTTCCTTCTGGAAAATGGATTTCCTCCATTCTGGACTCGCAGCCTCCCTATCTGTTATATTATTTCCCAGTGACCGTATATCATTTGTCTGCTGCACATGAAAGGTTTGTGTTGCTTTATTTAAAGACTTTTGCGTAATTGGCAATTCGTTCCTTTTCATGTGGGTTTTATAAACATGGCTTTTTTTCTGGGATGGCTGAACCAGGCAGCCTGCCTTGATCCCGGCTCCTGTGCCGGCTGCCGGTGCCTGTTATCTGACAGCAGCCCCGACAACTGTCATCCAAAAGTGCTAAGCCTCCTAATTCTTTCTCTCTGGAGGAGTTATTGCAGAAATGGAGCTCATTCGAGTCTCATAGCAGAGCCATCTGTGGGGTCTGAAGGCTCTGAAATCTGATGGTAGGAAATAACCGGGCAATTCGTTTCTAACCTTCTCCCCAAGAAGCACTGAGCCCAATTTGAAAGAGCCAGGGAGAGACGACAAGGTCAGCACAACCCATAGGTATTTTGGTCATTAACCCACTATATGTCCATGTTGACACTTCTTGAGTAACTCTTCTTGCAGCATTTCTATCTCCCAGCTGTGATGCAAGTGCATCCAGAGACATGTTAACAGTGATACATGTAGACCCACAGCCAAAATTAACGGGATGCACAGAACATCCCTTTCTGACCTTTTTGCCTTTTGCAAAACCAACTGCTTTGAGAGGGTCAGGAGTCTTTCAGGAGCCCATGATTTGCTTCCAGTGTGCCTGCCGTGCTTCAGCATCTCATCCCCAGGAGCCGCCTCCAAGCCAGACTGGGAGACACTGGAGCTGTGAGCCAGCACTGGACTGGCGAAATGCCTCATGGGCTGCTGACTCACTGCCACATGGATGGCTGTCACCAGCGTGGCTGTCCCGGTGGAGAAGCTCAGTTCAGAGCACACCGATGTTCCTCGCTCCTCTGGGCTCAGCCTCACTGGCACTTGGCTGAGGCACACTGTCCTGCAGGAAGCAATGGCATCTTTTGAGACCAGTACTCCGCTAATTATGGTTAGAAGGAGAAACAAAATGTTCCACTCTCCTCCCAAGAATCTGTTAGAGTTTTTGTAATATTTTCAGTACTGCTTGTGATCAGAAAATTGCAGTCAATGGGATTTTACCTTTGTTTTCTTGCTGCCTCATTTCTGTATGCCAATCAGCAGGGTGATTACCTGGGCTGGCACAGTGGAGAAACTGCAAAGGCTCCCCTTTAGGTGGTACTGAGGATGGCACCTGCCTGCCATCAGGAGAAACTGTCTAACTTTGGATACAGGTTTTGCATGAGGACAACAGCAATATATCCCATCCTCAGAGTGGGATAAACAAGCCCCAAGGATAGCCTCAATCTCCCCTGGGAAACGACAAAAATTGCAGAATGGGGTCCAGCCCTGCTCCCCTGACAAAACTGGGGATCCTTTTGAAAACATCAGCTCCAGGGCTGATGCAGAAATGCAGCCGCACGGCCCTGACCGTAAATGGAGATATTTGGGTGCCAGTAGCTGTCCTTGCCATGCGGGAGAGACAGCTCAGTTCCCTGCAGAGCTTGCAGGCTCTGCTCCAAAGGCATTTTTAACCATCACTGTGGAAGTCACGACAGCCAGCACTGGGCTGGGAGTGAGGAGGCAGGAGTGAGGAAGGGGGTGAGTACTGCCCTGCCAGCCCCATTGCCCTCCCCTACACACTTGCAGGAGCAGCATGGTGAATATATTGTTGGGGTTGCCTACAGAGCATGTTCTGTAGGGCATGGAGAGCTGGGGTGGGCTGCTGCTGATGCCTTTGGTGGGTGTAGAAGGAATGATCCCTGCACCCCCTCTTCCCACCCACCCTCCCCATACCTGCAGTGAAGCAGCTGAAAAATGTCCCTTCCGCTTAATACAAGGGCTCAGCATTGATTCAGCTACTGTCTTCTGAGGGGATTTGGAAGTTGTGGGTTGGTGTGTTGCTCCTCTCCAAAAAAAAAAAGGCATGTTTTCTGTAGGGCAGACAAATAACTGGAGACCAGGCTGAACTCAAGTGGAGTTTTCTACTAGGAATCTGGCAGGATCTAGACCGCTGCATTGAGAAAATGTGCAAACATTGAATTTGGATCATAATTTAAAATGGGTTCGAGTTGAAGGGGTGCTCAGATCTGACTTCTGGAAAGGAAGCTTTCTTTTCCCAAACTGCGATGTTAGGACTCTGGTATCTTCCAGAAACAAATCTTGATTTACTACAGCAAGAGTGAGACTGCAGTCCAACTCAGCAGTGTTTGCAAAATTGCAAAGGAGATGTTTTAAAATCTTTGCCATTAAAAATTATTGAGGTCCAAACTTTGAATCAACTCAGAAGCCATAGAAGGATCCTGTCAAGCCATGTCTGAAGTGGGATTTATGTTACCGGGACAAACCACACAACTGCCCCTTCACAGCCTGTGGCTCATGGAAGGTGAACAGTGTGAAGCCATCTCTCTCTGGCAGGAAAGGCCTATCCTGGCCTTTCACTGCCTCACAGGTCCCTGTTCGAGACTTTTGATCATTTTGAGCATGGCTGCAAATGCTGCAGATTTATGGGTGGGCTTGGTCACCATGGAATGGGGAGGGATGGAGGAGAGATGGCACTGCCAAAAGGGAGGTGGGAGCCCAGACTGGCCATTCATGGCTGTGCTCTCTCTGAGCAACATGTGAACTATGAGTTAAGAGCTTTTCTGATGAAAAGTTGTCTCTTTACGCAAAAAAAAAATATGTTTAGCATTGCTCCAAGAAGAATGTGGTGCTGGGAGCATGGTGCTGGGAGTGTTGCTGGCTTTCCCAGTCAGCACACCTCCAGAAGACACAGTTGCTGTGCAATACCTCAGTGTAATTGCTGTGCAGTGCTGTCTTTGACCGGATAAATTGATAAGTGCAAAATGAGCCAGGAGAGCCAGGTCTGCTCCCAAACCCATCCTTTCAGCCTGCAAGGTGTACCTCTGTTGAGCTGCTCTGCCTCTCTAATTCCCTCAAAAAGCATCCAGCACCACCATTCATGGCCTACAGAACTTCTGGTGTCAGACTGGAGGTCTGTTGCCTCGGGGGCTCAGTTCTCAGCTTAGGCTCCAGTGAAGCCAAAAGTCCACAGAAGTCAGGCCTGGAGGGGAAAGTGTTTGCTGAGAAACAGAAATGGAAGAGCAAAGGGCAGAAGAGAAAGAAATTTGATGTGCAGAGGTGGGGGGTGAACAATTCAGCTTAAGAGCCAGAGGGATCTCAGGCAGGGTGAAGGTGGCAAAGAAGGTCATCTCAAGGACACCTTGATTATGAGGGCAAAACTGCAGAGATTTGAGACAGGAGGCAGAATGAGCATTTCAGAGGCAAATCCTGAGCCAGGCTCAGAAATTAGGGGTGAAGAGCCTCTGCTGTGCACGGTGGCTTGGCTCCATTAGGGACAACAGAGCAGTGCTGGTACAAGATCAGCAGTTCCCAGGTGTGCTGGGTGTTCCAGGCTCCCCTGAGCCCACTGTGGGTGAGAATGGACACAGCCCCTGTGCTATGGGCAGCACTCAAGGGATGGACCTGCTGGAGGAAAACATGCCAGCAAGGAGAACATGCAGAGCAAGCTGTCAGGTTGTGCTCATCGGTGAGGTTCATGGGGAGCAGGATTTGAAGAGGTCAAGCAGGGTGCACAGCTCCAGGCAGGGATCAGCAGCAAGCCAAATGGACAGGGAGCACCGAGAGCTTCCAAGAGGATCTGCCATGCAGCAAAGGTCAATCTGGTCAAGCAGCTCCAGAGGAAGAAAAGCTGCGTCTCAGAAAGGCAAGACTGGAAATTAATGAAACCCAGCAGGGATAGCTCAGCCCATCCAGGTTTGTTCCTCAGCATAGGCATGGGAGGAGCACCAGCAGAAGCTGGGACAGGTGGAGGCAGGGGATAATAGCTGCTGGGAGCAAAGTGTCCCCTGAGAATGAGTTGGGTCAGGACTGACCTTGCCTATAGCAGAGGTACTTCTGTGTCTTGAGGAGGGTAACTGGAGGGCAGGAGGCTTTTCTGGCACAGCAGTGCTGCACATTCCCCTCCTTCTCAGCTGCCTGATGGTTTCTGAACAAAGCTGAGAGCTGGTTTCCCCCTTTTGTGCCCTAAGACCCCTGTAAATGAACCCTGCATATCTGTCAGGTGCCGCATTAGGAGCCTCAGGGAACAGACTCCACAGAAAAGTACTTACAGCCTCATAAGGAAATGAACTGGGAATGGCAATCATTGTCCTCCACAGAGTGAAATGAGGGTGTGATTTCCAAGAGCCTGCGTAATCAATATCCCTATTATCAGTCTTCCAGAATAAATTGCATTTAAACTAATACAGGCTGGGGAGCTATCCATGAGCTGTCAGGAGAGAGATAAGCTGAAGACACATGTTTATTCATACTGCATATGCTGAGAGCTGGATATTCTTTACAGCTGGCTAAATGGGGGCGAAGATATTCAGTAATTTTTTTTTCAGTTCCTCTGCTAATATTTGTCAAATACCCTTAATTTTGAGCGCACCTGGAGCTTTTCAGACTTACTGAGGGGGATAGTTGGTGACAATCCCGGTAAAACATCTGGTGAAGGGAGAAAACTCTTTCCTTTCCAATGAGATAAATCCTAAAGTTTTGTAGAGAATCAGCAATTTAAATTGTCCTGATGACCTCCCACCACATACACATGGATTGGCACATCCAGCATCCAATGAGCACATTACAAAGAAAACGTCTCACTCACAATGACTTGGGAGAAATTCAAAAATTCACTATTGTTTCTGCCTGGCTCAGCTGTTCTGTGGCTTCAGTGGAGCTTTTGTTTGTGCCTGCACCAGCCTGCCAGTGTCCAACGGTGGCTGTGAAATATGTCATTGTATCCCATGAGATGCTGCTCCAGACATGGACAGTCCCCCTGCCTTGTATTCCTCTCCCTGGGGCAACTGCAGGATCTGCTCAGCTGTGAGGCACCAAGCTCAAGAGTGGGAATAAATTAGGTTTAGCAGTAGGACAGTGAGGCTGAAATGCATAGAGATCCTTCTGCTCTCCACTGCTGCTCTTTCATTGGTGGACTGACCCTCATGTTTGTGCCAAATCCCATCCCTCACCTCCAGCCCTGGCTTGCCTGATGTGTTCCATGGCAGGCAGTGGTGAGATTCATCTCATTTCATTTAATTCATATACAGCATGGGTGTCTGTGCCCAAGCCACACAGAGGTGGTGGTGGGAGGAGGGCACTTGTAGGGCACAGCTGAGCTCACCCTAAAATAAGTCATGCCCCTTTCTCTCCTCAACTGCAAAAGGACTCTCTGCAATCAGCTCTCACATAGGTATTCAAGCTGTGAGTGGTTGTGTGTGGTCAGATCAGTCCTGTTTTGGCTCCAACTCCTCCTTTTACGTCCTCTTGGCTGGACAAGAAACCCAAATAGTAAATTCAGGTGAAAAAGTGCTAAAAGTGGCACAGATAGAAGCTGCCTCCTGGAAGGCAGTGGAAATAGAAATATTTTTTTTTTATAGAGCATGGTCTGAGCGAGCAATTCTGAAAGATAATAACGTATGTACCAGATGATTCCAGGAGTTATTGAGCAGTCCAGAGGAGTGTGGTTCAGAAGAAATGATGAGTGAGGTAGCATAGCAGATTTGCTTTCAAGCGAAGGTAAAAAATGTGCATTTCCAATGGAAGCCAGCGTTTCAGGATGGAACATTTCCCCTTATTGTTGCCATCAGACTGTGCAGTACAAATACGAGGTTGATAGTGAATGAGTGATGCCAGGCTTGATTGTCTAAGCTGCGTTGCTCAGCTTATGGAAAATTGTTTTCTATTCCCTTTCCTTTTCAGCCTCAGTGAATACAGTTTAGACAAAAGATCTCAACTTGCAACCAAAAGGCAATTCCTTCAGCAGGGCACAGTGAGATCTTTGGCCATGAGTGAGTCTCCTGGGCTCAGGGGCATTGCACGTAATGAGCATTAAAGGGTCTTAAACTGTTACTGTCTCACTGGGAATTTATTTCCTTTCCCTCTCCTTTGCTGCAGGTAATCCAAAGCAGCAGCTGGCCGTGGCTGTGTGGTGTGAGGTGGGAATGGTTTACCTGCAGTGATGGATTCAGGCCATTTAGTTTAGAGCAGCCCGTGTGTGTTCACACAGACACGGGTTTGAGTGTCACACTTGGCCATGGCACAGAGCAAAGCGGAAAGAAGCTGGGTACAGCACCATGGTCCTGCCAGCAAAGGCTACTGTGGCTGTTTCACCCCACTACCCGTGGCACACGAGGGAAAGGAGACACCTGCAACCACGCAGAGGGGGCAGGAGGCTCAGAATGGGCAGCACAGGCATGTGAGGAGACCACGCTGCCCTTCCTGAGGGAGACTTGCATGCTCCTCAGCCCTGCTTACTCCCCCTCTCTACTGTCCCCATCCTGTCCCTCTGCTTTTGTCCAGGAGTGGTTTTTTAGGCCCAGTCTCTTTGGAAATGATGCAAAATGCCACCTCCAAGTGTTATAGCAAACCTCTATCCCCCAACATTTGCCATATTTCCAGTGTGTGGCTCGTTGATCCTTTCTGCCTTTATTTCAGGGAAGTGCCTACTCATGAGAAAGCTCTGGGCTATCTCATGTCGAAATGGATTTGTTTCTCATTTTGGTGGATTATTTCCCCAAGTTCCCCTCCTCCCCCAGGACTGCCCTAGCTTGCTGATTGCAGCATGGCCATGAGTTGGGTGCCTGGAGAAGGAGTGAGGCAGTCACGGCGTCGGCTGCAAGCGCAGAAAGGCTGCCTGTGGCATTCGTGTCGGCCACAATACTGGATGTCCTCAGAAAAACCATCAGCTTTTCTAATTTTCAGGACAGAGGAGATGGCTCTTGGCTTATAATTGGGTCATGCTTTAAAAGAAAACCTGTGTGACCTCATCAAAAGCAACAAGACTTGTGCTTGTTCTCCACTTACATTCCTGTCCCGATCTCTCCCGGAGAAGCAATCCTTTTGGATGAAAGGTTGTTAATACAGATAGGATGTCTTTTACTTTCCCACCTATCTGCGCTCAGACAGGGTTCGTTACCATTACATTTGAACGAAAACTTTTCTGCTATTATCTTTGCTGGGAAAGTGCCCATATTTGGGGAGAAAGAAGCACAATTCTAAACCTGCCCTGGGAGGAAGCTTCAGTCTCTGTCTCAGCTTTGAAGCTATCTTGGTAGAGGGTCAAACCAGATGCTTGGAGGTAGAGTCAGCAAGACATGCCAACTCTGGAAGGTTTTTTATCTTTGGGAGAATTGATTAATAGTATAGATTTTGGTTTAGTGATTTATCCCTATTTTTGGAGAGGAGTTTCTCCTCCTCTTTGCTACCTGTCTCCAGCATTCCCATTAGCAGAACAAGAATAATCCCTCCTGTGCAACCAGATAGCAGGCTAGCACTGCAGCCTGGTCCCCATCACATCTGCCTTCTGGAGTAGCCATCACCTTAATAAAATGAGGCAGTAGTACAGGCATCCCCTCATCCTTGCATGGGCACAGGTACATTTTAGGCCACTGGGATAAAATGGCTGCCAAGCTAGCTCATTGCTGGGTGTATAACCCTGTGGTTACAGTGGAGGATGGAGGAATAAAGGGGGGTTGGAGCAGGAGGTGCAGCAGTGAGTAGATGTGACCTGATGAGATCGTGAACAGGCCAGCAACTTTCAGCTCATCCCGACCCTCCTGGCTTGGCAGCCCAGACAGTGTTGGAGACTTCAGCTTGTCAGAGTGGATCTTGTAATGTCTCTTAAGTTACACCTGTCTGCTGGAAAAGGAGTGGACTAAAGAGCTTTGCCTTTGCCCTCTTTAAGAGTAAAATAAAATAAACCAGCCAGGCCATTTACACTTCATCTACCCTTCTTGCTTTGAAGCCAAGAGGAACATTTCATGCACAGAGTTGTTCTGACCCACATAGCAATGTGGGCAAGACCATTTGCTTGTACTTCCCCAGTCCCTCTGATGTTTATTTAGGAAGACCCTCCCAACACCCGTGTGTCAGCCCCATGTCCCAGCCAGGCCATTGCAAGGAACAAGCCTCCAGCTGCTGAGCAACTCGAAGTCAAAAAGATTGAGGGTTTGGCTGTGGTACTGGGATTCTCCTGGTTACCTGAAAGACTGGGGTTTGGATTAATTTTTTTCAGTCTTTTGAGGGTGTTTCAGCAGCGGATGCCTAATTAGAATCCCTTTCCACTTAGACTCTGTGATTACTCCTTCTTCACCCCTATCACTAGTGGGCAGGGGATGAACAAGCCTGTTTTGTGATGTTCGGTTCTTCTAAACCTTATCTTCTCATTTGATTTTTACTGTCTTCTGAGCAATCAGAGAGTTAATATGCACTAGTGTGCTTTAAAGAGGAGGAAGCACCATCCATGCCCCTGACCTGGCCCATCTCATGGGGACTGGACGCTCACTTCTGATGGTTTCTCACAGTGCTGTTTCCCTCCACTCTTCTCACAGGCAGAGACAAACTGGGACCACAGGCAGCAGCTGGGATAACCCTCAAGCCCCAGTGACTCCACTGTCTTTTCTCCCTGCACCCACATCCCTTTCACAGGCCTCCTGATGCTCCTTGAGCAACCAAACCTCTATCTGCATTCTCCAGCATGACTTTGTGTCCAGGTATATTGGGAGCAGAGAGTGAGATCTGACCCTGGCCGGACACAATCTATTCCTGAAGATGGGGACCCCAGAGTCAAATATTTCCAGAAATCAGGGTGGTCATTTTTATATGTATCCAGGATTCTCTCAAGTTATTCAGTAAATGTCACTGAGCTACAGAGACGCTGATGGTCAGGCGTACTCGATATGATTCAGAGCTTGTCACAAGCATTTTGCACAGCTCTAGCTCTTGGGTTTTTGCGAGTGGTTTTAAAGCAGTCTGTTCCCTGAGAAAGACTATGGAGGCAGAGAGCATGAATTATTATTTGTTTTCACTGTGTGGACAGTTGATCAGTGACAGATGTTTCTAATTGCATTAAGCAAGTGGAAATAATGAGAATTAGATAGCAGATTCTCCAGGAATTTACATTTAGATTGAGTTACAATTTGCTATTAAAAAAGCAAATTCAATGTAGACACATTGGTTCTGCAGCAGAAATGGGAGAAGATTATTTTTAATTATTATTTGATTACTTAAAAATGAGCTGCGTTACTGTACTTAAAAATATTTGACTCAAGGGGCTGACTTAATATGTGTGCTTTATGTCTCCCGAAAAATATATGGAATGATGAAATTGTTCATCAACAAACATCTCCTCGACCTCCCCATTAACAGTCATATTGAAAGGCAAATGAAAAACAGAGGCTGCCACAACCCCACCTCACAGTGCCTGTGCAAAATTTGGCCATTTTCGGGATGGCGGTGATCGGATCAGGCTCACCCAAACCGTCTGCATCCCTGACAAATTGAATTAAGTTGCACTGATGGAAGACAAGCTGCATCCCCCTTTGGACACCACGGTCTGCTGGGCTTGGCCAGAGTTTCAGGTTGATTATCTCTGTGCCCCGTGTAGCTGACGCAAAGTCAGCCAGGGCCGAGCAGAGGTGGGTGCCCAGGCTGGGGCAGGGTGGGGGTACGAGCAGGGCTTCGGCACACAGGGAGCAGCAGCATCTGCTGCCTCCAAATGACACATATCTGACAGTTATCTCCCAGCCCATGCCAAGAGGAAATGAGCTGTGATTCAAACTGCTGGAGGTCTTCGTTTTGGGACCCCCTCACAGCTTTTTTTTTTTTTTTTTTTTTATTTTATTTTATCTCCTAGATTTCAAGTTCAGCTTCAGACACAGAGATGTGTGAGTCCCCTGTCAGCAGAGAAGGGATTTATGTGCAGTGCAGATTATTGTATGTCTCTGTATAGCACAGAATCCAAGCTATAATATTTTTTTAACCAACTAGCTGGCTCAGCTTTTTATTTTTTTTTCCTTTTGCCTAATGAGAGCCTTATCCAGAACTCCTTGAAGTCAGTCTGTCTATCAGCTTCAGTAGGCTTTGGATCAGATTTCACATCACTGATTCATTATTAATTACACATCTGGGACTCCCTTTTCAAAGAGTTCATTGTTAAATAAATTCACTTTTAGACATTACAGACTTGGCATTCTTGTGCATTTAATAAAAGTCTGGCAAGCCAGCAAAGAGCCATAGGCCAGCTTCTCTTCTGGTATTGATGGATGAATCTCCACTGAGCAGCAGTGGTTTACACTATAAGGATATAACATATCTCTGCTCTCATATAACCACTTTCTGCCTGAGACTAAGTCTGTGTTTGAGACTTTTGCCTTTTCTGGGATTTCTCCTCACTTTTTCATAACTTTTCCTACCAGCAAGAGTTCCTTTGTGGATTCAGACCTTGCAGGGTGAAATATATTTGCCATTCAGTTTCTTTTCTCTCCAAAGAGATACTGGTGTCTTCTTCCCCAGACAAACTGTGGTCACATCTTCAGAGTTTCCTGGGAGAGCAAAAAGGCAGATAAATGTTTTCCTGATGCCTGTGGGAAGTGTAATGGAACAGTCTTTCTAAAGATATAGGGTCTTTCCTCATAGTCCTCAATAATCTAGTTCAAGTCCAGCCATTGAGACACTGAAGTGACCAAGGAGGTGGTCTTTGTGCTTCCAGCAGCAGCAGAATCTGCCAGCAAGATGACTGATCTCTGGGTTGGCCAAGCTTATGAGACGTTGGCTCTGCCACTGGGAACAGCCTCTCTGATACCCGCTTGCACTTCTGTAGGATCTGCTGCTGCCCATCTTTCACACTGGGTTTAATGAAAGCAGGAACAGATACAGTGATTTGGTCACTTCAATCGCACTTTGCAGTGAGGAGATGTCTGGGTGAGACACAGAAAGAGACTTTCTGGACGCTGCCAAGGAGGTTCAGCTTTTCCTTAGGGAAGAGGAAGGGTTCCAGCATCCCTCAAGGGCAGGCAGTCACTATCCTGTCCACAATGGAAGCGTGGTCACAGCACCAGCTGTGGTGGAGGACATCGGTCCCTGGGTCTGCTCAGAGGTGCTTGTGTTGGTGGCACTGGGGATGAGTCCTTACGTAAGGAGAGCACGTTAGCTGCAGTGTAGGGTTTGGATTGACATCACACCAAGCCATATTCCAGTTCCTGGCAGTGCTGAGGAAACTTCTAGATATTCTGAGGGACAACAAGCTCTGCTGCCCTTGGGTTATAGCTAATTGTGCATGTTGGTAGCATATGTCAGACCCCAAAACTCCAGCTGGCTCGGCCCATGCCTAGCAGCTCCCATGCCATTGCACGGCACACTTGACATCACCCCATCCACGGGCCAAGGATTGCTCCTTTACAGAAATTAGGCTGCCTTTGTTTGCTTTCTACCCCTTCTGCTTAGAAAAATTTCCTCAATTCTTCATAAAGTCTCCAAGCTTCTCCTTTCATGGTTCATTACATCTATTGGCTAATTCTGCTATCGCCCCAGTACATGGGTCATCACTCGCATTTGTATGCATTTACATTTTCCAATTATTTTCTAAGTAGCTGTTTATCACTAACAGTATCCACCCTGCCTGAGTTCTCTCCTAATCACTCAGTCTTATTTCTTCTTTATTCTTTCTTTGCACAAAAAAGATTTTTTGTTTTTAATTTTTTTAATAAAAGACACTATCTCATCCGGTCATTCATTTCACCCTCCTCCTTTTTAATGGGACTGGGTTTATTACCAGCACTTCTTTTTACAAATATCAGGGGAAATAAGCCTTTCTTTTCCTCCCATTAATTCCTATGGTGAGCAAGTATTATCTTGCTTTCTTTTCTTTCAAGCTGTGGCCAATTATCATTTCTCTCCATTGCCTCCTCCTTTATTTATGGGATTTACAGTGTGACAATGGTGAGACAGGAGTCAGGAAACGAAGCCCACCATCCTCGACTCCTTCCCATTCACCTTCAAGGTGCCTACAAAGGTGTTAAAATGGAGTTGTGAGGAGGTGGGGGGGAGTGGTAGGATCCATTTGGGCTCCAGACTGTCCTGATGTGCACCAGGATGATCCATGTGCTCCAGCCACACTGAGTTTTAGCGTTCCCTGTGTTAGTTCAGTAGGTGTCACAGGAGAAATAACTAAACATCTAGAAGTGGAGGCAGGACTTCGCTGTGCCCAAGGTTTGTCCACTGCACCTTGATCTGCTCCTTGAAGTGTCCTGTCCCTGTCCTGCTGTTCACATGGACAATGTGGTGACTGCTGTGACCGACAGAGGGGACCAGCCCACGGGATCCAGGCAGCCTCCTTGCTGTGTCCCAAAGCATTCTGGACATGGAAACCTTTGCTTCTTAGGCACCCACACAGTCAGTTTGTTGGCTTCATATACAGGCTCTGAACGTATAGACTCGGTAGGGAAGACTGCAGACAGTGCTTAATATGAGTAGCTGAAGGCAGGGGAAGTTTCTGTCCTTCTGTAGATGCCAAGTTGTTGACTTTTCCCAATCCCTGTGAAACAACCACTGTTTTATCACAAGCCTAATCCTGAGTTATATTCCACACCTGCTGACTCAAGAAGCAAAGTCTCCCTTGGGGTGCTCACCCAGAGGGAGGGACTCTCTGTCTTACAGGACAAGGTGTGTTAAATTCTGCCCCATGGCCCAGCAGAGTCAGAGGCTGGGCCCAGCCATCACTCCGGTGAACTTGGGGACCACACTGAGGCAGAGGAGATTAGAGGTCAGACAAGCAGGGAGGACATAAGTGGGGTAGCACTGATTTCCTGTGCCTTGAGAGCTGGACCTACACAATGCATCACACTCTTACTTGACTTCAAGGTTAAAGCAGTTCCCTTAGGTATCCCATTTCTTGCTTTCCCTGACCACTCGAGTCCCCCATAACATCTGAGCTTTGCCACCAGGCATTGAGCAACGTAGCCCATATCTGGCAAATGAGGCTGAGCCTCTCTCTTCTGACCTTCCCAGGGGAAGAAATGTCTGTCTGATGTGTAGTATTTTCTTAGCATGCTTTATATTTGAGTGTGTTAAGCCAGAAGGTTCAAAACATTGTGGTATGTTCTTAATATAGCAGCTGCATATGTACAGATAATTAAACTGATGAGAGGATCCAGGAAGACCAATACACTTCAACTCCAAGTTCTTTAGGGGAGGGAAATCTAATATTGCTGTATGTATGGAGAACTTACTGGTAGAGTCAGCTCTCTTGACTGCATCCCTAAGTATAAGTATGGATAAAAACAAATGCACAAAAGCCTCTGCACCTGTTATGCTTCTGCAGGCATTCACCTTTCCCAGTCTCAGCACATGAGGATGTAGCTCTTGTTCAGTTTAATTTATTCTGCTGTACTCACAAATGGTGTGTAGGATAAAACAGGATGAGCTAATTCTATGCATCAGACCTAGCACCATTGTTTATTTTATTTACTTTTATTAACGTTAGATTTGCTTAAATCACAATTCATAAGTTGGTCATGTAGATTTTGCACAAAGCTTTTTTTAATAAATTATTCTAATGTGTTTAGAAAATGTGCTACAAAAATAAGCATCCACTTAGCTTATTAAATATTTTCAGCGATGAAGAAGTGACTTTGAGTGAGGATAGAAATAAACATCCTTATTCAGGAGAGATTTTTAAAAAGCAAACAGAACATAAGAATGCAGCTAAGCTAGTACGTCTTGGGAAATTATTTTTCCTTTTCCACATCAGCAATAAGATATCAAGAGCATTTCCAAACACCAATTTCTGTAGGCTGGATGAACTGAGATGGACATTTCTACAGTTGATTTGAAACTGGATGAACTAGAGCGCTGCAGAGGTTTACAGTCGAAAAGATAAATGGATTGTGTGAGCTGTCCAATTTCATTATGTGCCCTAGCCAAACTCTTTCTTTAATGTTTGATAGAATTATGATCAAATATTTCAAAATAAAAATGCTGACCTCTGTATAAATTGTTGTTGACCTTGTCAAGGTGGGTTTAATACTTTACAAGAATACCAACAATCTCTCAGTGACATAAAACTTCAACAGATACTACCAAATCAAAATATATATATAGAAGGCAGCTGGTTATTCACACTGGCCGAGCACTTATCAAACCCCATTGTCGGCTGAGTGTGAAATGGATTCCTGCCCGGAAAGCTGGCTCTGAAGCTCACTTTGTGTTCAAAGTTTGATTTGCCACATGTGATACAGTCAGATGATTTAAAATACAATTGACTTTCTTGAAGCAGTTGGCTGTTCTGTTTCAAAATTCAAAAATACAGATCTCCAGAAACCAAAAGGCGAGTACATATGAAGACCAAAAATACTTTAAGCCAAACATTTGCAATAGAGATTATCTGAATAAATTTGTCACGTTGGAAGCACTTTCTTAAAAGTAGGCCATCTCAATTCCAACCCTGCTTGCTGCACAGAATGCAGAATGCCATTTCTATGTCTTCTTTCCTTTGCATTAAGTCAAGGGTTAGAACGAAAGCCATGTACACAAACCCTCTTAACTCCCCAGCATGTGCAATTTGCATCTTGAGCTGCTTCAGTTTGTATTAATTTAGCACCAATCTCCAGTTGGAGAGCTCCATCTAATCTGGCCTCTGTATCCATCACTGCTGCTTGTTACGTGCAAAGGAAGGTGAAAAATCTTCTGCAGCTCCCAGCTCTATGACAAAACCATGAGATATGCTTAGTCTCACTAATATCTTTGCTTGCTTAAATTGATTACAGATAATGGCAGTGAAATCCATCTCCATTGCAGGGGCATCTTCCACACATTAAATACCCTTGTGTTGAAAAATGAGACTTTTTTGATTCTTTACAAGGATGAGGGAAAGAAGGCAGTTGCCTGGCTACCCAGGCTTCTTTCAGGCCACTTCTTTCAGGGCTGTAGGAGCATCGTGCACTATGGCCCTCCTCAGGTTACTGATGCTGACAAAGCCAGTGCTGCTAAACCATAGAGATCCAAGTGCCAAATGCACCCAGTTCCAGTGATCTGGAGATCAGGTGAACTGGGAGATGCTTAAGCCACTGTGACCTCGAAAATCATGTTTTGCTGTGAAGCACAGATGCTTCTGTCTACTGCTTATATGAAACTGATGGTCTTCAACAAGGGCCAAATCCTCCTGCGTGTGGGCATCTTCCTTCTTCTCCGCTGATCTATCATCCTTAACTTTCTCATCTATACATACCTCCTAGAGGTTTCCTGCAGAAGGAGATGGGAAGCTACCAAATAGATCATTAATAGGTTCAAGCCATTAAGAATGATTTGAAGGGCTAGTGAATCAATGGTTTGAACATATTAATGATCCATCATAGCTGTGAATGGGTTTTCTTCTGCTCTAAGGGAACTGAATTTACTTGAAAGTTGCTTGTTTGGGACCACATAAATGAGTACCTTTTTTTGTACGAGTTTTTCCGAGCTAGTGCCTCATAAGTTTTCTCTAAATTCCCTGAAAATTAAAAAAATCTCGGTTAAAACTCTCAAATTTGGGATGCATTTTCATTAAAACCATATTAATCCATGGAATGCAGCTCCTGACAATGCTATAAAACTTCTTATGGAGTTCAGAGGAGCCTCCTGAAAACACAGTACTTGGTGGAGTAAACACACAGTGAAGCAAGAAGCCAGCCAGGCTTGTATTCAGGAGTGTCTTGTAAAGAACAATCCAGATCTGGTGTTGTGTTAGGTTTTGGGTGAAACACAAAGAAAGATAACAGAGGAAGGATCTGTTTCCTCCAACCATCTAAAACCAAATATAGAAAGTTTAAATAAAGAATAATAAAAAGTTGCATGCACAAATTGACTCAGGGCAACTTTTTGACTTGCTTCAGCGATGTTTTCATGGCTGATTAGATGAGCCGGTGGTGGCCTTGGCAGTGCTACAAAAGCAATTTTTACATCAGTCAGCATAAGGAATTCCACACTTTCCATCAAATTCCTCCAAAAAAGATGCCTGCTTGCCTTTCCCATCTGGGTTTGCTTCTGTGGTTAGCCAGATCTTCTCAGTCGGTTCATGCTCCTGTCCACAATTCAATTGGAAAGAACTCAAGGGTGGCTTGAGTCCTCTTATGAGGTTACTCTGCATGATCTCCTTTACTACCCAGAAAAATAATCCAGGGGGGAATGTCATGATTTTGACCACTTCCCCCTGGAAATCCTCTGCAGAAGGGACTGTGTGCATGCACAGATCAGCACTATGGCATACAGGAGGTACACTGGGAAACAGTGGACGTGGCACAGATGCTCCATGAGCGGGATGTGCATCCAGCCAGCACATCCAGACTGCACAGCACAGAGATGCTGTGAGACTCTTGGGGGATCTCTGCACAGCACAGAGACTCTGCACAGCACAGAGACTCTTGGGGGATCCCAGGAAGAAACAGTTTACAGTGTGCTGCTCCTGCTGGCACCCCATGTAGTCAGGGCAGACCAGGACATCAGTTTGAATGCCAGACACAGCATCCTTGCCCTCTCCCAAACCCTCCAGGAGACAGAAGGATAGACTCTCATGGGGGATGTAGTGCTCTAAGCCACCAAATCTGCTTGTTCTTCAGGTCTACGAACAAAAATTACATGATTAGAGCCAGGGCCAGCACCAAAACTCAGCTCATCCTTCTCCCATCCTCAGCACATCATCCAGCTCTTTAAGCTGTATGTGGGGATGTCAGCTGCTCCCAGCAGAGACAGAGAAGAGATGGAGCAAGCAGAGGACTAAGGGAGGGAAGAGGGGAATGCTGAGGCTTTTGTCATTCATGAGCTCCATGAATGACCACGGAGCAGATTTCCTGTCCCAGTACCAGTAGCAGCTGACTGGTCTCTTTGGATGCAGTCACCTGAAAATTCTGTTGGAGTCACGGGATGCTACAGATGACAACAGAGAGGAATGGGGTCATTGGGCATCATCTGAATGGGGAAGGAGTGCAGCTGCCTCTACGTCAGGCAAGAAGGGAAGGAGGGATGCTGGAGACCCAAAAGTGTCTTTTTCATCCCACCAACTGCTTCCCATTTTGGCTTTGACATGAATTTGCCATGCAGGCTTGGCTGGCTCATGCTCTCTGCTTTCTCTGACTGCAAAATTATTTAAGCAGATCCACATTGCTAATATGTAGGGGAATTAGAGAGTGTCAGCAATGGCTTCTGACTTAAGACATGGAGTGTCAGGTATAAGCTGAACCCAGAAATGCAGCTATCTGTGAATATTTCTGAGGCAACTTGTCAGTAGGGTGTTTCTAATCCTTTTACCAAGCAGATTCTTTTAAAAACTTGGGAATTTTTTTTGTCTGTTTCTCTCTGACCCTAATAAATCTTAATTCCCACAACTTGCGGGTGTTGACTTTCCAAGAAAAACGTCAATGGCACTCTGTCACCACCCTCCACGTTCCCGAGGCGGCTGCTGGAGGCAAGTTGTCTCATTTTCTTATGTAAATGAAGAAAAGAGATTTTTAGAGCCCACCACTGACTCTGGGAAGGACGTGCTGCCTGTGCCAGCACGAGCAATGCTCCCACCGCCAGTTCCCAACACTGATCGAGTTCAGCTGTCCCATAATAAAAAAAAAGGCGCTCCCTCTCCAGGCATTTTGCATTTCCATGAATAATTTTTCACCCAACTACATCCCAGCCTGCTTTGATTATGTGGACTCCATATATTGACACAGTAGTGCAGAGTTGAGGAATGGATCTATCCCACAAGGGGAATTGCAACCCCTAAACCCCCAAGCCTTCAGCCTGAGCGTTTTTGTTCAATGTTATTATGCTGTATTCAGATGAGGTGATGGCTGAAAGGGCCATTATTTGGTATTTACATGGCATTACATGGAGCAACTTTGGATTTTTCTGTTCTTCAAAGTGTGTGAAATGGGTTAAACAACGGGATGACAGAGCTGTTGGCAGAGCCAATTTGACAAGAAGAGAATTGTGACAGTTCGATGGCCCCCAGATGAGAGAATTCCGTGTTTCATGCATGAGGAAGCAGGGGCAGGAAGGAGTTGTAGTCCATGACTATCATGGGGCAATCCACTGCCTAACACATAGGGGTGTTAGAGAGTGCTGCTGGCTTTCAGCAGATAAGGCTGCTGGCCACTGAGTAACAATGAGAATACAAAGGGTCTGTACGGGCACCTTTACTGCCCTTATCACCGTGGTGTTGGAGGATAGGATTGTGGCTGGGTTTAGCACATGATGTAATTCATTAAGGGCACCTGGAGTTTGCCCCATTATCAAATGCTAATAGTCAGTGGAGGGGAAGGACTGTGCATGAATCACTGTTTTGCACTTTTATTTCCTCCTGATTACACTGCCCAAGGCTGGAGACGAGTGAGGGCTGCTGCTGGCTGATGAAGAAGCCTTGTACCCTGTCTGGTAGGGCACAGCCAAGGGACAAATTGCTCTTCATTCATGCAAACCATTCCTTTTCCACCTCTCCTCTCCTGCTGATGGACTGGCCACACTGCCCACATCCCCCAGCCTACACTGCAACTCAATCCACCAAAGAGGCATTTTTAAAACATTCAGCCTTTGAACGTCGAGCAAAATTTGACCAAATCAGTGTGACTTGAGAGGCTAGTTTGAACTACATGCACTTCGCAGTCTGTCCTGCAGAAACCAAACCTCCTCAGGCAATCACTGGACAGCACCTGCTGCGTCTGTTCTCATAAATAAAATAGGCTGGGGCTTGCTGGTTGGGCTGAAAGCCATGTGGCACAGCCCAGCTTGTGTTCTTAGGAATAAACTCCCTCTTTCCAATGTAACCAACCTTGGGACTGGGGCTGGGCTGGGCTATGCCCTGGTGGCTTTGACTTGGGAGGTACCAACAGGCCAGCCTCCACCAGCACGTGCTCACAGCTAAATACCAATGGTTTGAGCCCTGGATCCTGTGCCTGACCACAGCTGGGCTGTAGCAAGACCTCAGTGCAGGCTGAGCAGCAGTCCTGCCAACAGCCTTTAGCACTGCAGCACTTGGCGTGGCAGTGTCTCATCTCCGTATTCTCGTGATTTATCTCCCTGTAAGTCCCTCCAGCAAGCAGACAGTGGATGGTAGTGGTCTTTTTACCCTTGTGAAATGAGGCACCACTCGGTGTGAGCCGGGTACCTGGTTCCCACAGCTCGACGTGTGTCCGTGCTGGATGGCTGCGGGCGGCACGCGCCTGTCCATATGTTGAAACTATGCATTTCCCAGGAACCTTCTGCCACAGAGAATTAGGGAAAAGCTATGACATGGGGGAAGGGAAATAGATGGGCTTGTTTGACAGTTAATAAAACAATGAAATATACTTTGTGTGTGCCTGAGCTTCTAGGGACGTACCAGCAGCCGCTAATACCATGTCATCTGTTTTTTATTCATGGCACTGCTGGACTGTGGGTAGATGATCTCTCTCTATAACTCACTCATTTCTAGGCTTAATGAGAAGCTGTCACAAAGAAACATGCTTCTCTGCCAAAAGTGGGCAGCCTGTCTTTCCACTGGGGAAACACATGATTCCAGAGTTCTTTGGGCTGCTCAAATCCAAGTAACATTGTCTTTTAATTATATTGAATATTTAATACTAGAATGCTTGTGTTTCTGCTGTATTTTCCAATATGACTGACAGAAAAAGTCCATTCTGTCTCTGTCAGACAGAGAGGTGCTCGATCCCTCTGATCATTTTTGTGGCCCTCCTCTTCACCTGCTCCAACAGGTTCATGTCTTTCCTGTACTGAGGGCTTCAGAGCTGGATGCAGTACTACAGATGAGGTCTTACCAGAGCAGAGGAGAGGGGCAGAATCACCTCCCTTGACCTGCTGGCCATGATACTTATGATGCAGCCCAGCACATGGTTGGCTTTCTGGGCTGCAAGTGCACATAGCTGAATCATGCCCAGCTTTTCATCCACCAGTATCCCCAAGTCCTTCTCCACCAAGTTGCTTTTAATCCCTTCATTCCCCAGCCTGTATTGATACCAGGGGTTTCCCTCACTCAGGTGTAGGATCTTACACTTGACCCTGTTGAACCTCATGAGATTCCCATGGGCCCACTTCTCAAGCTTTCCAGGTCCCTCTGGATGACATCCCTTCCCTCCAGTGTGTCAACTGTACCACTGAGCTTGTTGTCAAGCTTCCCCCAGGCTTTAAGAGATTCTCCTCAGCAGCCCTCTTCCTCCTCCTCCCATCCTGTGGCCAAAATATAACGTATCAGTATCATCACTAAACTTGTGTGACAATGACTGTGACTGGTATTAGGAGGCACCAAAATGGGGTTTGCATGTCACCTTGTGTAGCAAATCCTTGCTGTGCATCACCTGCATCTCACTTCCTCCTTTTCCTCTCTCCAGCACCAGGGAGGTCTCCCATGAGCAGATCCCAGCCTGCTTCCCCAGTGGGCACATCAGCCCATGTTAGTGGGCTCATACTAATAAGAACTCATCCAATAAATGCATCAAAGAGCTGTGAAAGTCAGGGGCTTTTGACATTGAATCAGTAGGAATCATCCCTCATGCAGCCTCCCCTTACCAAGGCACTCTCAGGTTTGTCCTTCCCCTCTCTGCTTGCACTCAGTGCTTGCTGTGCTCTGCTGTTATTCAGGGAAGTTGCCATCATGTCTAATTGGGAAGAGACACCTATAGTGAGTACACCTTTATATAGTGTCTCTGTGCAGAAATGACTGGAGTGCATGGAAGAGAGACTCATCCCCTGTGGTTAATTTGCCAGTGCTGTGAGTGCTCCTTAAAATAGAGCCAAGGAGATACAGACAGAGCTTGGGCATTGTGTGCACTGAAGTTTTCCTGGTGTGGTTCTCTCTAGCACAGGTTGTGCCTTGCAGTGTAGGGTGTGGAGGGGGCTCTTTAAGCTCTGGGAAAATGCAGGGAGACAAGCCTGGGAGAGTCAGCCAGTTGTGATCTCATATGGACCTTCTTGCACTGCCTTTGGTGCCTTTTCATAATCTTTCTTGGTGGCACGTTCAAGGTACAGAGCTGCTACTGAGGTTCAGCTCTTCTCCTGCCACCTCCTGACACCACTAATAAAGCTCTTCCTTTCCTCTAAGTCATTATTTGAACAAACTTTGGCTGCTTTTGGGGGAGGGAGAGAGGGAATGAGTTCACTGCTTCCAACCTGCAGGACCTGGGGTTGCAGAGGGCCCTGGCCATGCGCTCATTGTGCTCTTTGCTGCTGAGGCCTTGTGGATCCAGGACATAAGGCAGCATTTCAGACAAACCTCAGGCATGGCCCAGGCATCAGGGAACGGTGTCTGGGTCGTTCTGCTAATAAGGAGGCAGCTTCTAATGAGTCCACCTCTGCTCTCTGAGGGAGAAACCTCAGCATGTCCCCAAGTCAGGGTTGATTTCACAAAAGAGTTGTACCACTCTACAGAGGATCAGGAATCCACTGGACAGCGTTTTGGTGCCATCATGCCTGGCAAGTGGATCCAGTGACCCATTGTTGAGGTATTAGGTTTTGTGGAAGGTGTCATGGTTTCAAATCCAGAAAGTTCAATCTGCAAAGTGTTGCTCATTCCAGGCTGGAGTAGGAATTGGGAAGTACAGGTAGGGGCCCAGACTCATGAAAGCACTTGTCTTGCTGCCATGCAGAGAAGGCTCAGGGACAGGGTTTGACTAATGAATGGCTGGTGTTTGTGCCAGAAACTCCACTATACAGCTCACCAGGAGCAGGATCTTCTCCCCCAGGGCCAAAGCTCCATTGTGCTGGGACCACAACCAGGTCCCTGCTGTTTTCTCTAGTAACAATAACAGTTGATTTACAGTGCACTGTTCTTCACAGGCCTTTCTGCAAAGAGGGTCCTGTAGTGGGAAGGAGCAGCAGGGCATTCCCTGGCTGAATAATGCTGTTCTGTCAAACCCACCCCACAAGCAAAGCACGATCAGCTCTCACTGCTCCAGCTGAAGGATTTCTGCTGGTGTTCCCCATCCCAAGCTCAGGACATCCAGCTGCAGCTCTTGTCACTCTCCACAGTGCACGTTTTGTGATAGAGGTTACATGGAGGATTCCAGGAAGGAGATGAAAAGCAGCAGATGCAGAGGGGTCTCCACAGCTGCCTGGACAGCTCACAGGGCACCACAGTCCAGCTCTGCATCACTGAGGACACAGTTCAGTATCTAGGCTGAATGCCACCTGTTACTCTAATTTATTCCTGTGAGATGCACAAGCTATCTTGCTGACCAGCCAGCTGTATTGAATGCAGAAGGTCCTGGTCCCACTTTCTATTGACTTCCCTGCTCTGAGAGACCAGGTCCCCATCTTCTTCAATGTGTCTGTGACGGAAGTTTTATTAACGCAAAACGAATATCCCTCCGGAAAATGAAGTCCAGAAATTAATAATGAATTAAAACAACTTGCCACAGGCATTGCTAATGAGCTCTTTGTCTGCGCAGCTCACATGAAAGGAGGTCATTGCTCAGCCATTCCCATCGTGAATGGCAAGAAGATTAACCGTTAACATCGGGGCTCTCCTGGGACATCGGGACAGGCTGCTGCTCAGCTTGTGCCTGGCTGGGTTTTCCTGCCTTATCCCTGCTGTGCAAGTTTGTCTTGAGGAGTATTTACTACCTGGAGAAGACCCCTTCCTTCTCTCCCCTCCAAAGACTCAGGTTGCCTGTCTGTGTTGGGAGGACACAGGAGTCATCCCAAGGGAAAGGACAATAACCTTGCAGAGCTTAAGGGTAGAGAGGAAAGTAATCTTGAAGGGGACTAGCAGGGCTTAACTTCACTGCTTCATAAGCCTCTTCAGGGACTCTGGCCCAGTAACTAACTTGGCACTGCTCCAGTGCTGGGTCTGCATCTATTGTTCTTTCCCCTTATCTTGCAAGGCAAAGGGTTATCCTGCCTTATCTGCTACCACAGGCTTTGGAGGAGGCCCTACAGCAAGGGCACTGGAAATAGTGTCTCTGCCAAGCCCCAGGGGCAGGAGTGGGGCTGTGCTGGGAGAGTAGCATTCACTACTGGTTATTAGAGAAGGGAAAGCTGTCACACCAAGCTGACCATCTCTCCACGGCTTTTTCATCATCCAGGTCTCACTCAGCAGAAATAAGGAAGCAGCACATCGCATTTACCCGTCTTGTCTGGGAAGGGTGGCTGAAGACAGGTACCTTTGGGTACTGCTCACCACTGGATAGCTGGGGCTGGATGCAGTCGTGTGTGAGGCAAGGGATGCTGGGCATCACTTCTCCATGAGGTGGCTGAACAGCAGAAGGGGATTTTACCCCTTGACAGTGTCCCCTGTGGCATTGCTGGCTGACTGGAGCAGAGGGACCCATCACTCCCCCATGTCCACGGGAAGTCTGTTGCACATCAGCTTTTTATTGCTCTGTTCTGCTTTTTTGTGAAATATGAAAGCTCAACCTATTCCTTCCAAGTGCTCAAGCCAGACTTGGGAATAATGCTATTATGTTTGAGGCATGCTGTTTCACCACCCTTCTCCACCCCTGCCCTCTCAGGTGGGACACTGATGGTTCACTCCCTTGCTTGGCAGCACAATTGCTCGTTTATCAAATAACTGAGTCATCCCAGAGCACTGGGTGCCAGGCAGTGACAGCCACGCAGCACTGCGCCTGCAATGCCCTCAGACATGGATTCACCTCCACCAACTGCCCCCACTTTGGCCTTGGCCATGGAGGAGTCAGACCTGCCATGCATTCCCATCCATCCTCTTGCGGTAGTGCTGGCTTGGGAAGAAATCCCTTTCTGGTGCAGAGAGAATTCGGCCCAACGAGGAGAGAAAGTAGCAGGGAGACTTGGACAGGAGTGGGGGAAAAGCACAGCTTCAAACTACACACTGACAGGCTCAAACCCCTCTTCCTCTCTGTCCTTTATAAGTTTTTGCATGTTTGTCTGTTGTTAAGCTGAAAACTCATCCCACACCCCACAGTAACCTGCCACCTGCACTGAGCCTGTGTATCTCTGAATCCACCCAGCAGTCTTACCATCCTCTTTGCCACAGTATTTTTGTATATCGTAAGTCAAACTGTAGTTTGTTCTTCAAATGCTCTGGCAAAGAGAAGTTCATCTTACAGGAGACAGGGATGCTGCAAACGTCCCTCTCACCCAGCACAATGCCAGGAGAGAAGTATCTGAGGAGTCTCCAGAAAGTCTGGTGTAGCTGGTGTGCTCTTTGATTGGGTCCCTGAAGGGACTTAAGGGGACAGGGGATCTGACCATGACCTCATGCCTGGTCTGCTCATCTCTGAGCACTATGTGGGAGCTGATTCAGGAGTGAAAGTCAATGCAGCTGGCAGTAAAGTCATAGCAGAGACTCTAACAGTTGCGCCTGAGAAGTCTGACTTGGGAATTCAAATTAGGCTGGTTGCATCCCACCTATTTGTTATCTGCCAGCCTGTTCCTCCTACACAGCAACTTCTTTTGTATCCAGAGGCTTCTTTAAGTCAGTGCTGCATTTAGGCACAGCTGTTGCTTCTTTCTTTGCTGGAATGACCTAGAGACCCCCTGTGCATTGGGTGCCCCAAAGGGGCAGTTCAGACATTGCTGTAACTGCACTAAAAGAGAGCAGGGAGATAGATGGGTGGGTGCAGAATGGTGTGACACTCATATGAATGCCAGGGAAGTACACAGGGAAAGTCTCAGCTATGTCAGATACTATGATAGTGCTGGGTTTAGGAACATTTCCAGAGGTTGAGAGTTTTATGAGTCTGTTCGGGCGTTAAAGTACAAATCAGGGCTTTTTCAATACAAGCTGTGTTTCTGTTTACAGGACAGGGCAGTCGATTAGGACAGCAGGGTTATCAGGTCCTCGACACTCATTTTCTGCACAGCATCATCATTTCACCTCCATTTAACAACAGGTTCATGTCTGGGGTAACTGACTCAGCTGCCTGGCAGACTGGTTGGGTCAGTCAAGCCTGCAGACAGTTTTATTTTCCCTGAGGCTTGCAGCACAGAGATTTGTAGACCAAATCCTTATAAGCAGTCACCAGGGAACATTGTTGGGATCTCTGACCCCAGCTGTGCCAGTGCTGCTGTAACCATTGCAGCTCTGGGATCTGGGGCTATTGCAGGCTGCAGCCACCTGGATCCTTTGAACCCCTGTTTCTGACCAGTGACAGTCAGGACAAGAGCTGTGTTATGGCCAAGGCTTCAGAAGTCTGGTCAGAAACACAGGAGTTCAGCAGAGTTGGGGAAAATTCATAGAGGCAGAAGGACACTTTGGAGTTAAAAGACAAATAAGATTTTGCAGAAAAGGTAGTAATGCACCATCCTCTGTTTCTCTTAGCTTGGCTTTTATGCTCTTACAAATGGTATTTTGAACATGTGTGCTACTTTCCTGTCTTTCTTTCCAAGTGCCTAAATTTGAGGATATATCCTTATCTCTATATGACAAGCAATAGTGAATGGGAAACTATTTTGTTCTGTCATTTACTTCTCATTTGGTCCTGTCACATCCTATCTTTTGGCACTATGTATTTTGTTAGTGTTATGAGCATATATCCATGCTGTGTGTGAGAGAGTGGGTGTCTGAAATGTGTTTGCAAAGGTCCTTGATAAAAAGCTTTAACAACTAAAATTATCAAGAGAGGCAGGAGGGAGCTGGTCCTGGTAGATCCGAGCACTGGCAGGCAGCAAGTCATCTGTCTGCAGGAACATTAAGCACTGAATAGGTCAGAATTGCCAGGTTTTTATTATTTACCTGGGAGGGAAACTACTGCTCATTTCAAGGGGCTAATGTTCCTTGCAGATTTACCTTGAATACCAGAGAGAACATAAAAGCAACAGCTGTGGAGTGTCTTCAAGGATAGTGTTTTCCTCCAGAAGCACAGTTGCAGTTCTATTCAAGTTCTCCTCATTAATCACTTTCTTTCATTCTTGTTTTCCAGCCAAAACTTTTGGCCAAGGAGTTGCTTGACTTGGTGGCATCTCATTTCAACCTGAAGGAGAAGGAGTACTTTGGAATTGCATTCACAGATGAAACGTAAGTGTGAGAAATCAAAGACCTAAGAGGCAACTCTTAGATATCAGAAAATCTTGTTGGGTTTGTCCTAAGCAAAACAACCAGCATAGAAACACTGTGCAACCCAAGGTCCTAGACCAAGGTCTAGGAGGGCATGGACCTCACATCAGAGCCTGTCCTGTACTGCCCCTTCCTCAGAGGGCTAGAGGCCTCTCATGGCAAGTATGGCTGGAGGTGAAGAGGCAGTAACAATCCCTTCCTAACCCCATGTTCAAAGAGTTGGAGTCATTTGCCACTGTTAAAAGGTTGCCTTAAGCTCTCATGGATCTAAGATCCACTCACTAGTTCATTGCCAGATTGGTAGTTCAATCAGTGTTAATCAGTCTATTCACTCAAGCAGACTTAAAAGTGGTGCTGTATTATTTCAAGGAAAGGAAAAAAAGAAACCCAACCTCACAAAATTACTATTTCTGATGGTTTAGATCCCAGATTCAAGTTTCTTAAAAAAAAAAAGAAAGAAGGAAGTGTGGGAAAGGAAGGAATTGCCAAATTTAGCATGAATTAAAAGCATTTTTAAATATAAAATTTCCATCATGGAAAGGATTTGACCTCACCAGGAATCATACAACAGCCTTATGGCTGAACTACACGAAAGGATGGGACACTGACACTGCAGTCACCTCGATGTTGGTTGATTGCCTAGAACAACAGCTCCCAGAGTCCTCGAATTACCACAAAATTTGAGGGTTTGTCTCAAGACAGGCCACGTCTACCCCCTGATTAAATGGCAAGAATAAAATTAGCACTGGAGAAGCATTAAGGTCTGCCAAAGTCTGTGATTAGTCCTAGGCTGTGACCCCTCAGTGCTACTGCACAATCCCTGCTACATTTTTCCATCTGTCTGTTTTCTCTCAGGATTTACACTGTCCTTTGCATATGGACTATGTCTTGTATGCACACCCACCTACTCCACCTCACTGTGCAATGGGTTTTCTCTTCGTATATGAATCAGGAAGATTCATATTCAGGAAGTATCATTTTAAAAACCCAGGATTTTCAAGCCAGTGCTGTGCCTCCGGAACAGCTGAGTCAGCAGTATTGCTGTCGTGAGCCAGTTCCGCTCTCCTGCTGAAGTAGCAGGGAGATGTAAATCATCTGCTGGAATAATGATTCGGGATCGGGTAATCAGAGGCTGCTGGATAATTACACAAACATATCCTCATTCATCTCAGCAGTAAGCACCCCTCTAAAGTCAATTCCTTTGGCAAGTGCCTGCCTTGGACAGCCTGAGGCCATCTCAGGACACAGTTCCCAGGATGGAGGAACACTCAGCATCAGGCACATGCAGACACAGTACCTGAATCCCAGAATCCATCCCAACTCACTGACATGAGCAACTCAGCCCTGTAGATCTCCAACCCAACACAAATTAATGAGACTGATCCTCCAAGGAGGAACAGCGGGAGGCACTGACCATTTATACAGCAGCAGGAGGAAATTGCTCTTACCACAGTCTTATTCTGTGTTGGAGAGAGCAAGTTACTCAGTGGGTGCTGCCTGAGGGGTGCAGGAAAACCACCAGAGAAGCCAAAGCACACTATGAGGTCAAAATGTTCCCTTAACAGTCCTGACAGCACAGGTGAGAAACGAGACACATGTCAGAGTGTAACCAGAGAGCAGCTGAGCAAGCCCCAGCTCTCAGCTGAGCTGTGAGGGCACAGGGCTCCCCTGGGAGTGCAAGGGAAGCTAATGAGGAGGTGTCAATTAGAGAGAGCCCAGGCTTCCCTGGGGCCTCCAGGTTTAACTCCAAATGGTGTGAGCAAAGATATGAGTTAGTGATGGGAGGAAGTGCAAGTATCTGATAGAGGCTATTGAGGCAGAGCTCAAAGATACACAATGGATGCAGATGGATGTGCTCTGCCCTGGCAGGATTTCAAAGGGTTAGGTGATGGCATCCACTCTCTTGGTCACCTTCAGACCTGTAGTCAAGACGAAGCAGGGCGCATTTTAGGAGATCCTCATCCAGCCCACAGGAAAGTTTTGGGGACACCCTCATTAAATCAAGGAAATGCAACTCAGAAACAAGCCAGTAAGTCCAAACTGATCTGAAGCTGGTCTGCAGCCCTTCTTCTGTCCCACTGTGACTGACATTTGCACTGAGGCTTCTTCAGTGCTGTGAAAATAACCTTGACAAAAGTATTTCTTCTTCAGTTGTAAAATGCTTTGAATAGAGTTGTCACAAACAGCAATTGTTTTATTTGACTGAACATAGACAAAAGAATATACCTGGGGCCTTGGACAGGGTCTTGGAAATAGATGTTCCATGTCAACTTGAGAAAATAAACTGGGCTGTCTGTACCACAGATCTTAACCTGCAATGTGAAATGGAAATATAAAAAATCCCCTTTCTCCAAAAAGTAGTAAAAATAGTCCCCTAATTTGTATTTGCAGGGCACCTAACACAGCCCTTTAGCTGATACAGACCGGGCACGTGAAAAGAAATCCTTTAATTCTGTGACACAGACCCTCAGGGACTTCATTCTCTTCACTCCCCACTGAATTTCCATGTGCCTTACTTGAAGGGAACTCATAACCAGCTAAAACAGAACAAGCCTGGTTCATAAATGTAGTCTGGGGTTGGCTAAATTGCAAGTTTAGAAAGAAGAAAAGCCACTAAAGTATTAAATCAATTCTTCTATTTAAGTGTAAAAGCTCTATGAGAGTAATTTATTTAGAAATTATTTGTACTGGGGATTTCCATTCATTAGTTGTGCTCTATCATGACAACCTTAGAAGAAAATCAATAGGAACAACCTTTGCGTTGGCAACTTAATAGTTTCTTGTGATAATATAGGGCCATTACTGCATTCAGCGTGACTAAAATTAGATTGTCAGACTATTATGGAGGGGGGAATAACGCCTTCTATTTTAATGATCATAGGAACGCTTTATGGTGAGCCATTAACTGCGGGAGAGCACAGGTCAAAAGGGTGTCCCTGTACAGCACGTGGGGCCAAGCTTCACAGGAAGCCAGAAGAGCAATATACTGGTTGATTAAAATTGAAAAGGAATGGGGAAAGGGCTTTTTTTTTTAGTTCAGCTGGTTATGAATCTCCGCTAAGTGCCCTTTCCCTTGGCATCAGCTCCTCCAGCATTCACTGAGAGCAAGTGGTCAGAATTACCCTTCTGTTCACTGCAGACTCCCCGTCTGGGCCCTGGGCAGGTTTTCCACATCCTTTACTTGTCCTTAGATGTGAGTCACCTGCTCCATGGAGAGTTACCAACTTTTGCATCCCATAGCTCCCCCTCTCCGTGGGTCCAATCAAAAGCTGACTCAAACCCTTTTGCTCCCTCACCAGAGAACCTGCAGAACAGCTTCTTCAGCTGATTAATACATATGATAAAAACTGCAAGGCACTGAGACCCTCAATATTTATGTTACATGTATCTAGAGATTGTACTAACATGATAAGGCAATGATAGAGGATGCCCTTGCTCAGCACAGGACCCTCTGGCCAAGGGGATGGCAAAGGGGCAGCAAGGTACCACCCTTCCCTGGAATACTCTCTCATCCCTGGGAACTGGGAGGAAGCCTATTTCCACCTTCCAGCCATGTGGCAAAGCCAAAATGAGGGAGCAGGTGTCCCACATCCTGGTCAAACAGCTGGTCCAGTGGAGGGTGCAGCGTTCAGAGTAACGCCCTGCTCTGGCACTGGACCAGTTCTTTTATCACCAAGTCCACTCTTTTCCAAAATTTGTATAGTTAAACTCATATAGCTCCTTGAGCTTCTCAGCCTCTTCAAAAGTATTTCTTAATTGAAAAAATCTGTGAGCTTAAAGGGTTTTTTGTTTCTGTCACGACTGATGAAACCGTAAAATAGTTTATATGGTTCCTATTATGTGAATTGATCTTTCTCAGTGTCCACTCAATTCAACATGAGTTTGACACTGAAGGGGTGTGAGTTGGTTTATTGGTCTAAATACCTTTATAACACAAATCAATGTGGATCCACTTTTCAGAAAACTGGACACTAACCAGTAAAACTCTATAAACAGAACCACCTGGAGGCAAAGTACTCATTGATGTACCACACTTTACTGATAAAAGAAAACAGAACTACTGCACAAAATTGACAATATGGACCCTGGGCACCAAAATCCATACTCAGTCTGTAAACTGAATGGACCCAGTTTCTTTTCCTAAAAGCAATTATGTGGTTGTTGTTGACACACCAGTTTAACTGCCAACATGAGTACAGCCAACAGATGAAAATGATCTGGCTTCCAATATCTGACCTCCCTATAGGTCCCCCAAAACTGTTTACACCATTATTTGTGAATACACTGGTACAAACACCCAAACGAACAAATCAATAATAATGAAACAAAAGCTACTTTGTGTCTCTAAATTGAACCATGAAGGAAATCCAGCTAGACTTAGGCACGTATGAATGGGATCCCAGTGCAAGCTGCCTAAATCGGTCCATGAAAATTGTCAGGATTGCTACATGCCTAGGGTTATATGCCCATACTTTTCTCTGTCTTACATGGGATTGTGCTCCATGAATAGTTTTGCTGACGACAGGAGGACAGCTTCCAGAGCCAAGAGTTTTGTGGTGTAACGGCATCGGAGTTTGGCTCCCCGATAGACCACATTCACAGGCAGATGCCAGTGACTATTCACTGCTGCTCTCTACATGCCACACATGCACACTTGAGAACAAGGAGTTAGGTGACAGTCTGCAGTCCAGAAGCCCTCAGCGATGAAAGATTGTAAGTAGTAATTGAGTACAGTGAGCAGTTAGCTCCTGGCAGGGATTTAAGTGACCTTCCTCCTCTGAAGGAGCTTTGGATTTAAGCTCCATGCAGATGAGAGTAATGAAACTCTTCAGCCTAAAAACTCAGTGGCAATTAAATGTGTTATTCAGTGCACACGACCGTGTACGTGTGGGACATAAACGTGTAACCTGGTATGCACACGTCTATGCAGGTAGTCATTTTGTACTGATTATATCAACCAGATTCTCCAGTTAAAACACGGTGAGAAAGAAAAGTCTTTTCAAAATAAGAAATATACCTTGAAGTGATTTATTGTGCTGTGCACCATGGCTTCTCAACCCTTCCTTGTGCATGTTAGGCAAAGCCAGACATTGCTGTTGAATAAACATAGAGGTAGACAGTAAGTCCATTGTCAACAACTCTGCCTGGGTGGGAACTGGTGTGTAACACCATCAGCTGCTGGTGGCTGCTACTTTGGTGATACAAATGGAACTGGACAGGTTCAGGATAGGATGTCAGGCTTAGTGTGGCTTTTCCTTGCTCTGACAGTGCTTTGTACTGTGGCCTATGTGGTTAAATGCTCAGGTTGTCCTTTGGCTAGGAATGGGTGAGCATGGCTAGTTTCAATCCTCATCTGTACTTCACAGCTAATTTCAGCCTTCCTGACTCATGTTAAAAGAAACAAAATAGCACTTCAGGACAAGAAGAATAAGGAAAAGGACAGATTTCAAGAAGGGAGGATGCAGCAGGAAATGTAGACACCTCTAATATTTAGGTGCCCAGGCTGAAAATCTTTCAATGGGGCTTAATTTCTGTCAGCCTGGAACATCAGTCTTCTAAAAACCAAATCTTGTTAAAGTACCCATCTGTACTGAACAACAGGGAATGATGCAGGGTTCCTACAGTAGCATTGGGCAGCTACATGCCAGCAGCAGAAATGATGGAAGGAGACCCCACTGTGCTGTGTGCCCAGCTATGGAGCCTGCTTAGAGCCAGGCCAGTTAGTCCCTACACCCAGCCCAGTTAGCATGGCCATCCTCACCCTGATGCCAGTGCTGTCACAGGCTGGGCAGTCTTCCCTCAGTCCATGAGCTGCAATAGAGACACATGAAGTGACCAGTTGGGCTTGAAAATCTGCACGATATCACCCCTTCACAGTAGGCAGGCTGCTACCATGTCTGCGCCCTTAAAACACGGTTCAGGCTTCCCTATACCTAGAGGAAAAAATTAAATAAAGAAAAAACTTATGTAAAAACTTCATCTAGAGAAAAAAACCTGCCTAAAAATTAAAATATCTTGGGAAGAAACACACAGGTGTCTGCAGCAGGGGATAAAATAGGCTTTCATCCTTTTGTACGCCAAAAGATGTGCAGGATGAGTTTGAAAATACCTGATTCCACATGTATCACTTGTACCACATTGAGACTCAGTACTTTTGCAAAGCAGAGACAAAGGCTGATTAAACTGAACACCTGACTTCTATATGGCAAAATTCGAGAACTCTTTTGTAGATGTCTGATCCTGAACCCATGGCAGTGATGAGTGGAGCTCACCAGTAATTTTGAATTCCTTAGTGGAAAGCAGTGTGCTGGCTGAGGTGAGCCCACACAGGGTCCCAGATGGTCTCCAGGGCAGCCTGGAGCTGCCTGGGTGGGAAGGTTCCTGAGCTGCCCATCCTCTTCTGCATCCATGTAAACCAGGGCAGCAGTACAGAAATTCCAGCTGAACCCAGGTGATTCAAAGCCTGCTGAAACTGCTGCTTTCTCCTTTATTTATTTTTCTAGGAAAGATGGAGGGGTGGAGCTGCAAATCCAGTTAAATTGCTACAGAGATGTCACTGCCTACTTTCCAAAGGGGCTTCTCAGTTGCCCAAAGCTCATGCCTCCTTCAAGGAGGAACAGGAAGACCCCTGTGAAAGCTGAATGTGTTTGCTGACAGGGTACATTGCTAAGGCTTGTTGCAATTCTAGAAGTTAATTTATTGGGTTTTTTTAAAACCAATCTCCTTTTTTTGACCTTTTTTTTTTATTTACAGTGGAATGAAGAATTATTCTTGAGGATTAGCATGAGCTGGTGAATAGGCACTGGAATAAAGCTCAGAACATCTGAGTTCCATTTCCTGCTTTATTTGCTGCAAGATTCTCCCCCAAATCACTTCAATTCTCTCGCTCCTTGCTTGTCTAGACAGCAGAGCACTGAAGGCAAGGACTGCCTCTCCCTCTGGGTGAAATCTGGTCTGGCTGAAATCAATAGCAAAAACTCACAGGATGCAGCCTTAGCATCACTGGAGGCAATGGCAAATTTCTGGCCAGATTCAGTGGGGCCTGAATTTCACCCTAGGTATTTCCACAGTGCCTAATTTAACAGGGCCTTTATCTCAGCAGGGGAGTGAGATGCCCCTGTAATACAAATAATGGTATTTATAAAGTCCCTCTCACACACACACACAGAGCGCTCTACAACACGGGGAACGTGACAAAGAACAGAGTTCCTGCCCAGGAAAGCTTCCAGCAGCAAGGCACGAATGGATAAATTACAGGAGAAAATAATGACGACAGGTACCATCTAGGCAAAAGAAAAGCAGCATGTGGTAATTGGAGCTGGAACGCTTCACAGAGCAGCTGTTTTTCAAGAGCTCTCTGAAGAAGGAAAAACGAGGGCCGAGCAAACCTAGAGAGGCTATTGCAGGCATGTGGGTGGTAAATAAACTGTCTCAGTCTGTAGAGTCAGGTTTAGCCTTGAGTGAAATACTGCAGGCGTTGTGGAAACTCTTAACCATAAGGATTTCTAATGAAAATCTTGACAGACTTTTAATGATACAACTGCTCCAGGGGCTTGTAATAAAAAGGTGAAGCTTATAACATTTTGGGCTGTCCTGCCTGCTCAGTGCTACCAGCTTTCACCCTGACAGATTGAACTTTAGCAGTTTGATTCCCAGACTGAAGCGCTGCCAGGATGATATCGCCTCCACTTCTCAAACATTTACTGTCTTTTTTTCAAATATCATGCAATAGTCAAGGGCAAATAGCAGGTGGTTCAGCTCGTATTTTGTAACACCTCAGACCTCACTACCACGAGGAGCAAGAAACCTCTTTGGTGCCAGGCTCAAAACTCTCTCTTCTCTTGCCAGGGGACACTTGAACTGGCTTCAGCTGGACCGACGGGTGCTGGAACATGACTTCCCCAAAAAGTCAGGACCGGTTGTTTTGTACTTTTGTGTCAGGTAAGTGTGTGTTGGTGAGCCCTTCCCATGGGATACAGCTATGTATCCCAACCTGTTCCCTGCAGACCAGGAAATGAGGTTGTCGGTTTCTCACACTGTAGAAACACCTGTGGACAAACAAACACTTCTGCAGAGGTTTCTTTTGAGCTCTTTGAGTTTGAAAACTCTTCTCACTCAAGCGTAAACAAGTAGTAGCCACACTAACACCCCGAGCTGCCCACAGAGAAATGAGGACAAGATCAGATGTTATGTCTTTACACTTTTACTTGTGAGCTTTGAACTGGAAAGTCCAAGTTGGGTAGAGCTGAAGAACAAAGCCCTCCTTCTGCCAGGATAACCCATTTGAGCCAGCAACCTGGAGGGAAAACACTCGCTTCCTCACCAACGAGCCACATTTCCTCTGGATTGTGCCCAGGGTGTGTGTTCTGTCAGGGACCAGATCAATCCCAGTACAGTTCTGTCATATGCACCTTCTGAACTCACAAATAGCAAATTATGGCATTTTATGGCCGCCAGTTGGCTTCTACACAGCTGGATCAGACAAGAAAGGTTTTAATGAAGATTATTGTAGCTTGGGAGCTTCAAACTTCATCTGGGATTTTTACAAGGAACTGTTAGTGCTTGGAAGCTGCTGGAAGCTGCCAGTGCTCTTGTGCACACAGTGTCTTTGCCTCCAAGGGAGATATTTTCTGAGAAGACAAATTTGCTCTTGCAGCTTTGAAACGCCCAGAGAGAGGCCGGGGGCTGGGATGGCATATGCACAAAATTAAGTTGAGGGTTTTGACTTACTTTTAATGGGTAGCTCATGTCTAGAACTAGCTAGTGCAGCATTACCATGTCTTTTTCTGTTAGGCTTTCCACTCCAGTGTTATATTACATCTGACATCACTCTCATTCATTCCATAGTGCCCACAAAAAATGAAGACCTACTTTTGAGTTTCTTCCCCTGAGTGAAGCCTTTTTTTAACTTGCATGGTGATTGTCATCCATTTGACTTCCATTACAAGGGAGGGTTCTCAAAAGAAGAGACCCTTTGTTCTGTTATGTCCCCATATTTAGTGGTGGATGGCCCCACGAGTCCAGAATTTGCCTCCTGTCTCTCAAGAGAAGAGTTTAGTCTACATTTTGAGTGCTTCAAACCGTAAGGGTAGATCAGAGCTGAACAGCTCCAGTGCGTAAGATCCAGATCCACCTGTGCTTAGAATTAACAAAACCGTTGATGCTCATTAAGTACACATCAAGTCTGTTATCAAACATCTTGTCTAGGGGCCAAATTGAGGAATCTGTGCTAGGACAGGGATCCCATGGAAAGCAGGGAAAGCTTTGGCTGAGCAAGAGCTAAGTGCAGGTTTTAGGAGTGGAACTGTTAAATGTGTGAAAGCCGGTGCTACTGAGCCGCTCTCGTATTCATTTCAAAGACCACTCAACAAGCATAAATATTGCCATCTGTATTGTTTTATGAAAGTTGGCAGCACAGTGGAGACCGGTCATTCTAGCAGGATCGTAGCCAAGAGGCATCCTAGGATATGGATCCCTATAACAGTTAGTGAATGAGTGACCCCTCCTATTCTGGAATTGCAATCTATAGGGAAAAAATCCACACATGCATTCAGTGTCTGAAAAGTGCATGTGTGAAAACGAGACTGATTGTGGACTTTTATTGGGGGCAGCAATGAGTGGATTGTCACACTGAGTTATGATTTGGATTGGAGTGGAAGGCCAGATGCTTCAAGATTTAGGAATGGGCATTAACTTACCATGGTTTTTCTACTGTTTATTTCCCCTGTGGATGTCAGATGCTGGCAGAAGTTGAAAAAGTTTCTCAGCACATAAAAAGTTACCATGTTCATCCCCAGATCTGATCTGAGCAGAAGGCAATTGAAGAAAACAACTCCAGCCAGATGGCTGAAGTTGGAAAGGCCCCACATATCTGTCACCCAGTGGTTTCAGTTCTGGCTTGGGAACTAAAGCAAGGGCTGACAGAAAGGTTGTGAAGAGACCCACCCATAGCTGGGGTTTTATTTTCATAATCTGAGGGATGAGTGGCAGTTTGAAAAGACATCCATAAGCATACTATAAACAGAATGCTCCCTCTCCCCTGCTGCCCTCAGCTGGAAAGCAGAGATAATTAGTGCTGTGCCATACTTAATCACAGATGTATTAATTTTTAAGGGACCATAATACCTACTATATCATTGGTAAAGGCTTGCCTGTGTTTGCAGATACCTTCTTGCATTACCCCTCCCAAGCATTGCAGCTGACAAAGCTTAGATTGATGCTGGGCATCCTAATTGGGGAGATTGTAATACAAGTAACTGGATGTGCCAGATGTTCATGACACAGAAATCTGTTTACTGCATCGGGATTTAGTAATGGTGTGGGGTTTTCCCTCTAGTCGAAGTAAATATACAATTCAATCACACTGTGTAGCTACTGAAGAGATGAAGCCTCAGGCAAGAACAGTGAATGGTAGTTTGTGAAGAGGATAAGTTACATTTTCACCTTTTTTATGTGAACATCAGATTGTTTTTACCCTCAACACTCCTGCAGCAATGTTGATGGGCAGCATGCCCACAAAAGATGCCACAGATTTTAGCTTGCTCTAAAAGTACATTTAAAGGGAAGCCTGCCTTCTTAAGAAAAGGCTTCTTGGAAGAACCATGCTGAAAATAGGAAGTTTCACAAGCTTTGCAGTGTGAAATTCTCCTCCCTTTTTTAAATCTCTGCAGCACTGTTGAAGCTTTGTCTTTTGACACACATTTCCTTGGGGTTTGACATTGTTGAACACTGATCTCCAGTGTCTTTACTCTCTTCCGTAATCAAAGACCAAAAATTTCACAGCACCGTGTCAAAGAAGGAGGATTTTAGAAGCATGTTTTTAGCATTACTTTGTAAGAAATTTCTTCTGCCCTTGTACGTTTACACAGCTACTGAAGCCTCCCTGTCTTCAGGCTGTCATCCAGTGCTTCCCTAGAAGCTTTCCACTGAAAACAATACAGGAAACAATCAGAACTGTTGGGCAGCTTGAACTGCCCCATGGCTATTGTGCAATATTATTTTATAAGACTGATAATATCTGTTTACATAGCTCTCAAGCCACACATGAAAGCAAGAGGGAGTGCCATGTGTCATGCAGGGGAGGTGGGGTGTCTGGCAACTGGATGGGAGTGATATTAGTTCTCATCATAGAATTAGCTTCCCTGGATGCTTCCTATAGCCCTGGTCACTCAGTTGTTGGTGAAATTCATTCCCTGCCTTGGAGGGTTTACAATGCAGGTAAGCCAAGTCAGGTGAGAGTCATCACTGAAGTCCAGGAGAAGCGAAGGATGGGGATAAAGGAAAGAGGGATTGCTTGGTTAGTTGATTTTACAGAGGTGTTTTGAGACCAGAAGAGAACAGAGAGCTCTGTGGTAAAGGGCAAGAACCTAAGTGTGGAGACCCACATGTCAAAGAGTTCAGAGGTAAACAGAGCTAGCAGGGCTTCAGATGAAGGTTGTTATACTTTTGGCAGGGAAGGAAGCATTTTGCTCAGACTCACACATACAGTAGGAAGGCAAAGTTAAACTTTGTGTAAAACTTTGAGGTGAGAGAGGACCAAAGCACAGACATGCTGTTCGTTCACGAAAAGTAAAGTCAGCCAGGCTTTGCAGTGAGTTCTCATCCTCAAACGATGGCCTTGTGAGATTAGCGATCCTTAGCAAGGGAACCACCAGCATGGATCTGATCTCATTATCTTCTGGGTGTTTGTCATGCTGTTAATTTATATGAACAAACTTAGCAAATAAAATTCACTGCGCTGGTGGATCTTTTCCCAGGAATGAATATATTTGTTCTCAGGGTAACTCCACCAGCTAAACAGGGACAACTCACTGCAGAAGTCGTCACACTAAATCAGAATATCTCTCACATGGAAAGGCTTTTCTTTCAGAACGGCATGGAACAAAATGAGAAATAAATCCTCAATACTCAAATACACTGTGGGGCAGAGTTTGTATCTATGGCCCAGCAGTATTCTCACAAAGGAATGCCTGTGTTCAGCAACATCTGGCATGTGTTCATACGTGCTGGCTAGGCTGAAGTCAGCATGGGAGCTGTGGGGGCTCAGGACTCTCAATATTGAGGCCAGAGATTTTGCCAGATTACCACAGCTACTGGAGAACAAAGTGGCCCTAAATAAGAGACCGGCACTGAAACACAGAGTGCAAAGCTCGTGGGTGTCATTGCTCTCTTTAACCTGACAGAAAGGAGCTCTGTGTGCAACAGCAGTGGTCCAGGTCCAAGGCAGGTGGGACTGAGGTCTGAGATGAGACTTGCCACACACAAACCTGGCAGACAGCTTTGTGTCAGGGCTAATTAATGCAGCCTCCCAGTGCAACCACAGGAAAGAAATAGGCACTTTTCAGGAACAACTCATCCAGCTTATCTGAGATGACTTCGGAATTCAACAAGTTGCAGGCTAAAATACCTGTCTCTTCTCTGACCTCAGACCCTGCTCAGATGTAGGCATTTACATCTTTTCACCTGATGAATCCGTCTGTATATCAAGGGCCGTCTATAAATTTAAAATTATTATTTCAAACAGGCTGGCACAGTCAGGGTTGAGGAAGGATTTCCCATCTATAAGGTTTTGCCTGACCGCCTAAATGGAATTGGACCAGATTTCACCTGTTAATGAGGCCTTATGCTATTTTAGTCTTTCAACCCTCCTTTGTAGCCAGTCTTTAAACCTGTGTTCCATTAGAAAAGGACTAATGCTAAAAATGAAAGAAGCAGAAGACCATTTGGAAACAGTTGACCCTGGAAGGAAGAGAGACAATGGTTATTCACAGGGCTAGACAGACCTTAGAACTTGTCACTGAAATGCATTGCTGCCTCTAACACAGGCAAGACGCATGTGTGGGGCGCAGATTCACAGCATCCCGCTCTCAACTTCCCCTACTAACTCACCTGGCAATCCCAACACACCATGGCTGTGGTGCCATTCACATCCACTCAGCTTTGCTTCTCTCCAAGAAATCAGATTAGAGGGTGGTGATGACAGCAGCCTGCTGTGGCAGGAGGAGCTGAATAGAACCACACAAGATTAACCAGAGCAATTTATTTATCTCGCATGTGGTGGGCTGTGTTTCTCCATCCACAGTTTTCCCCACCAGAGAGGGGTATGTGGTGCTCCAGTCCTTTTCTTCAGGAAGGGAATGAGGAATTGTGAGCTCCTGTCTCTCCCGACAAAGGAGGGAGAAGGAGCAGACAGCCCTCTTTCTAACACATGGTGTGAGATGAGTTTACAGGAACTGGGGGGAGACATACGAGGAGATTACCAAATACATCAAATTTACAGTCGGGAGAGAGGGAGATAAGTGGCCGAATTTGCTGCCACCCAAGGCTTTATTACACCTGTTAGCACCCAGGAGAAGTTGGCAGGGGAAAATCACATATACACAAATTGCTCTGCTGCTCTGCTCTTCCCTGGTCAGCTCCAGATCCCTCTGCACAAAAAACTGCAAGGAGAGTAGTGCTGGACCTCAATTTGCCTTGGAGTTTGATCATCCCAGGAGAGTTCAGGGAACTGCCCTGAGATATTTCAGCACCTTGAGGTGCTCCATCTTTATTCTCATGGCTATCTGTCTCTTTCTGGAGCTCCTTCCAGCTGTGCTGTCTCCTTCAACTGCTGTGAGTGCCAGTACTGAGCCAGAAATTCCCTGCACCAGGGAATTTATGCTACATATAAGAGGAGACAAAGAGCCATGTCCTGCTCACGTTAAAGCTCTACGTGTCCATGCACTGCGCTGCAGTGCTGTAGAAAAAATAGCAAAACACAGAATATTAAACCCGCATAATCAACCCAGTCCAACCAAGCTGCTTTCAGGGGTTTCTGTGAGCTGCCCTGTCTATAAAGTCCATGCCATAATCCAGATCTCTCTGCACAGCATGTGTTTTGCTGGTTGGTGCGCACCAGCTGTGTGTACGCTAAGCAGGAAGATCCCAAAAGCCGGCAGCCCCGCACACCCCCTCCTCCCCGCCTGCCACAGTGTATAAATACAGCCGCACAGACCTTGTTTGTGCTGGAAGACAAGGCTCCCCGCAGACAATTTATTGCAGCCTTCCCAGGGTGGCCCCCTGCTCTGTTCACCCGGGGGAAGGTGTAATAAATTGCCTGCGGGGAGGCTTTGCTCCTCAGAGTCTCTTTAGAGATATGAGAAACTTCTGTCCAGTCGGAAGATTTACTTGTGTGAAAACCGACCTTTGCTTGAGGAAGGGAACTAATGGGGCTCTGCTACTTAGCACACAGCTCTGAGCTAAGCCATCCATTACACACACATCTTAATAGCAGTCTGGCTCTTGAGTCCCATAACATCATTTCTGTTTTCTGCTTAACTAGGAATATATTTGTATAAGTGAGCTGTGTTGAGAGAAGGGGATAAGTTGTTTTTCCTTTCCATTCAGCTACCCCAGGTGGAAGAAGAAGCAGCATTCTGTTGTTTTGAGCCACATTTTAAACATGTTGATGCTGGCAGCATTGTCTTGTCTAATTTTGGGAAGCATTTAGACAGCATGATAGGTACCATGCAGAAATGATGGATGCTGTCAGTGTAGGATTTGTATCTAATTTGGATCAAGCAGCGATAGCTGTGTCAGTGCCTACACACAGCTACTCTGACTGGGTCAAAGTCAGGCAGACATTGTTTCATTTCCAATGCAATTTCTGTGTTTGTACCTTACACCAGTGGGTGTGATATTCTGTCATCAGGGGAGCAACAGAAAGGTCTGCTGTGAGGGGTTCCCCCATTGCCAGGGCATTGGACAGGGGGTAGAGTCAGTGAGTAAGTAAAGCTTATACCAAAGCAAATCACAGCAAATCATACCTTTGTGTGCTGGTGACAACACATGGAATGGCTGGAGGGATTTCTATTCCTAAAATGGTCCAAAATCCTCCGATGAAAGATGGTCTCTAGATACTGAGAGATGGTGTTATGCCAGACAGTGCATACAGAAAGTCACCTCTAATAGACAAGATGTGACTCTTGGCAAGGACCAAAGAGTAGAAAAGGGCTGTGCTGATACTCAGGAGATTGAGGAGCAATGCCCCTGGTGACTGAGGGAGAGGAGGGGAGGAAGGCAGCGTGCTGTTGTGTTGCAGTCACTGCTCTCACCTCCTGCTTGGGACAGACATCCACATCACTCCAAGCCGGAGGAGCTGCAGCAGTTTTTGTGCAAAAATTAACACAACTTTTTGTACAAAAATGCGCTTCTCTTGCAAGTCAAACCAAACTCCATGGGACACTGCAGGGGTGGAGCAATTTGCAGAGTATATTGAGCTGGGTTGCTGCTTTTACAACAGGTCTGGTTCCCCACATGGGGAAGGGGCAGTGGACTCATTCTGAAGTCAACCTTTGCTTCATGCTGTAACCAAGCATCAGGAAGAAATGTACCTGCATTTACCACCTTGATTCCTTCCCTTCTCTTGTAATTTGCAAAGACTCCCAGGACATACAGCCTGGAAGAGACAAAGAGAGTTGGTATCTATATATTCCGAAGTAGATCCCTAACTATTTTTTACATAAAGAAGATGAGGCATAGGAATGCGCAAATATCCCCAAACACATGGTTTTCCAGGAGTTCAATGGGCCAACATCTCAGAAACACTAAGAAAAAAGGATTGGCAGTGGGTAAAGGTGCAGACAGCTTCACAGTACAGTACAGCTGATGGGAAAGAGAAAGGGAACAGGCTCAGGTTAAACAATATTCATATCTTTTTATTTTGCTAGCAGCAATTCTCTGTATCTCTGGAATCACTTTCACCTCCAGTTTTGTGGCTTCCCTGCTATGAAGTCAGAGTTGACACAGACTTCTCTTGCTGCGTCCTGTCCCCTGCATACTGATCCCATGGGCTGGGCAAGGGGGGGCCTGAGCATGGCACAGGAACAGGGGACAGGACATGGCATCCAAACCAAAATGAATGCAAAAGGGGAGGTAAATGGAGCTTTTTAGCTGATTTTCATTCCTGACTGATTACTTAACAGGCCAACTACTTAGCATGAGCATTGTCTGCTTTAAGTGTCAGCACATAAAAGTGCACCCATGACTATTAGCAAACAGGGCTGGAACATAAAAGCTGCTGTGCAGCCTGTGCTGCTCAGAATACTCATTTAGCATGAGACACTGGACATAATGACATCTGCATTTAAGTCCATTATACCAATGCATGTGATTTTTCTTTTCCTGGTTAGCAAATGGCCTCATATTTTTCAAATTATCCTCTGAGGTTCTGAATGACATGGTGAAGGATAATGAACCAGACTCAAGGATGGATGAGGCAGAAAAGGGGTGTTCTCCTTTATCCATTGCTTTGTAATAATGAAATAAGGGGCAGTCCACTGACAGAGCCACCAAGCTCTGCTGACAGAGCATCCCAACCAGATTGGAGTCAGCCAGCTGGGAAAGATGTGGATAGAAGTCTTTTGGACTAGCTGGTTCCCACTGGAGTCAAGCTTCACAAGAAGTAGGATGATATCACTGCCCCAGGACAGATATATACGTAAAGTAGGCAAAATATCCATTTGCTGTGGTCATGTTTTGAAATATCATTGTGTTGAAGATCACAGAGAAATATTTTTACTGTTTGGCAGGTTCTGCTTGGAAGTAAACACAGGGGCTTGTGCTCTCGAATGCTATGACAGTCTTATCTTCCCAGTCAGCAACTTGACTGCTCGGAGCCTGGGTGATAGATGGCCAGGTTCAGGCTGGTGGGATATGTCCGGGGCTGTGTGTTAGAGTCAATGCTAAATAGTTTTTGTTCGAGAGTTTCTTTTGAAATGCAGAAATTGGAAGTGCTGCTCCTTTCTGCTCTCACTGTCCACACAAGCACCCCACCAGCTCAGGTGCTTGACAGTCCTGAGCTCTCCAATCCCCACCTCAAGGATGAAGCACTAGTGTTCAAACACCTTCCTAACACTGCTAAATTTGCCCATCTGCACACACACTTATGAGACCAGCAGCAGCAGTCAGGGATTCTCCATCTCCTGAAGAACCAGTAATCAAACTGGTGAGCCCAGGACCCAGACAGGCATTTCTCTGAGCCACAAATCAGAGGTGGGTGGGCCTGTGTGTTATGCAAGGGAGAAGTTACAGTAATACCAGTTTCCCATCACCCAAGGATCAAGAGTTTCCACAGACACCACTGTGAGTTTGTGCTTGGCTGGCTACGATGGGAATTGCCATTCATCGTGGCATGAGGGAGCTTAAGCTGTCTCAGAGCACACTGTCAGTTAACCAACGCTTAATAGAGAGCAATCTGATCAGTACAAGACACATCCTCGTAGCTAAAAAGCCTTAAATGTTTCAGATGCAGCAGCTTCTGAAGTCTTCCAACACTTTCTGCAGTACTCATTATTATTTCCCTGCTGTTGAGAGGGAGCAGCCAATGTAGGCACTTTGTGTTCATTATCCAGAGTAATATTCACTGGTCTATTTAATTAATGCTTAGAAAATGTACTTGATGAATTATAAGTTACTGGGGCAGGGGAGGGAGGGGGAATGCAGAAATAGATTAACGTTGGTTGATCTTTTAAACTTTCTCCAAAATTATTTCTTTGGTTTTTACACTCAGCAAGTCTCATGGGGTGTCCCCCCTTCCTACACACAGCTAATTTCTCACAGGCACAGTTGCTGACTATCAAGGAACCTCTTGTAGGAGCTGCTGAAGGAAAAGCTGTTTGCTGGGTGTACTGCAAGAGATGTAGGTAGTGGAGCAGAGGTGTTGGGCACATTATACTGCCTCCTTCTCTATCCAGCCCATCCATTATATCCTGGATACATCAGCTTCACACCACATGGAGGAATGATTCTCTCAGGGGAGTCCTCAACAGAAATCTGAGAGTGCCCCTCGAAACTGATGATCTTGAAACATGCACAAGAAAGGGCTCATAAGCTTAAAAGGCAAAACAGACAGAAGGGGGCAGAGAAGGGAGCGGTATTTTCTAAACACAGCACACAACAGCCCAAGCAGCTAAATGATTTTCATAAGGTCACGAAGGAAACCTGTGTCTGAGTTGGGAATTTAACCCAGATTTTTGTGCTTGGTTCATTGCCTTAGCAGCTGGATGCTTCTGCCTGCCTCCTTTGTCACTGGCACTGGTCATTGTAAAGCGTGATTTCCCTCACCATATTTGGAAAGGGTGGTAAGAGGAGGAGATCTGACAGAGATTCACCATCAATGAGGGGAAAGAAAGAGTCTTTCCCTCCCCTTTCTGTCGTTACAGCATCAACTGTGAATTCAGGGGAGTCTACTCCAGTTCGGGTTTTCTGAGCATGCCACACAGAAAATCCCATAAGGGTTCCCTTTGCAAATCTGTTTTCTTTTAAGTAGCACCACTTTCCTGGTGCACATGTTTTGCATTTGCCTGGGTGCATGTGTGAGAGCCAGTAGCTCCCCAGCTCGCTCTCCACCCTGGAGATCGCTTGTGAATTGGGTTTTCTTTGTGAGAGTGAAGTATCATGTGCAGGCTCTGTGCTCCGAGAGGCTCAGTTTTGTACAGAAAATGATCTGTGTAGGTGTCCATGTGGAAAGCCTTGGGAATGCTCCTTGCAGCCTTAAGAAATGCAATATTGCCCTCTAGTGATGGTGAGGATGGTCTCGTCTGAGCTGGTGAAATAAAAAGCGTTTTGGCTAACCTTCAATGAGATTCAAAATGGAATAAATGTTCCTGTTTTCTTCTGACCTTGGAATTAAAGATCCTACCGTCATAACTCAGAGAGCACTGGTAGTGGTGATAAGCAGGGAAGGTTGTTCAAGAATCACAAAATGTGTAAAATTAGCATTATTCTCCATGAATTCAGCAGATGGAAAGCCAGCTGCACTCACAGAGCAGATCAAGTAAGAAGGTTCCTTCTTTAATGCAAAATTTTTTGCATTTCTAAAGCCAAGTATATTTTTATTTGGAAAAAAAAAAAGGAGAGAGAGAGGCAGTTTCAAGTACAGGAGATGAAACACTGTGGAAACCAGAAAAAAATCAGAAAAAGTCTAATCTTTGTGTTTCATCATCACTGTATTCAGATGTTGTGAGTTTTGGGGGTTGGAGGTTTGGGGGGCTTTTTTTTTTGGTTGGTTAGTTGTGGGTTTTGTTTGTTTTTTTGATTCAAGTTTTATTTTTATTTCTTGTTTGAACCCTTCTGGAGGGGGAGAAGGAGGGATAATAGAGGAGCCCTTCAGCAGATGAACAAAATGTTTCTCTCACTCTAGTAAGCAAGGAGCTGGTTCTCTCAGGAAATAGAGTGTTTTGAATACCCTTCAGAAGACACTCAGGAGCATTACAAAGCCTTGACCTTTGCCCCTAAGAAGGTTGTGTTTAAGGTCCTTGCTTCTGCAAATAGCTCAATGTGGACAATCCCTCCAGTGCTTGTGTGAAGCCCCAGGAGCATCCACAGGTCTCTCGGCTCCTCTCCCAGACAGCGGGGTCAGGGAGTGAGGTTTCTCTGTAACTGGACCCCACATGTCAGCCCAGATTCCTCAGGAATTTGGTTATTTTAAAGTCCCTGATGCAGACATCATTTCCCTGGCACCTTCCTCATTCTAATTGCCTCTGACAAGGCACGATAGTACTGGAATTTATGTATGGAACATCGCTGTCACTGCACTGCAACTTAAAGATCACTGCAAAGCAGCATGGGCAGACAGAGCTATTTATTTTTCCTTACTTAAAACACTAAGTCAATGCAAAATTCACTTCAATCATTCACTGAACCTATCCAGCTTTCTCTGTTACTACAGGAACACACTGCATACCTGTACATAACTATCAGTCATCACACTGACAGTATCCTGAGCTTTTTTCCCCCTAGAAGTTCACAAGGCAGAATTGGAGCCAATTCAAGTCAGTGACAAAACTCTCATGCACAGAGTTCACTGCCAAAGGATGAGACCTTCCAAGCAGGCAGGACATGGAGTACTGAATAAATGCATACATATCATGGGCTTTCAACATAATTGTAAATATTTTGGGCGATCAGCCAACACAAGAGAGTGGATTTTTCTGACTCGGAGGGTTTGGGCTTTCTTCTGAGGTCTGAGTAGTCATCTCAGCTCCAAAAAAAATAGATTATTATGATTCCCTTTCATCCCCAGCATCACTACTCATAGTACTGGTGAATTGTGAAAAGTTAGTAACTACTGCTAGTTGCTCACTCGGTGACCATAGCTACATAATGTAAAGAAACCTTTATAAAATTTGCCTTATGCGGAGCTGAAGGCGACAGGAGGGGAACCCAGAAGTGCATTTCTGTCAGTGAATATTTTTACAAGAAGCAGGTTAATAGCACAGAAATGGTTACGATAGGTGGAGTGAAGAAGAAATGCCAAAACGTGATGGTGAACAAAAGGGAAGCTTACAGGTAAACAGAATAAAGGATTATTTTGAGCCTAAAAACAAAACAAAGGGTTATTTAGGAACTAAATCATCCACTTGATGATCCAGTTCCTTTGGTATGGCTGGGGTGGTGGTGACTGATCATGCCCTGGAGCCTGCACAAGCCTCCTTCACTACCCCAAAGCAAAGAAAAAAGGTTCATTTTTAGTACACTCATCATGACTGTGTTGACCATATTTTTCAATATAATAAGTGCATTTCCATGTTTTGTCTTAGTTTTCCCTCATTCCTAACCCCTCCTGCTTTCCCTTTCAGGTTCTACATTGAAAGCATCTCCTATCTGAAGGACAATGCCACCATCGAGCTGTTTTTCTTGAACGCCAAGTCCTGCATCTACAAGGTAAGGACTCAGGGAGCTCTGTGTGGCATCGGCCACATTTTCTGTCTGCATTTTCTGTCTTGAAATTCACACCTGGACTTTCAGATACAACCTCCTCCTCCTCCTCTTCCTCCTCACAGCCTCCCTCACTCCTCTGCCTCCAGCCGCCCCAGCACTTGGCAGCAGCTTCCCTGTCAGAGGGAGGTTCAAAGGAAAAACTCCCCTGAAAGCACCTCTTGTGGCAGGCAGGAGTGAATTTACACTGCTGAAATTATAAACTGGCTTGTATTTAGAAAGAAAGGTCTGGCTTTGTGTTAAAAACCCGCTCTGGGGTGAGTGGATGTTGTGAGGGTTTCCCGCCCGGAGGGGGCGGCAGTGCGGCGTGGGCGCCATATTCTGGGCTGGGCGATGGGGGCGGGAGGGTGTGTGTGAGGGGGAAGAGCTTGTGAAAGGGAAGGATGGAATATCCTGACTTGGAAGGAGCCCATTAGGATCGTCGAGTCCAACTCCTGGCTCTGTCCATGCCAACCCTGAAAATCGCACCATGTGCCTGAGAACGTTGTCCAAATGCGTCTTGAAATCTGCCAGGCTTGACGCCATGACCACTTCCTTGCAGAGCCTGTTCCAGTGCCCAAGCACCCTCTGGGTGAAGAACCTCTTCCTAATATCCCACTAAACCTCCCCAGACACAGCTTCATGCCATTCCCTTGGGTCCTGACTCTGGTCACCAGAGTAAAGAGATCTGTGACTGCCCCTCCACTGTCTCTCGTGAGGAAGCTGCAGACCACCATGAGGTCTCCCCTCAGTCTTCTCCAGGCTGAACAAGCCAAGTGACCTGAAGTTTGTGGGGCAGCAGGAGTCTGTGGGTGTATGTGTGAGTGGACTAAGGGTACCTGTGGGTATGCACTGAAGATCACCTTTTACAGGAACAAGCCATGCACTGAGAAATATTTTTTTCTACCAGGAATAGCCCTCCCTGGTAGGCCACTGAAACACCAGCCTGCTGTCCCTGGCACTGTAGCTCAGAGCAGCCCCTGGCAAGGTACTCTGTGCGCCAGAGATAAGGGCATCCTGGCACAGCCTCCACTCAGAGTAGTGCCCTCAGCAGAGCAGTGAAGCTGATCCCCCAGATACCACAAGCCAAACATACACATGAAAGGACTGGGTGCAGAGAATTAACCAGCCCCAGACCATGCTGAGGTGGAGATTGGCAGTGTGCAGACTTAGCCGGGTGGGCTGGACGTCTGGGACTGGGAGAGGTTTTTCAGCAGCTGGGATTCCCTGGGAGGATCCCTTCTACCTCCCTGTGTGCTGGCAGAGGCCATTCCCGATGACTCACCTCCATCTGCCAGGGAGGAAGCAGTAGGAAAAGACAACTGTAGTCAGGGAGCAATTTTACTCACATCCCACAACTCAGCACATTTGTGACCTGCTAAGCCAAATAGCTTACACTGAACCCAGAGCCTTGCTTGACATCTACATGTCCTAAAATGTAGGGGCTAACTTTGCATCTTCTAAAATGCAGAGTAGAAGCCAGCAAATGCCTTTTTTCCAGTGCTCAGGAACCAGGCAGGGTCGCTGAGCTGAGCTGTGCAGCACTTTGCTCTCCGGCAAGGCTGCAATTAGATGTGCTTAGTCAGCCCTCCTCAGCAACAAGCTCAGTGAGCATCACATTTTGGTTCCTGGGGAAAGTTCCTTTTTGAAGTCTTGCCAGGAAAAGCTTACACCGTTGTTCTTTTTTTGGAGAAAGCTTAATAATAAGAGAAGAGGAAAAGAAATAAAGAAAAAAAGTGCCTACAGACCTAGGTTGGTCTATTTCAGTCTGACCTTTCCTGAAACCATTACTTTGCACATTCAAGCTGATTGTCATCTCTACCCAAAAATAGCCCTGCTGAATTCCCAGTCTCCCATGAGGATCCTTCCCAATTTGATTTCCAGCCACAGTAAGCCATGCTGTGCTATTAAAAAAGGCGCTGAATTTGAAAGTTGGGTGCGAAGTGTCTGCTAAGACTCAGGGCAAGCACCCACCCAGCACGCCTGCAGGACTCCTGTAGCTGTAAAAAGGGGAATTCAGTGTTTAAGCACAGCCAGAGCTTCTTGTTCCTGCAGCTAGCAGGTGGTGTTGCATGCTCCCAAACCTTGAAAGCTTCCTTGTTGCACCAAAAGTTTCCTTGTTGGACTTCCCATGAATACCTCCACCTCTGGTTCTGCTGCAGCCCAGAAAGACCATACTGTGTATGAAATAAGTGTAGTTCCTAATGCTGTGCTAGAACCTCAGACCTTCCCCTGTTAATTCTCCAGACAGACGTCCTCAAACATCCCCATACACAGAGATGCTCAAGCTGGGAAAGAATAAAACTGAGGCCTGTTTAGTTTGGGGCTGCTGGTCACTGGGTTGCCAGCTGGCTCTGTGCTAGGGCTGTACTCCTCTGGTTGTGCCCACCACTCCCCCTCAATCGCCCTGTTGTGTAATGAGACATTCATGAACTCACACACCCAAACCCTCACACAGGACCAGCAAGATACTGTTGCCCAGAAAGGCCAAGCCACGCTTGTACTACCAAATAAGACAGGGCTTGGCATCAGACGCTGTCCCTTGATCAGTCAGGCTGTTTAATTACTAGCACGTTCTGGCGTGGGTTTTGGCGTGTGCCAGCAAGCTCCGTCCCAGGCGTTGCTTCGGCACTGTTCAAGGTTGTGCACCTGTTCCCAATAGGCTACACAGTGGTGGAAACCCCATCTGGGACTGGGGGAGGGAGGAATAGTGTTTAGTCCTCTTGCACCCACCGCTTCCCTTGGCACAAGGTTCATCCTTGGTGCAGGTGCCTGTGTGAGTCAGGCAGTTCAGCTGAAAGGGGAAAGGTGTGTTTATCGCCCGCAGCAGAGCTGCTCTTCGCTCCCCAAGGAGTTGTTATGAAAGAGGTGAAGAAATCACTTATTTTAAAAAGCTGGCGCTGGTGAAAGCCAAGGACACCTGGATCTTACCCTGTGTTTTGTTCCCTTTACTTTTGATTTTGCCAGAGACAAGCCAATGCAGCAATTGTGGCTTGTAAATGAGGTGTGGCCGTGACTTGGCTGAAGCGTGGATCACAGCAGTGATCTATATTTAGATCACTCATTTCTTGCCAGATGAAGTAAAACGTCAAAAACAGCAGCTTAAATAAATACAACAGAAAAATCACCAGAAGAGTGAGCTGAGCAGTGATCCAGTTTACCAGTCCATGTACATAGGAGACAATGTAGGAGTTCTAGTTGCAGAATAGAGATCTAAACAGTATCTCAGTAAAAGCCCATTAGCTTCCCAAAGGCAGGGACCGAAGACTCAGGAAGAGCGCACTTGGCCACAAGACTAGTGCTCATACTATCCATCCCCAAGCATCCTTGATACCGGGTCTGCATCCCAAGCATTCAGACAAAGCAGTGCCCGGACCCCTTGGTTCTGTGACTGCCATCTCAGGCACAAAGAAGCATCCTGAGAGAACCTAATTGGACCATCAGTGTCCTTCACGTGACCAGGGTGTCCCTGCAAACCCTTCAGGATTGCTTTCATCACAGGCTGGATCCTATAGAATGGAGTAGAGAAGATCTACCAAAAGATTTGCTGTCACAGCTCATTCTCAAACCACCCCCAGCCCCAGTGCTTGTGGGGATGAAAGGGCCAAAACCAGAGCTCCCATCCTGCACATGGGAATATGGCTCTTTTTGCTTTGAGTTTACCCTGGGCAAGGATCAGAGTTCTGGGGGGACTTTGACACAACTTCAATGAAGACAAATTCTAATTTCCTTGCTTTTGTGAGCCAAGGACAAAGCTGCATTCCCTTTGCATGGGTGCATGGGTGACAGTTGGGGGCAAAAAAATGTATTCCCTAGGCTACTTGTCACTGAATCACACAAGAAAATAAAATTTACCCTGATCCTCAGCCTTCCACCTGCTTTCTCCTTGCTCTTTCTTCATGCCACATTCAGTTATGCTTAATTTACCAAGCCATTACGCCAAATATTTGGCTTTCTCCACATCTGAGTAGAGTGGGCAGGTTCTCCCTCCCTTTAGTTTCCAAGAGCACAGAGAATGCTTTGAAGCCAGGGGAGAAGACTGGCACCACATGCTTTGCTGTGCAGTAGGCAGGAAGAGATGTATGTCCTTCTTACAGGAGCTCAAACTCAACTCTCTTTTTCTTTCTTGTTTTCTTCACCTTTCAAGGAACTCATTGAGGTTGACAGTGAGGTGGTGTTTGAACTGGCTGCGTACATCTTGCAGGTAAGCACCCACCTTCTCTCACTTCGTGCTTTGTTATGTTGCATTAAATCTTTTGATTTGCCAGATCCACAACAGCTATATGGCAGTGTAGGGGTTCCCTCAATTGCAGGAGAAAGATGTCTTTACACAGTTTTCATGGTTTCTACCAAAATGAGTACAGAAGGCCCTCAAACCAGACCTCTCCATGCAGGCAGCAGATACTACTGCTCAGCATTTTGCATACAGAAATGTGTATTATATTTGCACCAACACAGATATCCAAGACCCTGGAGTATAATGTACAGCCAGAGAAAATCTAAATGATGAATGCAAATTCCTAGGTGAAATCCATATGCAATGAGTTCTTCTCCAGTGACCCTCCTTGCATTTGTTTTCCCAATGGGGTTTGGTCCTCTGATGAGCTCCATAAGTTTCTACATATGCAACCGTCTGTATTCTTCAACGTGGGCAGAATGGCTTAAAGACTTTCCAAAATATTGTCTTTTGAAGTTCCGCTCTTCAAGAAGAGGGAAAAGGGTCAGAGGGCAAATGACCAGCAGTGTTTGGTAAATATCTAATTCCCAGAAAAGAATCTTCTCAGGGTAACGAAGGTGGGTTATGTGAAAGTTCTCTTTTTAGGAGCTTGACTGTGGGAGCAGATCAGACATAATTGTCAGATGATCCTTGTTCCCCTCTCTTACGGTCTGATTTTTTCCCATGAGCCCTGAAGCTGTGAGAAGCCATGTGAGCAGAAAAGCCAGCTCATCAGAGTGCACTAATAAATAACAATGCACTGCACTTCTAGAGCACTTGCCATGTTAAAGAAGCAATTAATGCGTAGGGATTTGAACCTTCATTAAAATCATTTTATGTAACAAAAATGGAGTGAGAGAGCCAGGATGGGGGACTCAATTAACAGTACATTATAGAAACTGCATATTGGCTGTTGGGGGAATACACATCAAACAACAGGCCCATTGTGAGGAGCAGCAATGGGGTTATGAATCTATTGTCTGCTCATCCTAATGAATAACTTACATGCTTATAATTGTACAGCCAGATCCAGAGCTCCTGCCATAACCCTTGTTGCTGGGATTGTTTCTTGCCACAAACACAGGATGTTACGTGTATTCCTGTAGTAGTTTGATGTGTAACTTAATGAAAACACTCAAAACAAGCCACACCTCTCCTCTCTGTAACCAGAAATTACTACAACCCGTGTTTGTGACAGGATCCAAGTAAAACAAATGGGATCATACTGCATTTTGTTCTACTTCTCGCTGCAGCATTTAGGTCAAAGCACTGAAGTATGAAGAATATACCCTACAAAATTGTTTTTTTAATTTAGTATGCTCATCCCTGTGCAGGCCAGGGCATATCCTTTAGGCCTTTCTATGTGTTGAACTATCATCATGGCATGCTTGAGGAGTCCTTCCTATGAACCAGAGAAGTGCTTGTCTGTCCTTCAGTTCACTCAAAGGGAAATGGGAAGATAGTAAAGGTCTGTCAGAACTCAAATGATTTAGTCTGCAGCCTTATTCCAAATTGTTTTATTACCAGAACAAATTGAAGTACCACCAAAGCTCTGAACTTTACCCCAGCCTCAGGACTGAAACACCACTGGACGTGGGCTGACATGTTTTGTGGGTAGATGGATGGATGTAAAGACAAAAGACCTGAATGCAAAACCCAGTCCTCTTGGCAGTGGAAATTCCCTCATTTTCCAAATTACCTTCTTGCACTGTGCTTTCTGTGTAGCTAATGGCAAATGAGGTGCTTTAGCATGAATCATGTGAAAGGTATATTGTCTATGGAAAATACAAAATGCCTGTTAAATCTATTGAGGAGGGCACTCACCAGATTCTGTGGGTTTGCCAGGTATGCGGTAAGACTCAGGTACTAATATAACTACTGAAGTGGAACATTATCCAGCCCTTTAACATCAGGCTGTGATGGTAATAAATAGAAATATCTAGATATACAAGCAAGGGAGCTAAATACTCCTCCAAACAGCCAGCAAGGAGTTAGAGAAACTTGTAGCTTGCATCCCCTTGAAAGCTGACAGTCAGCAAGTTTTTTTAAAGTCTAGGTACTAAAAAATGGCCAGAATACTTGTAAAAAAGTGAGAGGAGTTGCAGTCTCAGAGGCTGCAAGGCCACTGCGACTTCAGAGATCTCCTAGTAATGTAGCATCCGCATCAGCCCAAAAAAATTTAATTACTAGCATTACTTCCTGCAACTTCTTGGGTATCCACTAGCAGAATGGGGAATCATCTGGCCCTGTATTAGGCAAACCTTTTGTTTGTTAATCTGCCCAGCTCACTGCATGTATCATGGCACTTGACATTAGATACTGATTCCAAAAAATACATGGGGAATCAATTACAACAGGAAATTGCTGCTAAATTAATTTTGCAAATGGAAAATCTTGAACAGCCGTTTTCTTCTCTTTTTTTTTTTACATTTTTAATTATAGATTTTTTATTTTTCTTCCTTGTTTTACAGGAGGCAAAGGGAGATTTTTCAAGGTAGGTGAACTTAAAAGTTTTTACCACTGTGTGCTTTGAGAATGAATCTGGTAAAATCACTGTGTGAGCCATGAGACTCAGCTGTTGCTGTGTAGTGATTGCCTGTGTGAGCAATGCAGCTCTGTGTGTATGGCTAACATAGACAGTGGGTTTCCTGATATAATTTCTCCACCAAACACAGCCTTGGACCAGAGCATGTCTTGCAAACAGCATTGTTTGTGATTTTGTTGTTGACAAATCTCATTATGTGCTCATGAAGTTCAGGAAACAGACTAGTCTTCAAAAGGAAATTGCTAAGGAAATGACTCTACGATCACTGTTATATCACAGATCCAGCCAGAAGCAACATTAAAATTCCATGACTAATTGATATTTCAGCTCAAATTTGGACACAGTTCTCAAAATCACAATTTAGATAATTGGGTTTGTTGAACTTCCGCTGTCCCTTGAGCCAAATGTTCAGACTTACAGTAAGAAATTCGAAGAGGTGACTGTACTTGGTGTTTTAGAAGACTGTTAATGAAATGCTCATGAATTATCATTTAAGTTGACAGTATCTGTCATTTACACATAAGTAGCAACCAAAGGTCAGGTAGTTGTTTGATGTCTCACGTAAGAAACATGAAAGTTCTTTGTGTGAAGCTCAGGAGAACTGACTATGCTAAGTATTTCACATACTCCATATATTATTTTTGCTGACCTGGACATGAGTTCAGCTGGAGGACCACAATATCCTCAAAAGTTAGTTTCAGAATGGGCAGTGGGTTGAATTGCCAGATGAGCCCAAAGAGATGTCTTAATTTTGCCAGCATTGAGATACACTGAGAGAAGACTGTAATGATAAGAGGCTGTGAATAACAGGCAGGATCCACCATCTGGTGGTCTGGGACTTCTAGACAGCTAAAATTGAATGAAATCAGTGAAAAGGAACAATGCGTTGCAGATATCACCTGTCTGTTGTGCAGTCTGAGCTGACAGAAAGTAACCCTTGCTAAAAGGAAGTTTAAGTTCTGCCACAATATTTCTCAAAACCTTAACATGCAAAATCCTGACATTCATCTGACCACAGAACACACAAGGCCAATCTTGCTTTGTTTTTCGGTTCTGCTGAATAACTCAGCTATCAGAAGTGTTTATTTAGAGGGTACTGGAGTGCATGTGGCTCTTTGACTTTTCAGTCTGGTTTTCAATGCACTGCCAAGTGCTCAGTCCAGAAGAGTTGGGCCAAGAAGAGTTTTGCCATCCAGACCTGTGATGAAACACATCTTCCACTGGTTTTGCTATGAAGAACAATATTTAATGTTTCTCAGAATACCTTGGACGTGATAAAAACACACTCAGAAAGTGTACATTCAGGCTACGAGACACAGAATAGAGAGTAATAGGACTGAAAGTATTTTATCTTTGAGTATCCATTTCCAGACCAGAAGTGGAAACAGCCAGTGGAAAGCACCCATCTGCTAAAAGTTGTGTGTTGTCCCTTGTAAAAAAAGGAACGGTTGAGTTTATCATAGGCCACAAAGAAATGAGGAATCTTCTCTGGGGGCAGAGAAGATTCCTCAACCCATGGTGTTAAGTCCTGCCTCCACATCAGTCATCACCATCACCAGCCCTATTGAAACAGCTCTGAATTCTTTCCACCTGTGGGTCACAGTGGTTTGAAGTGTAAGGGGAAATCCTTACATCCAAGTCATGCAGAGAAGGGGTGTCATAACAACTTGTTGATACTGCCAGGGATCTGAATTTCAAAATGGGCTTTGATGACAAAGAAATCTGCCATACTAGGGGAGTTTAAAGCCTATTCTTGGATAAAGGTAGAAGAATGCTGCTCTGACCCTCGATGGTGTGGAAGATTTGGCATCTCCGGTGATGTCCGTCCAGCAGCTCCTCTCTAATGTGCGCTGACATGGGTTTATGTGCTGGGTGAGATCCCAGTGCTACTGAAGTCAGCATGAGGTCATGGTGGTCAAGATTTTGCCTGCTGAGATTTGTGGTCATCATATCAGCAGCGTAAAATCTGGGAAATCAAGCCTGGGGTCAGCCAGAGGAACTGCAGTTGAAGGCAAATGTTCTGACTTCTCTTAGGGATGAAGTTAGCTTCAGTGTTTGCAGTTAGTTGATGTTGAAATACTGTTTAAAGCAGAAGTGGCTACTCTTGGAAACAGAGAAGCTTTGCAGTTTTGAATGTCTTGCTGCTGAGATTTAAGTGTTGTGCATAGCAGCATATGTTGTGTGAAGGTTGAACTCTTGAACTCCTGCTTTGTTTTTTAAGAAATAATTTAATTCTAAAGGGTTGCATGCTTGGAACACAGACTGCAGCATTCCCACACCTGTCCTGTCTACTGCCACCGTCAGATTTATAGCCTGTGATCTGGCCCTGATCCAGAAAAAGTACATAAACACTGGCTCATTTGTAGTGATAGGAGAATTGCTGTTCCCCATGGGAGCCTTCCTGTCACTCACTGAGGATCACCTCAGATGCTGGGACAGTCAAAGCCAAACTGTCACAATTCCAGCTGCAGGTTGGCACCTGCCTGTGGTGGCCAGTGTGATTACCTCCAAATCCCACTGCAGCCAGTTTGGAGGATCTGGAGCTGGTTCAGGACTCCTGAATGCAGTTACAAGTCTGCTATTTGGGCCTCTTAACAGTCAGCTTTCTATCTGTGAACTGATACAACGACAGCAGCTCCCCTGCTGTTTTTGAGGAAATCATCCCATACCTCAGAATAATCACTGTGCCCATAGTGCTCCTCTTCACTTTCCTGAAAAGGGGCTCTTTTGCCATATCAAACACATTCTACATCCGTTGGTAGGGCATCATCATGCATGAGACTGTTATCACTGATTCTTACCACCTTGGGCATCACAACGACTCCCATTGTTCAGTAAGCCTGGAGAACACACAGTCCAAGTCACCCTCATCTGTTTTGAGCTAAGATGCCACAGTAGCCCTGACAGATCAGTTTAGCATCTGTAGTGGGCAATTCTTCTAAGCCCTTTTCCATTTCTAATGTGTGTTTCATTTCAAAAACAAGCTCATCAGAAATGCTTGAGCTCCTGAACCTGTTTAGATCAACTAAGACAAGTATTTCTGAGAGTTTGCTCGGAGTGGCCTCATCCATCTCTTAGTTGATAAAGTTTTAGGCAGAGCGAGGTTTAAAATAAAAAGCTATTCTCCTTAAGAAGTTCCTAGTCCTCCACACTGAAGGAGAGTGGTTTTCACATTATTTAAGAGAATTCACAAATGCTTCAGCTGACAAGACTTAAGCAGGCTTACATTCAGGCTGAGAGTTTAAGACAGTCAGGTATTCCTATTCAGCTGACTCTCGGGTTGAACAAGACACTTAAGATTGGATCTGTGCTTTTCAATATTAGCTGAAGTCAATATTTTGACTTCAAAGGCAAAGAATCACTTGTATGAAGCTCCTAAACAAGCACCCTGCAGACTGACCTAAAGGTTATTAGCTCAAGCTAATCTTGTTTCTAGCTGGAAGCTGAGTCACGCTTGGTTGGCAGAGCATGGGCAGGACAAATTTCAGTTCCTTAGATGAACACAAATCCTACAGATATGTAGGCCTCTAAGCTTACACAGAGGAATGAACCAGAGTGCCCTGGCTAATTTGGGGAGGTATATAGCATATTGTTAAAACAACTGAGATTTTTTTTCCCCCTAACTTAATCCTACCAGATTTAGAGTCCAGTCCTAAAATCTTTGGGAAACTCACACCAACTTTGGTTGTAAATGTTTGTAATCGAGTTCTTCAGCCTTAAACAGCATGTATGTCAAAGCAGCTGCAAATAACATATCCTGTTCATTTGTCCCTCAGTTTGGGGTGGGGAAAGGAAAACCCCTGAGTGAAACAAAATCCGGAACCGTTGCAGCCAGCCCCTCATTGATAGATTTCTTCCAGTTAAGCAGGATGAGACATTTCAAGTAAAGTCCAAGTATCTCCCAGCAACATAAGAAAGAATAACAAGGGAGGAAAGCTAACAGCCAGTTTCCTGTTAAGCAGAATTTCACAACAATTTCAACGTTTGGGCAGATGGTAATCTAACATAGTTTCAGGCTTACTTTTCTTTCTGTGTAACCAAGTGACATTTAACCAATTAGAATGTATTAAAGGGTTACAAAACCCAGGCTGCATTCTTGCAGCCTAATGGAGAAGATCCTAAGCACTGTACTTCAAACAGTGCCATCTAATCTGAGAATCTCAGACTCTGCATTTCCTCTTGCATTCTACAGAATGAAGTACTGTGCTGAGAAGAGATGACAACTTGAACCTGTAGCTTTGTTTTGTTACTGATCATTGTTATTATACATGCTGGAAAATGTATGGATTTCCTGAGACAACTGCATATGTAATCTTGTTCAAAATTATTGCAGCCAGTTTGCAAAAACTTGTTTTTCACAAAATGTTTATGAAATGGCTGGGCAGGCCTTTTGCCCCCATGTGTAGATAAAAATACTGAGAGATGGTGACTAGTTCATTTGGAAAAGACTCATTAAACAGGCAATATCAGAACCAAAACCAGAACCAGGAGTTCTGATTTCTAGGTCCATTTTTCGGTCAGTCAACCTACTTCTGGCTATTCAACCAGCCTTCAGGAACCCATGCAAATGGCTTTTCCAGTTCAGTTTTCATACTGTTATTTAGTCTTTTAAATATTGTAATTTCTGCCATAGTGCAGGAATAAAGCGATCCAGGGGACACAGAAAGTGTGTTTGGACCCTTTCCCCTGCATATTAACAAATCTGTGTCAAAAGCACCCTTCTGTATATATCAGCCCTGGAGGCTGGACACTTCCGAATGTAAAATAAATGCAGCACAAGTGACCGGATTAAACAAACACTTTCTAAATACAGTAATAAAATAAACACAATGAGATATTTCACTAGAAAGAGCATGAAATGCAGTAAGTACAAAACCACTAGTGATGCTGCTGGAAATATTTTAAAAACTGAGGGTTTTGGTATTTTAAAAGGAGCCAAAAGGAAAGTGACCTAGTGGCCAGTAGGTCAAATGCAACCTGAGTCGTTATTTTTTTCCTTTTTCTTGATTTGGCATCCTTTTGGGAGTCTAAATAATTAGTCTTGAGATGAGTCTTGCCAGAAGACTTAGTGAATACATGGACCAGGGAATGAAATGCGTTTTTGCTCCTGGAAGTGATTACCTGAAATACATTTGGCACTTTGAGGCTGCGAGGCACTATCTTTATGATATTTTCTGGGTACTGAGCAGAAATGGTAATCCCACCCAATAACATCACTAAGAATGTCTTTTTCTCTGATTCTTAAAAGACTTTATCACAGTGCAAGCAAGCTTTGCACCTTACCAACAGAAAAGACAGAGCTGACTGGTGTTAGCCCTTTCTTTTATGGGAGCCATTAATGACTCAGGCTTTTCCCAGACCCTCCAAGACTGTTAGTCACCTATGCTTGCCCTATTTGATAGCTTTCTGGGCTCAGAAAGTCCCTGTTTGGAAATTACTCCGTGCTTTCCCAGAAAAGTGTTGGCGATTTCTCAACTTCCTTCTGTGAGCAGCCAGCCTCAAAAAATCACCACTTGAGGGGCAGTTTCTGCCACTTGTGCTTCGATTTTCCCGCGTTCTATTCTTTTTTCCCAGTTTCTTTGAAAATGTCAAAAACCTCGGTAAGAGCTGAGTATGCACATGCTGTGGAGGAGACAGCCCTGGGCAGACCCAGAAAACTCTAAACAGCAACAGCTTGTTTTCTGGGCTGTCAGTCACAGAACAGAGCAGCCAGATCAACAGATAACACAGAGTGGAGCAGCTTCTTGTTCAGGCTTGTGCAGATATTTACCCGCCGTGGAAGAATAAATCTGAATAGTTGTTGAGCATTTGCACTTAGTCGGGAAGAGCTCTCTGATGGTTAAATGACCATGGGATTTGGGCAGGAGTGGGTGTTCAAATACTGTTTGTTGAGAGCCTTTTGGCTTGGCATACGAGGTGCTGCTGAGTGGTTTTCTATGTGCGCAGCACTGCAGTGGTTGCCTTAGTCATTTGTTTTAAGTGTTGTTCTACACATCTTCACTCTGCAAAATTCGAACCTAATTGAGACTTGCACATCTCTCATAGATTTGTCTTGACTAGAAGTTGCGGTCCTGTTTTAAAACTACTTAATTGATTGTCAGGGAACTACCATAATAATAAATGTCTGTAGACATGCCCAAAATGCCTGCTATGGGATTTATGTCAGTGGTTTACCCTATGGCCCAACCTAGCAATTAACCTGCAGACTCCAATTAAGACAAACCCACCAAGGTCTCAGGCAGAGCCTGCTGCTGGGATGTGCGAAAGGAGAAATGCTGTGGGAAGATTTTTACAACTGAAACAGGATCACCTCTCTACAAGCCACCATACAGACTGTCACAGAAGAACAAAACCCAGGGTGTCCTGGAATGTCCAAGGGCTCCTTGAGTCTTTACAGATGTTAGGATGTCTGGTCTACAGCTGTAGAAGCCAAGACTACCTGTCTGCCTGGCTACCAGCCCCATGGGGGAAGCCAGTGGGCTGGGAAATCTGGAGGTCTGGAAGAGGTGTCTCTCTCTGCAGCTCCAGGACAGCCACAGTTTTGGGGAGGATAAAGGAAAGGGTACAAGAAGGCAGAAAAAAACTACTGAAAAGTAAGCCAATAAACATGAATTCTTTGGCACTCCTCAGTGTCCTGTCTGGCCTTCTTGGCTGTGTATTTCTACAATTTTAAAAGTTAATAGCAGCAGTGCCTTCCTTCCCAAGCCTTTGAGGGTTTTTTTTCTCATGTGCACGCAATTCCTTGTGTGTGTTTAAAAGTGGGAAGGGAGGCATTTCGGGTTTGTAGGAGAAAATCCCACGGTTTCATTTCATCTGTGAGAATCTGCTTCCCATTTCATGAGCCTTCCCTGCTCTCTGCTGTGCAGTGATGCTGCTCCGGCTGGCCAGTGTGGCTACTGGAGGTTGCAGGGAGAAGAATGAGCAAGATGATTGTGCCTGCTCCCATGGAGGGTTTTGTGCAGCAGGACAAATTCAAATTGGAGTCTTATCAGTGAAGATGTGCAAAGACCAGGTCACTGGGCAAGAGGCTAAGAACAACCTGTGATGCTAAGAAAGCAAATCATTATTTCTTGCAGCAGTTCCTAAGGCACTAAATAAAGAAGTTTTATTACAGCCGAAAAATCACTTTCTCTTCTCTTCCCCTTGGTTTTTTTCTGTATATGAACATGTCCATGGGACTGTGCTCAATGACATATGACATTGTGGCTTTTGTGTCCAGTCATTGGTAGGAAGTTCTTCAGCATAACCATCTGGGAGAGTTTCTCTCCAATTTTGATAATAGAGGGAAAAGTTAACTGGGCTGCCATAAAACAAATAAAGAGAAGAGAAAAAGAACCCCCAGTGCCTTTTGTTAAGGAGGAACAGATGTACAGCCATAGCAGCCTGCCAGCTAGGTCAGGTCATATCAAATATTGTGGTTGTTTTCTTGTAGCCTGATCCTCCTTTTGAACTCTCTTTCAGCAATGAAGTTGTAAGGAATGAATTAAAGAAGCTGCCAGCCCTTCCGACGCCGGCGCTGAAGGAGCATCCTTCCCTCGCTTACTGGTAACGTATCTCTCTGCTCAGCAGCTTTGCAGTGTCTTGTGAAGGACCTGGCTCTGGCAGTAAGTGCTCCAAGAGTGGAAGTGGGATGCAGGGATTCCTGCCTTCTAGCTCTGGGTTTGCCACTGACTCACTGCATGAATTAACACAAATGGAACTACCCTGCTGGGCCTCAGTTTCCCTGTCTGCCCCATGTCTGGGTCAGAAAATTCGCTGTAAACATGCAAGTGTCCTGATGAAATCAAGAGGCCTAATGTGCCATTTACTTCCTAGCACTTTGTATCTGTGAAAGAGTTTTCCTGGCTGGAAATGTCATGTTTTGCACTGCTCTGTGTTATTTTGAGTGATTCAGTTTCATCTTGCAAATCTTCTCTGTGTGGCATAGATGAACTATAAGGGATATATTTTCTCCTTTTATATGAACTAGGTGATGTTTGGAGGTGGATGCTTGTTTGCTCTGTCTTTATTGCACTAAAAATTAAATCCAGGGTAGGAGCAGGGTCACAATTAAATTTTATATGCCCCACACATAGATTCTTTGTGCCACCCTGCATATCTGTTTTATCTGTGCAAATAGGAAAGTATTTGGGGAAAGACTGTTCATTAAAAGGGAGATGCTTTCACTTGATTTTCTGCTTGGTACTCTTTCATGTTTGCCTTTAAAGCATTGGGCTGCAAGCCTGGGGATTAGAGAGAACTCCTTTATCTGCTACTCTCTTAATTTCTCCATTTTAGTAAATCTGAGGATGTCAGGGAGGAAACAAATCAGTTTGTAGGATATGATCTCAGTTCTTCCCTTTGCCAAGAAGGTTATCCACTTCTCCTTGCATGGCTACAATACTGGAATTAGCTGTAGCTCATGCCAAGCCATAGGCCAGCTGGTCTGTGAGGTCTCACTTTCTGAGAACATCAGAGCATCAGAAGAGATTTGGAGTCCCCAGCTGAAATCAAGATCACTAACACAAAAGCTGAGGATCATCACAGTGTCCTCGTGTTTCTCTCTAAGAACCAAATCAGTCTTTGTGAAAAATTATAAGTGTAAGCTGCAGTTTCATTGAAGAAGAATGGTCTTCCTCTTTGGAGCATCTCTTTTCTTTTTCCAAAAACTAATCCACACACTCAAAGCAGTACATTTCCAGCCAGTTGGTGGCCTGGCTGACTGACAGACTGAGAGCTCAAGCTAAAAGGCATCATGAGAGGAGTGGTGGGAACAAGTAGGCAGTGACAGGGAAGGCAAATCTAACTCTTCAGCAGCAACATGACCTGAGCTCTTATTAAAGTGCCCACATAGCAAAAAGGGCTGTGTAAAATCTTCATGCTCAGAATGTATTTGCAGTTATACACAGGGTACAACACTTCTCACAGCTGTACTTAATTTGGGGGGGGCTCTTGTGACTGAGAATAAGTCACAGGTTGGGAAGATGGTGTTGCCAATGGGGCAATAAAATCAGAGGCTACAGTCCTGTGACTCCCTTGTGATTTCATGCCAGTAGCCAGGTCTCAGAGATCTCTTGTACATTAGTAGTTCATTATTTTTTAATGGTGGCTTTTTCCTAAACACCCTCTGAAACACTGAGTGCTCTCAAGAAGAGTCTGTTGGTGAATCAGACAAAAAGCCTCTAAAATACAGATCAAACTTCAGTGATCTAAGGGAGCAGATTTTTAAAACTGTATTCTCTGACATTTCTGCATCTCATGCAGGTTATCATAATGGATACAGATTTCATCCTGTCCTTTTCTGTGTGCAATCAGTTTTATGCTGCAGTACTTCAGCATTAGCACAAACAGTAACAAGTGAATCTCCCAACTCTGGAAAGAAACTTCTAAAACATTAGAGGTGGGATGGGTAACGGCTCTAGTTAGTTTAAAACAAACAAACAAAAGAACTTTGTACTATATTTTTATCAGCTGAAATGGATTAAGAGATAATAAAATGGATAATCAAACAAATACTATGATATCTTTGAAAAGATGCTATAATAGGTCTGCATGAAATGATATAACATTTCCATCACAGACCATGAAAAAGCCTCACCATTGTTCCTACCAAATGTATTAAGATCTGTGGGATGAGTCCTGGCTTCTTAGATCAGCACAGTTTGTGCCTCTGACTCCACCTTCATGGAGTCTCCTGGTTCCATACCCTTGCTTCAGGTCTTTCTCTTCACTGTATTGTCTTCCTGTTTATGGACTTCACAACAAAGTTGAAGGTTTTAATTTTTATATCATCAGGTTGCTGTTTCCAGCTTTCTGCAGGTTCAGAATAATCAGTTCCACATCTTGTTCTCAAGCATCTATTGGCATCACTGATTACTGGTGAAATAAAAAAGGGGCTTCTTGGTGGGTTTGTTTGTGTTTCTTTTTCTTCTAAATGAAAGCTGAGCTTCTGGCCTTCCCACACAATCCAGGAGTGGGGCCCCTGAATTTTGATTTCTCTTGCCCATTCACGGAAACAACAGACAGTATTTATTATTTTAGACCCAAAACTAGTCACAGAGACTGGAGATAACCTTTAGAAAATGTGTTAACTGACACTGCTCCTTTCCAGCCACTGTCGTTGAATTTTATCTCAGTTCAGATACTCCCCAGCAAACCATCCCAGTACTGGGTTGTCAGTAAGAAAGCCAGGAGGAGATGCAACTGCACAAAAATGGTTGCTAAAATGGGATTTTCAACAGATCAGGGTAAGATAGACTTCTCCCAGGTTCACAGAGATTTCAAATGTGAACTTGTTTTTAGCAACCTAAAGCACCAGTGTTGCCAGAAAACCCACCTCTGAAAATATCAGCTGAAAATCACTATTTAGTGATTTTCTGTAGTTCAACACAGACCTGAGGCTCTGGTCCTGCTCCTGGTCCCTTGGCCAAAGAGATGCTGATTGCTTCAGTGGGACAGTGTGTGACTGCAAATAAATATATTAGTAAATTCAGGAATATAATCAAAATGGACAAATCAGGTTAGAAACAGAATAACACTAAGGAACAGCAATGAGTGGACAGCTATTAAAAATAGCTCAGTGTGCTGTGAAGAGAGGGAGGGAACAATTACCTTTTAAAATCTGGATTTGATGATGAGAAACTCAGAGCCTGCATCTGCATGCAAGTTGTCTGCTGTCCAGTTCTGTAAGCTGCTGGGGCAGAAGGGATTTCTTGGCAGTTCTAAAGATCTTTATCAGAGTTGTCTGCTGTGGGATATCATCCACATTTCTGCAGCTTTGGGGGGAAAGTTTTATGAGCTGGCAAACAGACGATAGTGCTCCAGCAGACCCCTGTCTCCACATTAGTTAAACATCCTCTGCCAGCCCTGCACTGTGAATGAGTTTCTGTGTCACCAACACAGCAACAAGGCAGAGCAGGGGGAGAGGAGACGTCAGCTGGTGGTCCCAGCAGTGTCCCAGCACTCTCCCAGCTGTCAGTAGCAGCATGGCAGCTGCCTTGAATGAACAGCTGAAATGACAGGGGAGCATATTTGTAGGCCCTGCTAATGCTCCTTTTGACCCCTGAATGATGTTGCTTGTTTTCCCTGGCACATGCTGGGCTTAGCCCTCTGTCCCAGAGCAGGAGGCAGAGAGTGACTTCTGTGCTGGACGACCTTCTGTCACACAGCCGAGGTGGGATTGACCTGACTGTGAACATTTTTTCAGTGTGGATCTCACTGTCTGAGGTGGGTACCCTCAGCTCCCTTTGCTGCCAGTGGAGAGAAGCAACAGTAACGTCCTCCCAAGGAAGCCATCCAAAATAAATTGGATGAATCATGCTCTGGAGTACCTGTTTCTTTCCCCAAAGTGCGACTAGCCCAGTGCTGCAGAAAAGGGAAAGACAGCAGATCCCTCTCAATATTCTGGCTTGATTGATAATTCAGGCTTTACTTTTTTTTCTAAAAGAAAGAAGAAACAAGGATTATAGTTTTCTGGGACTTAACGTCTGTACACCTCAAAACATTATACAAAGGGAGATCATCAGTATCCTAAGAGAGCAATGGAGGCATTTGTTTAGGAGAACTGGATAGAGCCTGAACTATCCCACATTTCTAGCATGGGCTACAAACATAACTTTATTCATTCTGCTGTTCAGGAAGGCTCCCTGACATCTGATCTGTCCTTTTGAAGGAAATGGTCCATCAATTGGCTTCCCTACCCAAGGGGTATGGTCTGGGAACATGTCAATTATTTTATAATAATCATTTGTAAGAAAGCAGAGCACATCCAGAATCACACTGTAGGTACATGTATCCTTTCCTTGAATGGCAGCAATATGAGAGGTTGATCTGTGCAATAAACTGCACAAAAGTAGAAACCAAAGCTGAGCGTTTTCCACTGGAGAAACTCCGTTGTTTTCTAAGTCACTCCTGGTTCGTTCCTGTCTGAGGCAGAGGAATTGCATCCACATGTAATCATGATTTTAAGAGGTAATTTCAAAGGGCTGTAAGCCCTCTCTGTCTATCTTTTTTATTAAGAATGATGTTTTTTGGAGATCTTCCAGTACTGAACACTCATGTAATTCAGTTATTGCTCCAAAAGTAATCCCGTTTATGATAATCATGGCAGGAGACCTGGGCTCTGCCTCCATGTGCACGCCCATAACATCTGTGGTACTTGCTTGGATCAGTGCACTGAATATGGTTTCATAGCTGTAGAATTTACAGCTTACAGATCATTTTCTAAGCATCAAATTTATTCTGAGGGATTTATTGTGAGAGCTGGACGATCGCTTTACCCATGTAATTTGTCACTGTCTCAGTCAGCACCCTGTACCTGCTATGGCCTGCTGGTGGCACATTGCTTCACCTTGCCCCAAAAAGAGCCCTTTTATTTTTGCAGGATGAGTGGGGGAAGTCACTCGGTGAGTGAGTAAGGAAAGCAGTTACTCCAGACAAATGACAGGCTTGTGGGGGAACAACTGGTCCTGCCAACAATCCAACAGACTATCTCTGTTGCTCTGTGCTGCCTATGTTGGTGTTTCTGGTTCTCTCCCTTTCTCTCTGCATTACCAGGGTGCACAGTCCTCAGCTCCCCCATGCCCCTTCTTTCTGAAAGATGTTTTGGCTCTGGAGATTCTGACTCTCTTTCTAAAAGAAATTCTGTCCTCTCTGGAACAGGGATACACGTGGGGAAGGCAGCAATGAAAAGATGCAGTCGTGTTAGCTGGGCTAGTGAAACACTTTGCAATTTTCCACAAAAGTCCCCATGGGCATCTCTAAGCAGTTGGGATGAGGTCATCTACCAGACCATCCCACACCACTGTGCTCCTTCACGCTGTCTAGCAATGCAAATAGCTTCAGTTCTGGCTGGGGAAGGATTACTGCATGGTGGACAGCCTTGGTTGCTTTTAAATGCCCCATTAGGGGCTCCCACTGGACCAAGAAAATGCAGGGAGGGAGGAATGCCAGTGCACATTGCCTTGAACCACACACAGCATGATGGCATGGGACAGACACTCCATACTGCAGGAAGCTTATGTGGGGCCGGGTGGGGAGGGCACAAAGGTGGCATAGAGTTTATATTTCCCTCCTCTTGAGCTGGTAAGGTTTATGCAGTATCTCCAGGGGACTCAACAGATTCCTGTCCTCAGTGTTACAACATAAAGAGCAAGAAATTGGGTTTAGACTTGAGTACTCTGTCCTGCCAGCGTAACAGAGCTGGTCCTGTGGGCATTACATTGGATCCTTGGCTTATACTTTGCCACGCTGTGACTTTGCTAGCACAGCTGATTGTATGCATCAAATAGCTCTGGTTCTATGCTCTCCTGCTTCCCATTCACTGGAGAAGAAAGAATGAAATTCTTCAATCTGTCATTTGAGTCATGCTGATCTCTCTTGGATGCTCCATCTCCACTGTGTATCAGTACACACTCGGGACTGTTCTCTAACACAGAGGCCCACTGGTGAGGAACTGCTTCTGTGTTTCACTGTGGAACACATTCAGACATGGCTTATGTCTTCTCTAAGGCATGAAATGGTCTTAGTCTCGTTGTTGGGAATGGGGCCTGGCTCATGCCAACTCCCAGTGCACAGCCAGGAGTTGCCTGGGAGAATGCAAGCTAGTAAAACCAAAAAGTAAGCAAAGGCACATCGGTACTTTAACAGTAAAGTGACCCGAGTTTGAGTGCCTTGGAAACATCCCCTGCCACTGTTTAACCTGCTGATGTAGATGTTGCCTCTGTGTACACTAGGAATTCAACTCCCTGCTGAGAGAGATTGCTCCAGAGTACTTCCACTAGCGCTCCTGCACATGGTTTTGTGCAGTTGCAGGGAGGAGTAATCTGTGAGTCTTAGGGCTGTTACTGGCCACCAATTTCTGAACAGTTTTGCCCATCTTTCAGAGGACATGATGGGCTTGAAAAGAAGTTGCACCAGCCAGGGCATAGCAGAGCTTGAGCAGCTTTATCACCAATCTGTTTGCCCGCAATGTAATATCATGGATATTGTTTATAGATAAGGAAAGGATTGCAGAAAGAGGAAAGTCTGTACAAGTAGGTACCATGTCTGTGAGGAAAAAAGATTCTTTCAGAAAACCAACTCTTAGAAAACCATTTCTATTCTCAGTCTGTGACTCCTGCTTGTTTACCCTAGGCACTAAATCCCCTCATCTAGTGGGTTTGCTTGGCATCTTTTGATTCCCTCAGTCAGTAGCTGTGTTAACAGAAATATCTTTTCACCTTCTGGTGAGACTCTTGGTCACTATAATGCCAATATATAAAACATCCAATTCTTTCATTTCCAGTGAGGATCGAGTCATTGAACATTACAAGAAACTAAATGGTCAGACAAGAGGTCAAGCAATTGTGAAGTAAGTGAAATAAGTGTGATTTCTTTGTTACCTTTGTTTTATTAGAAAACATTTATACAGGACTGTATAAATAATATAAATAAATATAAATATAACGTAACTATGTTTTCCATCTCATGTTGCTTCATTTTTAAGTATTATGCACTTAACTATTTACTTATCAAAGCATTTTTTTTTCAGAGCATTCTCTCAGCTTCTCACACATGTTATTCTCTTCTGTGTTGTTTTGCAGTTACATGAGCATTGTAGAATCCCTCCCAACATATGGAGTGCATTATTATGCAGTAAAGGTACGTGCTACAAGAAGGGTTCACTGAGTTAAACTGTTGTTGGAGAGGGAGAGAGAGAGGTACAAACTGCCATCCTGCTTTCAGAATACAATACACTGCTACTAAAGTCTTGTTTCACTTCCTGTGGTAGGATAAACTTATTTCAACTGTGTGTGCATGTTTAGTAAATACAGCTCCAAAGAGGAAAATCCTGCTTTTGCAGATAAAACTCTTGCAGCTCTATTGTGCTGGACTGTTCAGTGCACAAGCAGTAGCAAGCTCTGGTGATGCCAATGAACCCCCACCGAACAGATGACCCAGACCCATCTCTGGCAGATATGATGCTTCACTCCTTTTTGTAGTTCCAGGAAGTCAGGCTTTTCCCAGCCAGCAGATCCATGAGCAACTAGGTAGGGCCAGACATGATCTGCACACTGCAGCTCCCCTCACATGAGATACATGGATTCCACATAGGTATTCATGAAATCCCTCATTTCTTTAGTCTAATGATTTATGACCAAAACTTCCAGTCTCAGATTATTATTATGACTTCCTTGCCTGACCAGCTGCCTTGGGGTTGTTATTTTTTTTAAGTAGAGAAATCAATAAATATATAAAGAAAGCTAGATACACACTCCCCAGAGCATATTCCCTCGTTTATCACCACTGAAGTTTTGATGTGTTTCATCATTATCTCTGTGTACAGGTCATATGGGTTTTCATGCATCTGTAATGTCTTGCACACATGAGGTACCATAAAAACACAAATATCCAAATGTACCTGTCCCCAGAGATGTTTCTAGTCTATTCCTGCTAATGCATACACAAAATAAGGTGTATTATTTTGCAAAAAGCATTAGCCTCATCCTTTCCCAGAGGATAGGATCCCTCCAGCACCCTTTGCATCCAGATCTCTTGGACTACTCTAGATCAAGAAAAATCTTCTGTATTGGGATTGTTATTCAATCCTGCAAACACTGGAGAGCTATTCCAGTGAGCTCCCTGTGATCAGTAAGCAGCAGTGAGTAGCAATGAGGCAGCAAATATTGCACATAATAGGTTTTGCTTCTGCCTGATGTGGGGGTTTTGGTTTTGCTACGTTTTACCCTGCCACTCTCTATCACATTAACAGAGCAGATGTAATTTCATTGAGGACTCCAGCTCAGTAAATTGCAGAGGCTGGGATCAGATATCAGCCATTACTCCATAAGGCCATTTTATTGCACACTCAGACACAAAGCAGTTGGGTCCAAGCCTGTCAGACCTTATCACTTGGTAGCTCTCAGATCCCATTACTGCTGCATTTTCAAGACTAATGCTAAAATCCCTCCACATAATTCAAGTCAGCTGGGTGATTCGCTTTCCTTTCTCTCCAGTCTGAGTGTTCAGACTGTATAATTTACAGGGCAGAGATAGAAGATGCACCACTACACAAAGGACTCATGTCAAACCTCCTCACCTCCCCTGACAGCATTTTGAGTAACTTGATCACATGTGATGTATTTTAAATGGTTTTATTTGTCATGGCCAAAAGTGAAACAGATCTCTCCTAAAACCATGGAGCTTAGTGACTTGAGGGAATTCAGCAAGGGGAAATTTAACAGCACCCATTCAAAGATATTGCTTAGAAATAAATATTTGTCTTGAACAACAACCTAGGAAATCTCCAACATTTCCCCATCCTATTCAACATAACTCCCTCTCTTTTCTCTTCCAGGACAAGCAGGGAATTCCATGGTGGTTAGGACTTAGCTACAAGGGGATTTTTCAATATGACTACCATGACAAAGTGAAACCAAGAAAGGTAAGTTGTTTACTTTTCTATCAATGTCTGGGCTTGCCACACATGTTATAGCTCGAGTCGAGGGTGTGATGTACACCAAATGCTGGCACTGATTCATGTGATTTTGAAGGACGTTCACTTTCTCCCAAACTTGTCTGAACGTCTGCAAAGAATTAGTGGACAAAAATAGTAGCTCTTAATTTATTAAATGTTGTGGGTTTGGGGGGAAATAAGCATCACTTAATCTTGCAACTTATGCTCCTTTTTCTGTGTGGTTCATAAAACATAATGGGAACTGAAGGACTGATCCTCTCAGATGCTGGAGACCTTCCATTCTCTGGCTATGGCAGGATTGGGGGTGCTCAGCCAGCTCTTGATACTGTACTGCCAAGCCATAAATGATCTGAGAGAGAGAGAGTATGAGAGACAAGAAAGCTGCTTCCATTTATTACAAAAAGAAAATTGCATGGTTTTCTCAGGATTAGCATTACATTTGAAAAGCAACAACTTTACTAACTGAAGAGTTAGTGTCAGACTAGGAAGTAAAGTCAACTTTCTTCACATTCCTGAAAAAAAAGGCATTAAAAAGTTTGTGTCCCCTATCTGATTTATTTAGGAACTTTACTTTGAAGCAGTTTACAAATCAAGGCATGGCACACATAGATCTGGTCACAAAAGCTAGAGCTTGGTCAGTGAGGACTAGCCATTCTGGTCTCTTTGTTAGTATTTTTAGTGGGGCATTCATTGCATTTGAAAATCAGGATTTGTCTCAGTCCTTCCAAATTGCCTGTGAAAAATCCAGCTAGTCAATGTCCTCTTGATTTGGGAGGGTTTGATTCCCCGAACTTATCCTATGAAGTGGACCCATGTGTTCTGATTTTCCTACCTAACATGTCATCTAATATGGAAAAGCTCATCCCTGAGCACAGGCCCTGCAGGTGGGCATGCACAGCCTGCTAGCAACAGTATCTGTTGTGCTGGAAACGCATGGAGACAGCAGCGGACAAGGTTTCGGGCTTCCTAGCAGGCTGCAGAACTGGATTACTTGAAGCAACTAGGCAGCTCTTCTGTGGATGCAAAAGCTTCCACAGTGAATTAATGTACTGGATTTCTCTTCACATTGTTTCTGTGCCAAGGTCCCCTCCCCTTCTTTCCCCTTTCACTGCACCAAAGTTAGATATTGCCTTAGTAGAGAATATCTTCTATTAAAATGGACTATAATCAAGGTTTTGTAGAAACCTGAACTGCTAAGGAGGCAGCAAGAGGTAACAGGTGGATCAATTAGCCTTTTATTCGCTGAAGGCTATTAGTGGAGCTTTTTATTCACTGAAGGAAAGCATGAGAGGAGGTCTTCACAGAGCGTCTGTGCTCTAAAAGACACATCTCTTTGGGATCAATCATTACCTGCAGGGCAAGCCATACTCACACATGTGATAGCTTAAAACATGCCTAGGCTAGGTGTTTGCACCTACATATCTCCAGTAGTGCCAACACCCCAGGGAAGTCATGTCCTTTAAAGATGCCTTCAGAAGTCAGTCTTAGGAATGGAAACATTTCTTTGGAGGAAAACAGTGCCCTGCCATAACAGGACTCAGCCATTCAAAAGCTATAGCAATTATTGTCAACCCTGTTGGGATGAGATGGTTGGTGAGGAGCATCAGAAGGAAGGAGAGAAGAGGTCTGGTGCTCTGACTGTAGGGGAGGACACAGACATTTGCACTAGAAGAGTCAAGCCTTCTTTCTCAGCTTTCTCCTCTTTCCTCAGCTGCTCAGAGTGATCTGGTCTGTAGCATTGGTTTTAGAGCTTGGTAACATCTTGGCCAGCCTCTCTGTGTCCCCACTAAACTACCTCCAGTGCTCACATTGTCCATCGAAGCAGGACCTTTAGGCATCTCCAATACTTTTTCTGCAAGTGTAACCCTAAAAAATAAGGTTTCCGATTTTGTCTGTATTAGGAAATATTTTTTTCTCAGAAAATTATGTATGAAATCCAGGAGACCCAAAACAATGGTGCTGCCTTATGTACAAACCACAAAGAACTTCTGTGGCTTAGCAGAAGTGGTCATAAACTTAGGAGGGAAGGTTGGGTGGGAAAGGAGAGCAGGAATTTCCGGGCTAGAATTTGTCCATTACCACAGTCCAGAGACCACAGCAGTGAAAAGACAGCCTAGATGAGCATTTCTCTTGTTATATGACGCTTGCAAACCCCATCTGTTGGCAGGGCTGTTCCAAAGTGAACAGCCTAAATCAGGGACAGGACTTGGACGGAGTGGCTGAGGCTTTGTTACTTCTCCATGGAGAGATTTTACCTGCTCTGGAGCAAGTAAAAAGACTTCTTACCCTACACAGGTGGTAAAACCCCTCTGGCAAGAGCAGCTCAACTGCCTCAGCAAGGCACAGTGTTTAATCCTCTGCTAATTAGATTGCAAAATTGCACTTGATAACCCTGGTATCTGGGAGCAGCTCACCATAGTATCTGATTCATTTCACTACAACAGCATGGGCTGGTTCAAGTCTTTGCTGTGCAAAAGGGAGGAGTAAACCTGACTGAACTTTCTGCAAGGTAAAATTAGAGGGGGAGGGGGAAAGAGATTCTGTCTTTTCTGATCTCTATTATTTTGTTCATGCACACTGTCGATGCCAGAAGCAAATTGAAAAATTACAATGGAAAAATACATCTCCCTGGAAGAAACTCAAGCAGCAAATTGTAGCAAGAAACCAGCTGAAACCAAGACATTTATATTAAATGCCTATAAAAAACTTGCTTGTCTTATAAGAGAGATTGTAACGTTTTTCTATATGTCATTCCAGATAGATTTCCATGCTTATTGTGTTTGCAAGTAAAACTGTAACCCACACTAAGCAGCTGAACCTATCTTGGGCAATCCCATTAGCAGTCACTCAAAAGCATGTTTTTAATAAATTGCTGGAGTAAATCAGCCACGTGTCTCTAGAAAACTAACCAGGTTTGTCATCAAGTTGGATGAGACTGGAGAGGAGAATTGAGGCTGATGCAGGGCCAGAACCTGATCCTGCCTGTGCTATTCTCACTCAGGCTTAAGTCCTCCAGAATCATGGGGATGCAGCTGAGATGGGTATCTAGCACCTAGTCCTAGGTGGTTCAGATGGGAATGCAGGGCTATTAAACTGGAATGCAGTTGTACCTGGGCTGCAGAGACTAATGTGTCTCCATGCTTCTATTTTTATGTTCCTTCCTGCCTATGCTTGAATTCTGCAAAAGCCCTGAAGCCACGCAAAGCCATCCCTTGGAGGCTTATCCTTTTTCTTCTGTATGTTCAGGGCTAGCTCACAGGCTCAACAAGCCCTGCCAAACACTTCCTCATGCTGCCTGTTTAAATGAGGATTTGGTTCTTATCAGTTCAGTGTTAGATATTAAATAATTACAGAAGTTTAGGTATACTTCACAAAATCCATCGCTCCAGCTGAACAAGAGGAAGGGAGTATCAAGTGTGGAAAGATGGCTGCTGTCCTGCCAACCATATACTGAGGCATTCTGGACATTTGGCAGTGGCTTTGTGGAACCAATGTCATTTGTGTGGCAGCAGTGAGCAGCATCCAGGGTGGGCAGAATCCATCTCCCTCTGTGTAAACTTAGCTTCGACAAACCCTTCCCTATTAAGAGAACAGCCTTCAGGCCCAGTGTGCCTTGAAAAAGGGAAAAAAAAAAAAAAGAACTCATTGTCCTCCTGGGCTCTGCCCATCTTGGGTCAGCACCATCCAGTATTCATGATAAACCAAAGCAAATTCTTTGGAACCAGGTCTTCAGGCAGGATGTGCCAACACCACTCTCCTACGAGATGCCGAGGCTGTGATGACCAAACCAGTGGTTTTCAGAGGAGGGTCATTAGAGGGTTTTTCTCTTGAATTGCAGAGCAATTACAAAGAGAGCACAAGGCACTGCAGCCCCCCATGTGACCATTTGTCTGTGAGTGGTGTGTGTCCATTTTAACCAGCAGGCAGGAGTGTAGCTAAACTCCATCCCCAGAGACTTGTACATGAAGGAGGAGCGGTGTAGCCTGGAGCTGTGAGGTCTGCACGCCCAAGTAGTAGCACTAGGCATATCTGTTGTTCTAGTGAGATATTCCCATTGATTTAAGAGCCCAAAGGCATTTCTTAGTGCATACAGCCTAACAGTTAGTAAACAATTAACTCCAAGCTGAAGAGTGAATGATTAACAAAGTCAGCCAAAGGACTTCCATATGGCCAATAAACAGGCAGAGAAAATGTTTAACTTATCACGAAAATAAAGTGACCTTAAAGGAGAGTCTGGGAGTGTTTAGTTGCTTTGTAAGAAATACCTCTATACAGTGTTATTCCATTTTCTTCTGTGGAAAGCTAGTGACAACAAAACCTAAGGTGAGCCTTTTTTCTCAGGCTCATAAACATTATCACCGCTCAGATTCTCTGATTGACTGAAGAGAACCCAAAGGGAATAAAGACTTTTTGGAAAAAAATGTGAGGCATCCCAAATGTCAGACATGAATGTAGCTTGACAAAAGTTTTCCCTGTGACAAACATCAGTTTCTGCCATTTCCTCCCGGCATTTCTCTGGGATGAAACGAAGCATGCTATGAAAATGCTCTGTCCCTTGCTATAAACTCTCCACAACACTCTGTGGATTCTCATTACAGAAAAATTTAATCTGTAGTTTGTAGTGTTTTTGTTGAATCCAAAGCAAAGATTGACCTCCAATTTAAACATGCAAAAACAAGAGCTGAATTGGACCCATCCTACCAAGCAATGCAAAGTAAAGTAAAGTCAGTAGCTTTAAGTGTTTGATCAAAGAGAAATCACCTGCTTGTCAAAAGCATGAGCAAAGTAATCAGCACATTAACTGTGTCCAGAAAGTGAAAGATTGCTGTCTGATGCCACTTGGCCTTTTCCAAACAAGAGACAGAGTGAACTTTCCCAATTCCAGAGGCAAAATGGGATATTTACACAGGAGGAGCAATAGCCTAATTAAGAGCTGCTTTATGGCAGAACAAATAGATCCTCTCTGCTTTAGGGCATAATGAAGCACTGTCAAGCCAGTAATTGCATTGATAGAGTGGTTAAACTTGTGCTTCCTGTGGTGAAGGAATGACAGACCAGTAACTTAAAAAAGCATAAAGTAGGGATTGGTGTGAAAGGTACAGAAACTAGTGAATGATGGGGAGAAGGAAGCTGACAAGTTGGACTCTGTGCTGACTGATCACAGAACACCGGGACACTCGGAAAGGCAAAAGAAACATGAAATTCAAAACAGTTACAGGGAACCCAATTCACTTGCACAGCTCCTTGTCACATGGTACAGTAGAGGCCAAGAGTTTAGAAGGGTTAAAGATAGGACTAAAAGTGTGTCCCTCCATCCAGAGTTTTATCATTGACTCAGTTATTTTCAAAGAGGATTTTGGGAGTGGTTATAAACTCTTATGTTCAAGGAGGGGGTTTGATTTGGTAGCAAATTGGTTTCTGTTGTCAGAGGTATGGAGCATGTGTATCACTCCTCTCCCTGGCATGCTGCTGAGCTGCAGGGTGTATTCAGAAAGGGCTGGACTTTCTCTAGGGCATCCAGAATCAGGTGGGATCAGAGAATGTTCTGGACTAGTGTCTCATTGGGCTCCTCTTGGAATGTCATCATTTCCTAAGACCCTTGCAAACATCTTTGCATTGCAGACAGGGATAAAACATTTCAAATTTACAAATGATACAAAAAAAGCAGAAACCATTTCCAGGAAATAATGGTTTAAAAGCTAGTGGAGTCTCAGTGGCATTGCTGTAATAAATTATTCACTGTGATTAGCGGACTGTTAAGGACTACCTGCTGACTCCTTCTACTCTGAGCTTTTATTTCTCTTCCCGTTGCTGATCCTTCATGCTTTTTGGATTATGGACTTGGCTGTAAACTGAACCAGTCTTCAGGTCATGGCGGGTTCAACTCATTTTATAGTGCAGTAATTCAGTCTTGGTTTAGTATTTTGAAATGTGGAGCACGGGAGGAGGGAGACATGCACAAAGCAAAGTTCCTTACCATGCTGTTTCTTCTCATGGAAAGAGATTGCTCACCCAATTTCCTTACTTATCGAAATGTAAGACCCAGACCTGCAACTGCTGAAGAGCAGCCACAGTTTAAGACCTTCCCTGCTAAAATCTCTTATTCCATCTCTGTTATACAGGGACCATGTTCTCACCAGCACCTTTTTTGCCACTGCTTGCCCTCAGTTGGGGGTGTTTACCATCCAGCACCAGGCACTTCCCTATTCAACATCCATCATTCCATGCCTTACCATTGCACTTCACTGTGCCAAAAAGCTGCCAAACACACAGGGAGATGAATAAATCGTATCAGAGCACACCGGGCTGGAAAGCAGGATTTTGTCCCTGATACCGAGTATTTCCACAGGATTTGGCTGGACATGACACTGGGCTGTGATTCAGTGTACATTTCTTTTGGCAGCAATATCAGCCGAAGTGGCCTTCACCACCCTCCTCCCCCATTGCAATCCTGCTACCACTGCTCACTTCCTCCCCTGGGCCCCTTCCTCAGTCATCCTGGTATCAGTGTGCAATTGGGAAGGAAACTGCTCCAGTGAAGGAATCAGACCGGCTCAGCGGAACTCGGCCAAAAAAAACTGGTCACTCTTAACCTCGATCAGTTCCCAATCCCATTCACCATCTGACCCACAATCCATATCCTACAGCCTTGCTGTAGGAGCTGGATATAGATGCAGACTGGATAAATCATAGCAGCCAAAGAAACTGCCGTTAACCTACACAATAACTTTGTGTAGCAAGACAAAAGCTTCATAGCTCAAAACAAGTTGGAGGGAGTTCAGCTGCGTGGAATTTGGCATGAAGTAACAGTTAGGTATAGGCCATCATCACCACTTTTTCTCCTTCTCATAAAAGCTGATAAAAATTTGCTTCAGCGTCTCTCCCAAACAGGGCTGATTTCAGACGACAGATTGTCTAGGTAAAACAACTTTTTAAAATCATACAACAGTCATGTTCAGTTTCCGTTATGTAGATAAGTAAATAGTTTGATCAACTTGCAAACCCTAATACAAAGTCTAAGGCACTACTGCTTTATCAGGAGAACAGCACTATCCTGGTGGTTTGGTGTGCTGTGGTGATACCATCAGACGTACAGTCCCCAGGGTTTTCTGTGAGAATTTACATTCAGAAAGGCTACAGCATGACATCCCATCCCATGATCCAGCCAAGTCAAGCTCATGGTTACCATTAAATATAGGAGTAGTCCCATCAAAGTAAAACTCCCTTGCTCTAAGTGCTTTGTTGTATTCAGGTCTTAAATATTAATTCTCTATAAAAGCAGCAGCCAAGTCTTAAATGATTCTGCAGCACACAGCAGGAACTTCAACAAGATGCAAAGACAAATTACTCCGACAGCACAAAGTGAAACAAATTGGACCTCAGAGCCCCGGAGTTAGGGTGGAGATCTGGAGTGAGATTGAAACCTCCTTGAGCACTTATACTTGGCTCTGAAGTGGTGGCAAGCTCCCCCATGCCCCCACCCTGCTCAGATGCTGTCTCTTGGCTCACCAGGACTCCCGACTCCGAAGGTCTGGGCACTTTTATCACCACATGAAGCCAGGCAGGGGCCCCGTTACTCAGTGGCTGTGGATAAGAGGCACCTTTAGTCAGTGGCCTGGGCAGGAGGCTCAGAATGTCGGGCACTGCAGCCCATCTCCATCTCCATGGGATTGCTGCTGCTATGGCACCCCATAAACAGACACCCCGGATCACAGGAGGGTTTTTAGTCACACAACCTAATTCATAATGTGCATTGCCATAGCAGTGTGGGATAGAAATGGTGGTCCCTGTATTTTGGTTCCAAGACAGAGATAGTACTTAGCCATGCCACTAGAAAAGACATAAGGATCCTTAGGAAAGAGGGTAACAGCAATGGTTTGTGGGCGGCATAAATCCTTCTAGGGTGCCACAGCTGATTCACAGGCTACAGACCAGGCATCCTTTATTTAATACATAGTATATTGTGCCAGAAAGGAGACCTCTTCAATGCAGAAAGATCCAGTCACTTTGATTTGCTTGCAGAGAATAAAAGGGAGAAAATTTAACTTACAACAATCAGGAAAAAAAGGTTCTCTGTAGACCTATTGATTTAGACACACACAGCATGGTGACAGCAATGCAATATCTAACAGCATCTAGCGGATATATATGTGCAGTGAAGGTGGATATATATATTTGGTTGAATATAAAGCCAAAGTCCCAGTCTGTGTACAGTTATAGACACAAATATCAAGTTGCATTATGTAGACAAATAATGCTTTGTCCAAATAGCAGCTCTTCCCTCTGTGATCTGATGCTCTGCTGCCTCTCTGAGCCAATAAACCACTTTGAAATTTAATAGGGAATTGTGTCTCCATAATGGAAATGAATGCAGAGTGGTGATTATATAGACCTAGACGCAATTTGTGTTTGGTCAAGCCAGAATTGTTTGCTGGGGTGGTGTGATCCCATAAGAACAGCACACAGCAAAAGGGATCTCAAATTGGACCAGAAATTGTTTGTCTGTTTGGCAAAAAAAGAGTCCTGAAGCCTGAGGCAAAGAAGTAATTAGATACTGAGCTGGGATTGCTGACAGACCACTGAAAGTCCCACTTAGCCAAACCATTCTCTCATTCCATGGGGGAAGGGAGGATGGCAAGCCTCTGGGAAGATCATTGGTGGGGTTGTTTCCCACATCAAATCACACAGGAAACCTTTTATTTTTTTGTTTTGGGAAGTGAAAGGAAAAAAAATACCCCAAACTAATAAAAACACAGGAATGAATGGAAGTGTGGCAGGATGGAGAGCTAAGTTATGGTGCAGCAGCATCCCCACCTCATGACCCAGGGGCACCCTCAGCAATGGGTCACACTAATTCACAGGTGACAGCCCACGGAAATCTCTTGGTAAATCTGTCCCTGAAACAAGAGCTCATTTGTTTGAGCTAAGATGGTGCTGTTCTGCCTGGACCAAATCCTTCCTCGTTCTCTCTAACTAGTTTGACAGAGGTATGATTGATGGGAGCAGGGTTGGCTTGAGGCAGAACACAAATCCATGCCCGGAAACCATGGCCCCACTGAAGTCACTGGGACAAAACGGCCATTGACTTCGCTGGAGCTGTGATTTCCATAGAGTTTAAGGCCAAAAAGGGACCGCTCACAACCTCCACCCTGACCTCTCGCATAACTCAACTCCTAGAATTTTGCTTGCTTGTTTGTTCAGGGGAGGGAATTACATTTCCAAGGAGGAAATTTTTTTTTGTTATGTTTGGTTTGACTTTAAACTGCAAGACAAAAGGCTTGGGAGTTTGTAGCTGCACTCATGCAAACTGTGTGAAAATACTGTCATTGTTTTAGTTCCACTGTTTAGTACCACTTTTAGTATCAGGATGTCATCAAGTGCTGGCTCCTGCCCGTGGTGTAGGCAAGGGGACAGGTTGCATTTGGGCTGTTAAAAATGTGCCACATTATTTCCCTGCCTTTTCTACAAGATATTCAGAGCATCCAGTTCAGGTGGTAGTCTGTGCATTTGCAGGGATGATTGTTCCTTCTGCATAGTGTGATTTAACAAGGCATTAATCATCTAAGAAGTGGCAAGACTTGAAGGACTGGGAGATGCCATATAGGTCAGCAAGTCCAACAGCAATTACAGTTGGTCATTTATCAGATGTTTAGAATCAAAGAAAAATATAGGTCACAAAGGTCTCTGGATGTCTCTAATCCAACTTCCTGCTCAAAGTTGGGCCAACTTCAGAGTTCAGTCAGGTTAGTCATGGCCCTAGTGTTTGACCACCTGCACTGATGGGTTTGGGGTTTTTTTTGATATATCTACTCAGAATTTCCCTTGCTGCAACCTTACGTCTATTGCCTCCTATACTTTCACTGGGCACCTCTGAGAAATGTCTGTCTCCATCTCCTTTGTAAATCCCCCTCAAGGTCATCAAAGAGAGCAAACAGCAGGTAGATCACTGTAGACCTCTGCAGATAGTTTGATTCTGAACAGCTACCAGGTGTGATGTCTAGAACCCCTGAGAATGTGTGCATCACTGGGTGACCCATTCAGCCTGTGCCACAGCTCAGGTGCTTCAGCACACAGAAAAAGGAAAGAAAAGGAGACTCCTGCACATTTATATTTGGTTCTTAATAGATAAAACGCAAAAATTATTCACATCGTGTCCCCACAGTGCACTCGCCCAGTCTCACTCTCCCCAGTTCAGTGCAAGTCCAGCTCTTCTGGGCACAGGAGGCAACAAACAGTATCAGGGAGCCAGTACCCCAAACCCAGGATTTGGAATTACTCCAAAAGGTACTAGTTGGGCATGTTTTTTAGGTACCATAATTCAGAGAGCACTGTGCGCCAACCACCAGTGCTGCCCTTCAACAGCAACCCTCTCTGTCCTGAGCTGCAGGGCAACACAGGAGCCATGTGTTGCCAACAACAGCCTCGTTACTGCCAGGGATTCCCAAGGCTATGGCATGGTCCTTCCACTGGATGCTCAGGCCAGGCTCCCTGAGCACAAAGGGACAGAGCATGGCCTAGTGCCTGGCAGTAACTCAGCCCCCCACACCCAGGCCATGAGTGACCCAGCCAGAAGCAATCCCTGATGTTTCATTCACAAAATACGCTCCCTTCTTTATCAGGAGCCTCAGGCATTTTTCAAATACTCTGACACTGTCCCTACCTCCTGCTGTGTGCAAACTCCACGGCACCCGCCTCATGGTCAATAAAAATGGTAAAAAACCTTCTCCTGACTCACATGGCTGAAATGGATGCAGATCCCTGGGCCTCCTCTCCTCCAGGCTCAGCTTAATTAGGGAGCAGCCAGCAAACCACAAGTGTGCTCACAAAAGAAGCTTGCATCTAAAAGGCTTTGACTGCAGCTCTTTGTAACTAGTCACAAACATCTGGTGCCTGGCAAGCTTGCCTGCCTCTTGGAAAGGGTTTCCAATGAGAAAATTCCTGTAGCCTGCACCTGAATTCTCCGCAGCGCACCGTGCAGTACTCAGATCTCTCCCATGGCTCCTCTTCTAAGCTGCCAGCTTTGCAGAAGCCATTTCTGGCACTGATTTCCCCACCATGGCCTTCCCACCCACTACAATGCATTTTAAATAGTGCACGTGGTCTGACAGAGAACAGTTATTCCCTTGAATGTTTGTGGGTTGATAAGCAGTTTTAAAAATTCGGGTGATAGTGTTGGTCCCGGTTTTATTGGCACGATGAAACAGAGCCCACGGTGGGGACAGTCCCCTCAGAGGAGGAAGAAACAGGAGTAATTATTTTCTCCTCTTTTAGTAGCTCCTTTCACGTGCATGTGTGAGTGTGCAGCTGTGCTCAAAAGCCAGCCTTGTGGAGACTTCCTTAAGTATCTATTGAAGATTAAATGATCTCATATGCAGCCTGTAATGATGGCCTCTACCAAAAACTGTTCCCATCTGAAAGCTGCCCAGTGCTGCATGATCCAAAATGAGCTGCTGACCTCAGAAGAGAACCCAGCAGGCAAACCACCACATCACAGAGACTCAGCCCTCTGCACGCACTGCTAATTGTCCCCTTGTCTGCGGGCTCTCAGGGAAGGCAACTACTCAAGGGCAGGGGAACTGTGCTCCCAGCTTGTGTTACTGAGGGACTTTCTCCTAAGCCTCATTTCCAGCGTGTTTGTGGAGATGCTGTCCCAGTCCCTGCTTGGGACAGGTACCTTTTGCCTGGCAAAGTCACCATACCTCAATCTGAATTGTCCCACCCACAAATGCAGGCATTGGATTCGACCCTGCAAACTAACCAAATAACCCAAAACCAAGCCCAGCCTCAGTGCAAGGAGAGGCAAACCTGCCATGAACATGGATGCTCTGACTCAAACCAGTCCCAAAGCCAGCAAGCATCTGTTGTCACTGCATTTCCACAAGATCCCGCTGAAATTACGACCAGCTCCCTGCTGTGACTCTATTCCCCAATGAGGGTTGCAAGCACCAGTGTGGTAAAAGGATCTTGATGGGTAAAAATTATGCTTCCTTTTAAGAAGACCCACTAATGGCACCTTGTGCATCTGTCACTGCTTTAACAACATCAATCTGAGACTGTGCATAAGCTGGGTAACTGGTAAAGGGAACAGCTTGCTTACATTAGGAGGTCTGGCTGAAGGGAGACCTTTGGCTTTGTTTCTCTGGAAGGGTTGTGATCGGCTAACAGGAAAGTGGATACTTTCTTGTGGGTATTCACATTCTTGCAGATTGGATCCCTTATGTATACAAAGGGGGAGACCTCTCAGATCAATGTGGGAAGAAGGAGTGGGAGACTGTAGAATAATATTTGGGAGGGCAGCAAAGGGAGGGCAGTTACAGCAATGGTAAAACACACGTGTGCATTCTGGAGAGCAGAGCTATGGAAAAAAAGACACAAACTCAGGTTGTGGGGTCACTTTCACCCCCTCCCTCCCAAGAGTCTGGATTTGCCTCCTTCCACACCCTGCCAAGAAAAACAAAGAAACTAAATATAAAAATGCAGTGATCTGGGGAGCTGCTCCAATGCCCTAAACGTAGGTGTCTAATGCTGTTTTAGGCACTGCTGGTGATCCAAGACATCTGAGTGGGGCTGGCAGATACAGCACCGGACCTATGGCAGGCTCCCTCCCTCCCAGGGCAGCAGCCAGAGGCCAGGCAGGGTACCCTGGGGCATGGAAAAGGGCACTCCATGCCTACATTTGGGCATCTGAACAGCTTCCCCAGAGCCCTGTGTGTTTGGACAGTTGGAGTTAATCATAAAAGAGAAACAGAGCTTCACTTAACAAATAGCACTGTGAGATTTGGTAGCAGAGAGGGTAAAATAGGATCTGAGCACAGGGGACAGTCCGGCTGAGTTGGAGGGAGGAGGACGGGCAGAAGAGGAGGACGATGGGCAGGAAAGCAGCTGAGTAGAGCAGCTGCCAGCAGCTCGGAGAAGTTTCAAATTCCTTTTGCGCCACGCCGAAATTTAGTCATAAATGACAACGGGGGACCTGGGGACAGAGGGATATTTTCTGAAGGGTGTGATCTGCTGGCTTTTTAGACTCTTATGTGTTCCACATGTCTGAGCGCCTCCCAAACACATCCTCTGCACATGCCGTGCAGCACGGCTGCGCTATCCTCCCCGCCTTGCAGACGGGCATCTGGAAGCACGGAGGGATGGATGTTTTCAGCAGCCCACATGGCAGTCTCAGGCTTGACCCCAGTTGTTGTCAGTGGGAGTTTAGGCCCCAAACTTCCTTTTCGTGCCTTTGAAGCCGGGAGCTTGCAAAGGAGACAGACTTCAGTCAGACTTCAGCTCCTGGCTTAACCCTTTCACCCCATGCCTGTCCTCCCTCGGTGGGTAAAATAGTGGGTGTTTCTCTGCTTCATTTGGTGATTACAACTTATATGCAGCAATTAATTTTTCCAGTGGAGGAATGAAATAATCCTCTAAGGGCACTGTAACTCAGCCCTCCAGGCTTCCTATCCCTCCTGACCCCCTTTCTCTCCTATCTCCCTGCAGTGCAAACAGCCCCAGAGTACGGGGCAGCTCAGTGCCCTCCTCCTCCTGCACCCTTCCTTCCAAACACCCTGTTAGAGGAAGAAAAGAAAAGGAAAAAAAAAAAAAAAAAAAAAAAAAAAAAAAAAAAAAAAAGAAAACCTTGCTTGGAAACTTTTACAAATATTTTCAATTTTTCTGCTCCTGAAATATTAGCGAGGAGAAAATTTTGGGTCCTCTCCGTGGTTTGTTTTATTCTCTAGATTTCATCTCCACCAGGAGCTTAATCAGTGCAAATCAAATTACGCCTCCTGTTTACTTATCTCCAGAGCGCTGACACCGGCAACCCGGCTTATCTCGGCGTGGCAGGAGCCAGCGCCTTCCTTGGGGGTAGGACTGGAACTCCACAGAAGCTACTTGCAGTGGGAGAAGGAGCGTAAATCAGGGAAAGCTTTGATGGCTGTGCTCCCCAGCAGCAAGGTTACGCTCCCCATGCTCCGCTGCTTGCCAGGGGCAGTGCAGGGAAGCCGAAGTCCAAGATGCCCACGGGGTGGAGGCTGCCTCCTCCCAGTGGATTAGCAACCTGGAAGCCAGGGTTTGGATTTTGACTTAGTCATTTGTAAGGAGGAGGCGGTGATGGACCTGTCCGCGGCGGTGAAGGCGGGGTAGTTTGCAGAGCTGACGCGGTGTTTCACAGTCACCGCATCCTTCGCGCTGCTCCTGTGGTCAGACCGCCCTCCTGCCAGGGAAAGGGGGGTTATTTCCCAGCAGAGGTGGGGCACAGAGACCGTGTGAGCACATCCCACTGCCCAGGAGCACGCAGACACCCCAGAGCTGGCCCATATTGACTCAGGGGCGAGGAGGTGCCGCATTTTACTCCCGTAACAGCTTCGTGCCTCAGTTTCCCCACTAGTGATAGTGTTCGCTTTGTCCCGGTGCTGTTCTGAGATGCCTCGGCAGGGCAGCCTGTAAAACAGAGGTATGACCTGCTTATTGCCATGCTTTGCACTGCTGGGAGCACCTGGAGCCTTGGGCATCGCCAACACGAGCCTGCCAGCACCTGGGATAGATAAACTGACTCCGCTGGGCTCATGTTCGTGCCAGTCTTACGTGGATTGCGGGATAAAAGTAGAGCTGGGTATCGCACTTGGGTGGAGTGGGGTGAGTCGCCCTCATCGGGGTCTCACCTCCTCCACGCGCGGAAAAGCTGCTGTGCTAGAGGGCCGATGCACACGCGTTGCATCCTCCAAGGAAAAACTACGCGAATCCCGGGTTTTCCCGGGCTTTGCGTGTGTTTAAACGTACTTGGCCCCGCAGAGTGAAACCGGCGCCCTTCCCCGCCTGCCAGCGGCTCCCATCCCGCCGCCGGCAGCGGGAGGGAGGGACGGAGGGCACCGCCCGCCCCCGGGGCTGCCCCGCGGGCCCGGGGCGGGGGGCGCGGGCGGGACGCGGGGCCGGGGCGGAGCGGAGCGGGGCAGCCCCGCCGCAGCGCCGGGAGGGAGCGGCGAGCAGGGCTGGGCGAGGGATCGCGCGGAGGCGCCTCATCCCCTTCATTCTCCCCGCAGATCTTTCAATGGAGGCAGCTGGAGAACCTCTATTTCCGCGAGAAGAAGTTCTCGGTGGAGGTGCACGATCCGCGCAGGTGAGCGATGAGACGAGCCGGGATGAGCCGGGCTTTGCGGTGCCGAGCCTTGAGCCGGGTCTTGCGGAGCCGCGCTGCCCTCGCTGCTGTGCCGGGGCTCGCTGAGCTTGGGAACCCGTAAGAGAGGGACAGCGGGTGCCAAGCCGGGGGCTGCTGCTTCCTTCCAGCGGGACATTTCTTGTTCGGGTGGGTGTTTTTGAGGATATGTTTCCCCTCGGCTCCCAGCGGTATTTTTTTCTCCTTCCCTCTGTTTTGGCACCTTGTGACCCCCGGGACTGTGCAGCTCCAGTGCCCCAGCTGCGGTTCCAGCAGCCCCTGTGAGTTTAAGGGGGTTTTGCCTTGTCCCCGTGTTGCACTCGGAGCTCAGAGCTGGGCGCCAGATTTTGTACTCACATGCTTCCTTGTAAATAAATATTCAGTAGTGCAACTGAAAGGAATGGCACGGAACCAGAGGTTTACCGGCAGCCTGGATGAAAGCCCATCTGTCTTTTTGGCACAGGAGCCTTGTCTTTTCTTACTTTAGAAACCTGAGAGTTAGTTCAAGGGACTGTGCTGCATCTCATCAGAGTATTCAGCACCCCTTGTGTGTTTGCATTAGTGGATGGTTACTGCAGTGACCAGTGTGAATATGGATCTGTAAGTGTTTCTCACTAAAAGCAATGTCTCACTTGTAAGTATGATACAATTGGTGGAGACCAGCTCTGTTCCCAGGCTGATTTGATGTGCTGCTGGTAGTAGTGTGTTTTGCTGATCACTCAGCTGTGATCCTGTTTCACCTGTTTCCCATGCCTATCTGTGTACTAATATATGTACTTTTGTTAGTGGAATTTTGCATGCAGTTTCTGTGCTTATTTATCCTGATATGAACACGATCACACCAGTACAGTGGTGCCTGTCTGCAGAGGTGCATTTTGTTAAAGCAAAACCAGAATAGAGCAGCTCATATCATTGTGCAGCTCTAGGTCGGCAGAACCTTGAAGCATCTGCTTAATATTAAGCACATAAATAGTCGCATGAAATCTAGCAGAGCGAATTCCCAAAGTCGAGAATCCGCTGGGAGATCTTCCAGCAGCGGGAGCTGGGGGTGGTGCACTCCTTCCCTCACCGAGCCTCCAGAGGTGTCAGAAACCTTGCTGCAAGCAACCAGCAGCCAGGAGCCCCTAAATGCCCTGAGTTATGGCTGTTTCCTGCAAGGAGCAGTTCCAAGGAAAAGAAAAGAAACAGCTCAGGGACTTTAAGAATCATGATGATACTTGCAATTCAATGTCATGCATGAAACGTGACCACACAGAGGAACCTCTTCCGTTTCATTCGTGTTTAGATGATAGGAATTAGTGACACAGAAGAGCTTCCGCTTTTTTATTCCATTGCGTTTTTTCTCTGAATCAACACCGGGAGGACAAAGCCCTGTCCCAGGTTGTCAGCCTGGTACTTTCTCGCTACAAGGGAATTATTGTGGCTGGGTTTTTGATTCGTTTTTGCATTCAGAGCACCACCATCCAGGTCGAACTGGTGCTCTGGCTGTAAAGCAGCACGGCACGTTGCAGTGGCGTGGTGGGAACACAGCTCGGTGTGTAGTCTCCTGGCCAAGTGGGATGGACTCCTGCGAGGAGTTGTTCAGCATGTGGAGGCGGAGGAGTAGCCAACACAGTGCTCTCTCCACATTCCTCTCTGTGTAGCCAAACCAGAGCCTGAGTCAGCGAAGCCACAGTCAGGAGAGCGAGCGCAGCTCCGTGATTGTGGCCAGGGCTGGGCAGCACAATGTATGTTTTTAAACCCTGCCTCTGCCCATGGCTTCCTGTCCCCAACAAGCCATTTAACCTCTCTTCACTGCAGTTACTTATCCCATAAAGGAGAAAAATTATACATTTTGGGGGGATCAGCAGGGTTAATTCCATAGTGCACGTAGCATGCATGGAGGGAAGTCATGTAAAAAACACCCATGGGCCACCTCTCTCAAGTCCTCAGAAGACAGCTGTGAAAAACAAGTCCACAGCTCTGACCAGCAAAGTCTACAGACTTTTGGGGTCTGCAGTTCTGATGGGAAACATGTACAAATCTCAAAGAGAAAAAAAATTGGAAATCACTGCTTTTATGACGAGAAGAGGAATGGTTTGCAGAATATGTTTCTAAGAGTTCTTGGAGTAACTACATTTGAACTGAATAAGGTTACATCAGAATTAAGGCTTCAGCCCATGTTCAAGTGCCTTAATGCCTTGCATGCCAATGTGCTACAGTGGTTTGTGTCCCTTAAACCAACATAAAGCACTCAGAGTTGGATCTCTTTCTCTCTCTAGCCTCAGCTTCAAGATTGTCTCCCAGCACAGCCTTCATTCCCTGTCCAGTGACAGGAATGAGGCAGCTCAGCAACCATCCTCATTAGCACCATCAGCCGGTGTCCTGTTGTCTCCAGGGAGAATTTTGTCATGAGAATAATACTCCTAAATGGGACAGTTGCATGGAAAGGACTCAGCGCAGGGTAACACTGAAACCTGAGATCCCAGTTGTCTCAGACCCTGTTTGCATTGGCCACTGCTGTTTTCTCAGAAATTTCACTCCGATTTGTACCTTCATAATTTGACTTTAACACATTTTGAAGCACTGAAAAGGCCCTGAGACACAAGAGCTGTCAGTCCTCTCCCAAGCTGAACATTGCCAGCAGTTCTCATTTTGCTGCAGAGTTTTGGTTTTCTTTCACTCTTGGCACTGTGTCACAACTTTCTTTGACTGTGTGCCTCCCCTCACCACGTTCACCTCCAAGTTTGGACAGGGCAGTAGCCCATAGGCACCAGAGGAGAGGTAGCCACTGCAGGTGCAGGAGGTGGCCTTAGCAGGCTTGAGGACTTCTAAGTGCCGGTAAAAGAGTCATCTGTCTCTTGCACAGCACAGTGGAGCTCCTGGGCCCTCCTGCAGTGCTACCTCCACACCTGCATGGCACAGGGTCCCTGCTGATGGTGGCAACCCCACTGTAGTACACCTGCTCCCCAGGCTGTCTCTCACTCTGGTCCCTCTTCCAGCATCCACATCCCTGCATAAAAGGGACAAGTGTAACGTTTCTGAGCGAGCCTCTGTAACCATGTCACATCATTTCACGTTGTACTCCACCACAAGACTCTTCTTAAACTGGAGAGGAGGCCCTCATTTGTTTGGGGCTCTGTAGATTGGTGGCGTGGTTTATTCCAGCCAGCTCTCTATCCCTGCAGTGGGAGGAGTTCTGCAGACCAGGGTGCTGTGAGCCTGGATGTGCCAGTGTGCTGGTGTCAGGGGCTCTGCTGGTGGAGTTGAAGTTGAGGGATGGGGAGGAATAATCAAGCAGTTCCGTACAGCTGTGAAAGCACGGGGAAACCTAATCTGTGGGTTTTTTGCTATGTTTGAGAACAATTGGGAGTCCCAGAGAGGAAACATTTAGCTCTTATTTTTCCTGTTTTTAAATTCACTCAGCTAATCATTGAGTACCGTTCTTCTCTCCAGGGTACTGGGCAGCCCCCTCCAAGCCTCACAACTCCCCTCTCCCATACACTTGGCAAGTCCTGCTGTATCTGTTCACAAGGTATCTGAAAAGTTTCTCCCACATTCCCTAAAGTAGCTATCGTTCCTATGGATCTTTAGTTGCTGTGTGGGTCCTAATATTTGAGAACCTCTGTCCAAAGCCAGAGTTAGTGGAGGGTGTGAGGACTTGGCCTCAGGTGTCTCAGCATGTAATGAGACAGAGCATTCACACCTGCTTTGGCCTTGGTGACACCCCTGGCATATGTAGCAAGTCAGCACCAGCTCAGCCAAACCCAGGAGTACAGTCAGAACTGGACAAACTGGATCATCTTTACTGTTAGTCCTCTGGAGCTTGCTGTCTTGAGGAGATACTTAAAGTAAATGCTCTCCTGGCTTGATTAGCTATTTATTGCTGTTTTCTAAGCATTCTTCTCATTAGCACAAGGGCGTGCACAGTAAAGACAGCAGCTTTTACCAGGAGATCTGTGGCAGGGTCTGCCACAGAAAGAAATGCTATGCAGCCTTGGTGTAACCTCAGTTCATTCTTTTCTCCTCTCCAGGGCATCTGTGACCAGGAGGACTTTTGGGCATAGTGGCATCGCTGTGCACACGTGGTACGCCTGTCCGGCACTAATAAAGTCTATCTGGGCTATGGCCATTAGTCAACACCAGTTCTACCTGGACAGGAAGCAAAGCAAGGTAAGCATGTTGGAGTGGGAAATGCATGTTGTGGTTGGTGAGTCCTTCTCACTCCTCACAGTCTCAGCAAGGTCAAATCCAGGTGGTGGCTCCTTTCCTGTCCTCCCTTTCCACCTGAGATTGGGAAAAGGCAAATTGACCCAAAATATCTGCTAGTTTTGGCCAGATTGAGAAAATTGATACTGAATTCATGTCTGTGGGAGTAAGAATTGAGGAAAAAGCTGTACTGAAGTGTGGCCAAATTGGAGGAGCCAAAGTTTGCAAGAAGATAGGGTCACATCCCTGTCTGGATGTTTTCCATGTCTTGAACTCTCTCAGAAAGTTAGGGCAGCTCCCAATAACTGAGTTCAAAGTAGCTTCACAATTTACACCTGTTTCTGAATCTTTCTTGCTGTCCCTTGCATTTTACTATCGTATTTTCCTCGAAAGGAGGGGTAGGGATATTATTTTAGGAGAGGGGCGGGAGGCTGACAGCCTGGCCTTACAAGGAACTGTCTCAATCTGGTGCTGCACAAAGGGCCACGCAGTACACAAAAGAAGCCACCTTGAAACCAGAGGAGTGTGTGTTGTATAATTCCTTTCATCAGTATTTTTAGGCATACCCAGAGCAGCAGGAGATTTCTTTGATCACTTTGAGATCACTTTGAGACAGAGGGGAGACTTCTTGTGCAGACTTCCCTCTCCATATGAGCACACTGGTATAAAACTTTACAGAGAAGACAGAGTCAGTATTGAGTGGGCATGTGCATTGTCCCCTCATCTCTGGAGAAAGGGCAGAATGTGCAGGTGATGTTCCTCCAAATGGCTGAAACCGTCTTAACATCTTGCTATTGCTGAAAGCACCGGGGGCATTTTCAGGCAGGTCCCTATCAGATCCCTCCATGGGCCAGTTCAGCCCCCTAAACTGGCAGGGAAATATTTCTTTTTCCTGCTTTTCTTTATTGCATTATTTTTTCTGCTAGTTAAATGAATTGAACTGGCTTGATGGAATTTTCTGAAGGGCCATCGATGTGCTGTTAGTCCCACTCTAAACCCTTCTGACATTGCTTTCCCCATCATGAGCTCTGTGCTTTATTGCAGAGTGGGTAGGACTTTTGGATGCCCTGGGCAGAACACGCGGTTGCACTCTTTGGCCATGTCCCATCTAATGGAAAAATCCAGGTTTCACCTCAGCTGCTGTGAGCTGTATTGAATTTAAAGACGTAGCCAACTTCCCACCCCTGCCTAAGTGCCAGCTCTGAATATGGACAGAATTGCACGCTCACCCAACACCACAGGATGCTTTCCTGTCCCCCTTCTCTGCTCAGGATCATCAGGGCAGTGCATAGTCTTCTCTGTTAACTCAGCAAACAAACAGAAGTTTATTTTTCTTTACTTTTAGCCAGATGGATTTGCTGATCTAGCTGCAAGGTATTTAGGTCACAAGCAACCAACAAACAAAAGGAGTTTCCCTCCTCCTCTCATTTCTTTGGTAAGAAACTGGGCCTCTGAAATGCCCAGGACTTCCCTTCAGTGACTTCTTTTGTTGTTGGCAGATTGTGTTTCAGTCTGATCTCCCCTCTCTCACACTCCTAGAGACAGCACCACCCACCAGCCCTCATTTGTCAACCTGTCACGTCTGTGACCATGTCAGTGTGCTTTGTCACAATAATCCCGGTGGTCATGCTGAGGCTTTGAAGTTAAGACACACAAATATTTTTGTCTCTTTCTCTAAAAAAAACTGGTATTCTAGTCAGATGTCCTCATCTTTGGCATGACACTGTCAATATTGATAGATCCATCAATTTTAATTGATCAGTTCGTCCTGCTGGTCACTTCAAGGACACTGTACTCATGTGGGCTTCACTTTGGAAAGCCAGTAAATCATATCCCAGAGTGGGGTGATGTGAAATGTCTTGGTTTCAGCTCTCAGGGCCTAGACAAACATTTATTTGAGTTTCAGGTCACATGGGTTTGCAGCCCCTTAAATCTCAGGCCCCACTTCAATTGAATCCCCAACTTCAAAGCAGAACTTAGATATTCCTTCCTTTCATGTCCAAACTTGGCATTTCACATCATTTTGACAAAAGAAAGAAAAATAAAAACAAACTTAGAAGAAAAAGCCTGCTGGAGCTCACTGCAGCTGAGCCTTTGCTCCAGTGATGTAGATTAGATGGCAGAAGATGTGACATAGTGATAAAAAAAAGCTTGAACTCTGTTCTTCACATAAATGGGCACCAGTTGGATCTGGACCTTCTGCATAGCTCCACTGGAAAAAAAACCCCTTCACTTGATTTTAAAAAGAAATAAAATCAGCTTTGCCTCGATTCTGACCCTTTTAAAAGTGAGGTCCCAGCCACCTTTGCAGCCTCACTCTGTGTTGAAGTCCTGCCAGCTCTGGGTTCCCAGAGTCTCGCTCGCTGCTGATCCATCTCTCTCTCCCTGCAATCGAAGCTTTATGCAGAGACTGAAAAGATCCCCAGCTTGCAAGTAAACTTGTCAGTGTGCCGAACTCCTGTCAGCTTCCCTTTTTTGGGGGGAGACAGATACAGCAGGACTTCAAGGCATGTCTTTGCTCTGTTGACTGCACTGAGTCAATCAAACGTTTGGCCTAGAAACCTCGAGAAGTCCCGTTTTGTGGGAATTTTCAACAGCACGTTCCACCAAGTGCAAGGCTTTCTGGCTGAGTGAACTGGTAGAAAATAGGCCACGGTTTTCAAAAAATCACCTCTAGCAAAGCCTCAGCACCTCAGAAAGAGGGATAAATTCATCCCTAGTGTCCATCTACTGCTGCCTTTCACTTATGGATTTTTCTTCACCCTCTGACCCCGTCAGAACAGTGCTGCGGATCTGTTTGGCCTCATGCTTTGAAATGACTCATGAATGAGCCAGTCTCCCTCCATGTAAATGAGACTTGGCAGGTCTGCGCTAAGTGCTTTAAAATTTCTGAGCCTGGAGGGACTGCAGGGCTCGGGGGAGTGCTAATGGGGTGTAATCCAGCTTTTCACCCTTGTCTGCAGCACACAGCCTGCCCAGGCCTCGCACTGGCTGTTGCTCAGTGGCCTGTGTGGAATGAGCTGTTGGGCTGATTCCTGCTGCTGCTGAGAGCCTGTCCAAAGCACGAGACCACCCGATGCTGATTGGCATTGCTGTAGGGAGCAGAGGCAGCATGGAAAATTAACCCTATTCTTTTCAGGAGATGCTACATCCCCGCTGTTTAATGCAGGGCACCGTAAGCACAACTGCAATCAGGTCTAAAACTTTCTTCTATGGCTTCAACAGGTTTGAATTGTACCCTCTGTAAGGGAAGCTCTCTCTGCCCTGCTGATCCTATCTGCTCTCTGCTGGTTCGCTTTTCCTCTCTCTGGCTCCAGGGGTGCCAGGCCTTTGTCTTACATTGTTTTTCCATTTGGCCTATGTAGGGCACACTTCCAGCCACTGCTGGCTTGGTGTGCTAGCCAGGACCACAACAGCACCCGACAGCCTCATTGCCTTCGCTCAGCAGTTTGGTTGGGGCCCAGCCAGACAGGTAGGGCCAGAGTGTACCCCAATTTGCATTCTGGATATGAGTGGAAATAAACCATCGGGCTTCTCGCTGTAACTATCCTACAAATACAGGAAAACCACTACCTCACAGAGCAGGAGGGATGGGTCTGTCTGTGCAGACTTGGGATTTGTGCCTTCCCAAGACATCTGCTGCAAGGACTCAGTGTATTGGGTCAGGCAGACATTGAGTTTGATCAGTATGGCTGTTCCTGGGGTTATACAAGGTACACATAACCCTGCATCCGTGTAGGGTTACATGCAGCATACGTACACCTGCAGGGGATAAATCAGCAGGACAGAGGCAGTCAGACCTCCAGAGGTCTGGATTTGCAGCAAGAACAGCTGTTCATGCTCAGGCTCCTTATCAAGACTTCGGTAGCAGGAAATCTTGTTAGATAAAAGTAGTAACTTTCCTCCTCACCTAGAACAAACCTTCCAGCGCTGTTTGGAGAACATGTTTCACAGGCCTTGTTTCTGACCAGAAACATCTGATCCAAGAAGTTAAAGAGTGCTGTCCTTCTCCTGAAGCTGATTTTAGGGAGGAACTGCTGGGAACGAGAAGTGTCTAACTGGTTGCAACATTAGCTGAAGAGGGTCAGAACTGGTTGACTGATCTGCTCTGACATCTTGGCGGGTATTTCAGCCTCTGCGCTCCAATGAGTGAGAACACACGCCCTATTATTGGTGTTGTTGTGGAAATAGGCTTGTGAGGCATTTGTGTACCTCGGAATGGTAATGATGGAGCCTATAAATACCCAAGAATATTAAATTATTATAATACTTCTGAGGGTGTTTTCAGCGCAAGGCTTTCCCAGTGCTGTCTTCATTTGCAGTCTTAAATCAATCTTAAAAGTACAGCGTGCAACAGGGAGACATTTTCCTTCCCTTATTATTTCACTGATACTCAAACAGAGGCAGGGGATCACTAAGAACTTAACCTTAAGTGTCTTACCCAGAGCCCCACAGCACATCAGTAACAGAGCTAAGAAGCTCAGTGTAGCAAGCACTGAGCCATCAATACAGCCTTAGTTCTTGTTGAAATGGTTTCTTCTTCCTAAGAATGTGAAGTAATACCAAAAATCCCATCATGGCAAGCGTTCCTTGTAATCCTGCTTCATGTCACTTCCAGTGGGAACAGATCACACCCTGGTACATGGATGTCAGTCAGCTTCTGATTTGTCAGCACTGTGATGATGTGCCCATGGCCTGAACTGTGTGGCTGGGGCTGAGTCTTCTCTGGCCTTGAGAAGGTGCAGAGGTGAACACTCAGGTGATCCTGAGCTGAGGCTTCACCACTCTTCATGTGGTTGGAGAGCCTTGGCAAGATGTACCAACAGCTTTCTGCGTTCTGGGAAATCAAAATTACAGGTCAGTGGCCCTGTGAGGCCAAGCTAATTCAAGCTCAGCAGCACAAGGCTTGTGAGATTTGGGTGACGGGCTGAGCTCCAGCTCCCTCCATCCGTGACTGAGGGGTTCACATGAGGGTCGGCAGCAAGAAGCAGATTTCCAGGTTTGGAGATAAATAGCAGTTACTTTGTGTGCCTTGGTACAGACAGCCAGCTTCTCCCTGGTTGTCAGTTCCCTCCTTGTTAACGTGGTGGTTTGTTACCTGAAGTGACTTCAACAACATAAAATAGATACATAAAATAGATGCATAATACATAAAATAGAGCTCAGAACATAAATATCAGTTCAGAAGAGGCAGGAGGAAATTTTCCATGTGGACAGATAATTCCACAATGAAAAGTTTCCTTACTTTTTAAGTTCTTGGAGATAATTCAAGTCAGAAATGAGACAGAGGACTAGAGAGGGTTGTTCTGATGTGGCAGTTGCTATTTTAAGTTGATCCTAAGGCTGTATTGGTCAAAAAAAGGACTGAAAAATTCTTGTGGCCACCCAAGACCTTTGTATGTTGGGTTCTTCTTCCCAGTAGTGCTGGAAGGGCCATCCTCAGCAACTTTGATCAATGTTCTTGATCCTCTTGTTCATGTTAAGCACCTGCTAGAGGCTGTCAGGAGAATGGGCTGGAGGTGGCTGGTGAGTTAGTGACAGTGGGGTTTGCATGGCAGGGGCAAGGCAGCCACTAGGAAGGACTGAGTGAGCCCAACCCTGGAAGCAGTTGCCATGCTCATTTCAGTGCTCAGGGCTGCTGACCCCCTTGCCCTGAACATTTTCTTCCTTTGTTGGCTCTGGAGACATGACCACATCTGAGCTTACTGCTCAACAAAGAGAAAGTTCTGGAGTTATCTCAACTTTTCAGGCATCATCTTGTCTCAAATCCTTCCATAGCCAATGGAAAAAGAGTGACATCTTAGGAAGTCCACTCATTCCCTCCTAAGATAGGAGGAGGACTAGATAATAGCTGGAGGTCCCTTCCAGCTGAAATTATTCTATTCTATTCTATTCTGTTCTGTTCTGTTCTGTTTTATAGGTTTACACACTATGCATGTTTACTTTTTTGTAATTACAGACTACAACTATCTTGTTGACATTTCGTGGTGAACAATGGGTAACTCCCTGCCCTAGTGTGGCCAGTTACTGAGGTGGCTGGCTCTTGTTTCTTACTGGAGTAATGTTAATACTTTGAAGAGGTCCCTCACAACAGGGGCATTGAATGCAGCTTGTTAGTCTGGACAACAAAACCTGAATGTGTTTTCCTGCTAGTATTTTCTTCTAGCTTCTCATGACAGCCCTTTTAAACCATGTCCTCACTGTGTCTTGGTCCAAAGCTCATTGCAGATTTTTAAAAGCCCCTCCTGGCTTCCGTTAGATGCTAGAGATGGTCTTTAGCCTTTGAGCTTTTCAGGTTATTATGCAGGCATTTCTGAAGGTTTCTTATTGTATGTGGTAAAACAGTGACTCCATACATCTTTTGTTTAAGAGGGAAAAATGTGCACAGCAAAGCAGAGAAAAACCCAAACAACAGGAAGCAATGCCAGAATTGTACCCACTAAAGAATGTAAAAAGTGCGGCAATCTGTGCCAGATTGCTTCTATTCTTGTAAAATAATCCAAGTTTGCTTTGGAGGCCTGTTTCCTGCCACAGCGAAAGGTCTTTTTCCTTCTGTGAGCTTGAGAGAAGTGTTAGATCATTACTAACTCCTGTGTCCACCTCCAGTCCAAGATTCATGCTGCAAGAAGCCTGAGTGAGATTGCGATTGACCTGACCGAAACTGGAACGCTCAAGACCTCGAAGCTGGCCAACATGGGGAGTAAAGGCAAAATTATCAGCGGCAGCAGCGGGAGTCTTCTGTCATCAGGTAGGTCCTTTATCCTGTAACTAGAGGGAATATGGTGGGAAGGGCCACGGTCATGGTGTAATGGGGAGCAGCCAGAAGCTGCGCTGCAGAAATGAAAGTCACTTCCCTTCAGCCTTTCTATATGTCCGGGTGTCAGTCTGTCTCTCAGCATGTTGCTCCACAAACAGCACAGGCAGCAGCCTCCCCTTCTCTCTTTACCACCACTTGTTTCCTCCAGGATGTCATCTCCAACCTCTCAATTTCCAGCTGAAACCTGGTGTCTCTTCACAGTTTCTACCCTGACCATCTCTTGGCTCCCAGCTCATCCCGAGGCAGATGGGTTTGTGAAGGAGTGCCCAGCCAGCAGTGAGGAAGCAGTGAGCCAGTGCAGCTCACGAGGGAAGCTGAGGCTGGGAACTGGTGGTGTCCCTCAGCGGTGTTGAGGCAGGGTATCTTCTTCACAGAGTGCACATCTGCTTTGCCTCTCTGTTGCTGGACTTTGGCTGGTGTCCCAGGCCCAACAGAGCTATTCCCTAGCACTCTCTACCGAACCAGTGGCAGAGAGCTTGAAGCTGCTTAGGTGAGAAGGTATTCAGGAGAGCAAGGTTGCTGGTATCACTATAATTAAGAGTTTCAGTCAATTAACCTTCTGTTAAACGTCACATCAAGTTATCAAAACCAAATGTGTTGAGATGTATAACAGCAGAGAAAAACCTTCTCGTGCTTGGACAAGGGGAGAGCCCATATAAGAATGCAAATGCTTTAAAATTGAGCCCACACTGGTGTAGTAAAATAAGCTTTTTATCACTGTATCCTTCATGTCTCTTACAAGCTGCACTTTCCTGCTTGGAAAATGTTCAGCAAGGGGTTAAAATGTGCGATACTTACAGAGCTCCAGAGCTGCCTGCTGTGCAATTCCTTGCCTTGCCTGCAAACAGAGTTGCCTTTCTGCTCCTGAGGTCTTCCTGTCAAAGTATACAATCCACTGTGTGTGCCTCCCATCGCTTAGGGAGTTGCAGTAGCTCAGCAGCTCCCAGACTGGTGTCGGGTTGTTGGAACTCTTTGTTTGTTTGGCATTTTTTCCAGCTCTCCTGCTGGAAAGTAAATAACGTTAAGTACCCCAAGAAAGTTCTTAAGGTCTATCCAAGATCCCAGCCTCCTGGGCACCATTCCCAAGTTTGTGAGAGCTACTTGGTAGTAATCCTGTTTCCGTGTTCATACACTGTCTTTTTGTGTTCCTGGAAAAAAACATGAGGGTCTGCTTCTGCTCTTACACCTGGGGAGAGCAGCAGCCAGGTGAAAGCCAGCAGAAAATCAGGCCCAGAAAACCTACTGTAGGGCCAGCACCTAGCAGGGTTATGTGGTTGGAAATTCCAAACTTGGAGCTGCCCATGCTTTTATTTCTATATTTATGTGCTCCTTCCTCAAATCCTTTCTAGCTGAGCACAGGATTTGTAGACTCAGCAGAACTGCAGTAGTGACTAGGCCCATGCAAAATTCATTGACCAGGTGAGTCATTTCTTCAATCCTGGGTGAATGGATCTCTCTACCTGGATGCCTGAGTAGGACTGTGTGAACCCCTGTTTCTGTCGAGGTGCTGCTGGTGTGCCAGGCAAGCACCAATGCTCCCCTTGGGTTCCTGTCTTCAGAGCTGCCTTTTATGTCCTACCAGCACTGAGGACAGAGCTTTCCACAAAATGGTAAGGAGAGCTGTGGGGTTTGCTGCTGCTGTGTGTCTTCCAGAACCTACAAGCAGCTGGAAGGAAGTATTGAGAGAAGACATCTGGAAGAGGGCAGATACCAGGGAATTGGAAACCTTGGATTGCTTCCACGCAGTCACTCAGACCCCTCTGCTCCAAGAGCCCCTTCCCTCGAGCCTGACTGGCAGAGGTGTCCCATCCCTGTCCCACTGGACAGGAGGGGGCATTCACTGCCTGTCCCACTGGGCACAGTCACTGGCTCTGTCCCAGCCTTTGTGTTTCCTCCCATTGTGCCAAAGATTATCGGCGCACAACCACAACAATGATGGGTTATCGCAGTACAGCCTGCACAGTGGAGAGAATAAGTGCAAATGATTAAGTGGCCACAGTAGATTTCCAGGCTATAAATACCTCAAGTGACTCGAAATCACAAGGGCAGGACCGAGCCTCTGTGTGCCCCCGTTTTCCTACTGTTTTCAGTCCTTTTTTTTCCTGAAAGTTACTTGTAGTCATTTCCTCCCTCCATCTCACTCGTCCTCACTGGAGGGGCTGTCAGCACCACGAGGAACATGCCAAAACTGGCATGTCTCCCCTGGGTTTGCAGCAAGTCTGCAAGGAAAAGTTTGTTGTTGCTTCCAGCTGTCACACTGTCTGGCAAAGATCCTGCCCCACGTCACTTACAGTCTGAAGACACAGCCAAGGGGAGATGGAATCTTACGCTGGGGAGTAGCTTTCTCATGATCACAGCAATTCAGGGCCAAAGCCTCCACTTCTCCGTGTTTCCCAGGTCCTTGATCTCAGCCTGTCCACTGCAGAGTTGTAATTTTGATACCTGATGCTCACAAGTTAATTTCTGACAAACTGAATTTGTAACTTTTGTCCTCATTTTGGATCTGAAGTGGCCTCCTTAGAACAGTGGGCTGCTGTGATTTAGCCAAGGGATCTTCTGCTCAGGATCTATGGGCCATCCCTGGACAACTTTGATTTGTCTGTGACTGAAAGCTTTTACACTGGCAGAAACCTTAATCAAAGCCAGCAGAACAAAATGAAGTTAGGTCTAAGGTGGATTTTTCCTATGGAGCAGTTTGTGCCATAAGAGTTCTGCAGGGCTCTGAGCTAGTGAGGAGTCCTGTAACCACTGGGTTACTGTTGGACTGAACTCCAGACCACCTTCTTCATCACCATGGTCAGAGGAGACACCACAGAGGAGCACCTCTGCTTTAGCTCTGCAGACACATTCAAGGAGCCTCCGGTCCCTGAGCCCCGTTCCTTCAGCAGCAGTGGAGGTTTCCTGTGCAGGGGCCTGTTTAGGTTTGAAAATCCCATGACAGAGCCCAGCCAGCCTTCCCAGGCCCCCACCGCTCCATCCGGCGAGGCCGTATCCCGGCTGGACCGCCCCGGCGGGTGTCGGAGTGGACAAACAGCACCCACATGGTCTCCATCACAGCCCGTGAGCGCAGGGGCTCGCAAAGACGAGTCGCCCACAGGATATCTGAGCGCATCCTGTGCGGAGCAGCTCCAGCTGGGCTCCCGCGCGCCGCGGAGGATATCCTATGTGTCGGGCAGAGACAGGAGAACAGCAGATAGCGGCCGTCTGAGGCTGTGGGCTGTTGTGCACTGACATCCTGGCACGGTGAGTCAGCCTGAGCTCTGGCACGGAGCAGGCGTGGGGGGAACTTCCCTCCCTGCTCGGGGAACAGCCTTCCACGGGGACCTCAGACAAATGCCAGTGAGCCAGAGCCAGCAGCTGGATGTAGCATGGAGGGTTTGCCATATTTAGATGTGTTTTTCCTGAAACAGGAGACTCCCAGAATGAGAAAGAGAAGAGATGCCTGAATGCTTTTGCCTTGCTGCTCCTCGACCACTTTGTTGCATCTCCTCTCCCCTCACAGTTACTACCACCAAGACTTGGCTCCCTCTGCTCTTCACATCCCCTCTGTCCTCCGTGCTTGTTTTCAACCTTCTCATTTATCCCTTTTCCAAGCTGACTCCACTCTGCTACAACAGGTGGAGGAAATAGGGACAAACAATGAGTCACTGGTAGGGCTTCCTTCTGCAAAGTGGTGGCTTGTATTGCTGGTCTCATCCCTTTGACAAGCTTTAAATCAAAGCTTGTCTTGGAGCCAACATCCAGTAGCCAGGACCCCAGCAGACCTGCACAGCACAGCACTCAGTCAGATCCTTTGAATCACTTGCTGGATGTCCCCATCAACACCATCAAGACTGTCCTGACCTCACCAGTGTTGGAGCAATCAGACACCAGCCTGTTAGCACCGATGAGGTTCAGCCATGAATTCTGGTGGAGAAGTGAGTTGGATAGGGAGGACCATGTTTCCCCCTGTTTCACAGTTCATGTTCTTCTGAATGTCAGTGGATGGAGAAATTGCCCAGAGAGGCCAAATGGGTGGCAGATGATGAGTGGTGTTTCCACAAACTAGTAGGGTATTAAGTAAACGTTTAGGTCACCAAGACTTGTGTTCCATCCTGTATGCTAAGGAAGAAAGGGCACATACACATAAAAACAGCCCCTTACTGAGCAGGTTCCTGGTGCCCACCAAAGAGAAGGCCCTGTACTTACTACCTAGTGTGTTTTCATACCTCTTTCAAGGACATCAAATGTGTGTTAAAATGCAGAGTTTGGTAAATCTTTGCACAGCAAATGAGAAGGAGGCTGAATAATAACTTTCACAGAAAGGTTCAAATGTTGTCCGAGAAAATTACCTATTTCAGCAACATTTCTCCTGTTTAGTGTATTAAACAATTGTGGGAGATAGAATACCTGAGAAAGCCTCCCAGTCAACCATTTCTATTTGCAGCAGGAGTCTTGTGTTAGGACTGATCTTTCAGGGCTGATTTTTCTCTGTTGATGATGCCCTTCAGAAGGCACTGGGCATCCGAAACTCAGTGAGCATCATATTTAATAAGACTGATTTAAGGTAGTATCTGCTTCATTGATTTGGTTTGTGCTGGTCTTTGGTTATTTCTTTGGTTGTTTTTATGGTTATCTGATTTGTCCTGACATTTTTGGGTCAATTGCCGCTGGGTTTAGAAGTGGGTCTGGGGTCACAGCCTTGCTCAAGGCTGAATTAATACATATTTATAAATAAAGAGCCTCTAATGGAAGCTGTAGGCACCCAGCAATACAGAGCACTGTTCTCTGCACATGACTGTAATTCTCTTGGCTGATCAAGTTTCCATTTGCTTTTTACTTGTGAGAACAAGCAGAGAATCCAACCCATAAAAATCTAATAATACACCCCAAAATAGTTCAGCTTTTAAATAAAACAAACAAACAGTAGTGCCAAGGAGTGGTTGACCTTGGTTTCAGCAGTATCCCCACTGCTTCACTCAGGATGCGACAGCACACTTCCAGATCTCCCCCAGTTCCTTTGCTTTCTGGGAGGGGTGAAAAAGATGGCAAAATGTGCACTCAGTGGGCACTGCCACCGACGGCATCAGGGGTGAGACCAGTGTGGTTCTCACACAGGGTAAGCACAGCTGGAGCAGATGCTGTGAACTGTCTGTGCTTGACTTGGGTCTGTACCAGCTCAACCAGCAGCCGCTCGTTTCCTTCTTGTCGGCATACCCCAAAGCAGCACAGGCGCCTGGCCAGGCTTTAGGCTCTTCATATGCTTTTAAATGTTTGTATGTAGCTGCTGTGGCAACCCACAGTGCAAAAACGAATAGCTTTTAAAAATAAATTCGAGGCTGGCGTGGAGGTGTGGAGCAGAGAGAGGAAGGAAAGGGGAAGAGGACTTGAAAGGAAAACGTAGGTCATTAAAGTTGTCATAAAAGAAAAAAAAGGTTTGAAACATATGGTGGAATCATGAGCAACTTTTTACCAGGACTCTGCAGTTTGTTGACAAGTCTGTGAAGAAATTCAGCAGTTCAGTTTTGCTAGTAACTGCTCACCAGGGTTACTATTAAGAATTACTAAATGCTGGAGAGGGCTTTCCCTGCCAGTGCAAATACAAGGCTCTGCTGGAAGATCCCATCAAGTTCTTGCAGCACAGGCGTGTGTGCAGAATTGAGTGTTATTGCTCTATGAGGGCAAACCCAACTCAAACAAGGATGACTACAGCAACTAAACAAGCATCTTACCATGAGGGTCTCCTCATTTGTCTGATATTGCTCAACCTGGCTGACCTTTAGAGAGACCTTTTCCACTGCCCCCACCTCAGGACAGCCCAATAAAAGATGTAACAAAGCAGGGTGGTGTTTCATAGAGTAAGTGCCAGCTGTCTTCCTACATGAAAACTGCAGAAAATATTGGTGGGAAAGACTGTGAGATTCTCTGCTCCCCCTGGGCCAATGCAGAAGTGTTTTGTGGCATTTTTTGCCTCAGTCCTCTTTCAGTTTAGCTTTAATGGTCTGCTGGAATAGTAGCAATGAAAGATGAAGCTAAAAGCACAAATTTCACTGTTTTGCTGCCAAAACAAAGAATTGTTCCCAGGTTCCTTCCAAAGCTCTGTGAAATAACAGCTTTTCCAACCTCCTTGGGCTGAGTGTTTTCACTGAATGCTTGGCAGCCAAGCTGCAAATGTATCTAGGAGCCCCTCTCACCCCCACCTGACAGGTGCACAGAAAATTTCATGTAGCATCCCATTGTATCTGATTCCTGCAGATAATAAAGGTCTGCTTTCTCTGCTTCGTTGCTCGAGAGGGGTAGGAGAGCCCCCCAGAGTCACCCTGGAACAGCCTGTGCTGAGTCCACTGAGGACTAGGAGGAATCCCTTTGAAAGCATTGCCAGGTCAAAGGCTTTTCTGCAGGCATAACCCTACAGCATTACACAAGAAGTGTCTACAAAGCACCAAGAACAATCCAGCTGCCTTCACATAGGTGTCCAGTGCCATTTTAGGTAGGTTAGAGGATCCAAGAGTGTGGGTCACACAGGGTCCTGTATCATGCCTGCAAAGGGAGCAATGGTACAACTTCCTTCCCAGTTTGGGTTGGTCCCTTGGGTTGGAAGGGACCTTCAAAGATCATTTAGTCCAACCCCTATATTAATACGTAGCAGCCAAAGGAGGGGTAAGGAGAATCTCCATCCTTTGCTGGATGTGGGGAGAAAGGATAAAGTTACTTCATCAATAAGTTCCCTCAAAGAGATGAAATTAGAAATGTCACAACATCTGAGCAACAGTCTGACTCAATGCATGGACTTACGTCAGTGGAAGTTTCTGGGTAGTTGCCACTTGAAAAGTCAAACCATTTGGACACGCAGTTTAAATCTCTCGACCTACGTCTTCACAAGAAACAGCTACTATCCCAGAAGGACCTATAGTTGTTGTTGTTTCAGTTTGTTTTACAGGAATCTTGCTAGGTAATTTTGTTCCATTACAGTTTTTCATAGAACAGGCCCCATAAGTGGATTGAATTACGTGTTTGCTACCAGGATAATTGCAGTTCTTAAGAAGTAGGCTGTATTGTCAAATGGCTTCTCTTAGGCTTAATTTCCCAAAAATGCGTCTCCAGGGCTTTGTAAACTGTACTGTTACTTGCCATTGGGAACTTTCATGGGAATTGTACGTGTTTTTGTTCTAGGATCTTTAGATGAATAATTTTGATGCTTTTATATTTCCGGATAATGATTGCAAATGTCTTAATGTGCTCCACTGTCCAATCTCTGACTGTTCACTTAAACATTAAGGATTTGCTGTAAACAATCATGACTGGGGAACACCTGCTTCATGTCGTAGTCCAATTTCTTTTTGGAAGGACTGCATCCAGGCTTTGGTAAAATTACAAGCACTCCAGATGTGTATTCTGATGTCAGCTGGCCTAGTGAAATCATTGTTTATTGACAGGTTCCCAAGAGTCAGATAGTTCTCAATCTGCCAAGAAAGACATGCTGGCTGCACTGAAATCCAGGCAAGAAGCTTTGGAAGAGACACTGCGCCAACGCTTGGAAGAGCTAAAGAAACTGTGCCTGCGTGAAGCGGTAAGCAATGGACATTTTATAACCTGTAACACTTTGTTGTTTGCATTGTTATAGCATGCTTCTTGTTTGGAGGTGGCGTGGGGTCAGGAGAAGAGATACCTTCCACAGTCACCTCAGGAAAGTCCAGTTGTTTCAACTCCAGATTGCAATGTCCGGGACATTTTCCCCCTCAGAGAAGGGGACCCCACGTCAGCTGGGTACCCAGTTGGCCTGGGGCTAGGAGGGAGCTCAGTATCCATGTCTGCTGTTTGAAATTGTTCAGCCAGGCTTCTTATTGACTTTGGTGGGAATATGCTGCTACCTAAATGGCAGGTTAGGAAGGACGTCTTATGTACTGGTCATCACTTCTCAAATGCTTTTGACTCCATTTGTGAATAAAAAAACCAACCCAGGCTGACACACCTTCTTTTTGGAGCTGGCCTGACTTTACATGCTTTGCTTCTCCAAGCACAGTCCTTCATACAGCACACAAGGTCTCATCTGCTCCCTGTAGATTCCCTTTATCCAATAGGCTCTGGCAGTGTGGTGGCAGACCTTGCAGAGGAACCACTGTAGTCATCCCAGGACACGCGGGACGTCTCAGGAACTCATAACCTTCCGACTCACTTGCCAGTTCATTTTTGGAGTACACAGGAGGCCATTCAGAGATCCATTTAATGTTTAGGGAAATCACAACCCTGCTGCAGCTGTGTGTGTAGATTAGCAGCAGAGTACTCTTGGGTCATTCAGCAATCTTCCTATGTTTACCAGGGCTGAGTATCTGAATTTAACAACAAATCGTGATGTGTAACACAACAGGAAGCTGGCTGCAGACAGTGGCACGCAGATCTTTCAGTTCTTGCTTAATATTTGATGTGTATCTCGCCTTTGACAAAAATGGGGAAAAAAGGTCACTGATTCAGCTCTCACTGCACTTTGTTTCAATTAGTCTATAGTTTTAATGCCAAAAAGAGTAAGTTGTGGAAAATACCTCTCAACCAAGAATGTCAGAGGAAATCTCTGCTACCCCAGTTCACACCCTTTACTCCACATGAGCAATCCTTTCCCATCTGCAAAGCCCTGGTTGACCTCAGCAAACAACTTGTGCTGATAAAGGTTGCAGGACCAGATCCAGTCTGTAAGTCCACTGAGCTGAGATCATCTGCAGGAAGCAGTCACAGCTCTTCAGGAGCTGATGGTCAAGGTCTGGAGGGCTCTACTTCTCCCTGAGGAATTTACTACCCTAAGCTAACACTCCCTGACAGCCAGTGACTAATCCTTGCAGCAGCACCACATGCAGGGGAAGATGTGCCTATGCCACAGTTGCAGGAGCTCACAGCCCAGTGCCTTCCCTTTAACCCCAGTCCTGTCTTCAGTGCAGCCTTAGACATTACACAGGCAACTGGGATGCAGGCAAAAGCCCCACTGAGGCATGGAGCTGGGGATAAGGAGCAATATCTCTTTAGTGTGCTGCAGCAAGGCTGGCCAGAGCCCATCTGTCAGCACCTTAAGAGCTGGTAGAAAGTGTTCATGCTTTCCGTAGGTAGTTGATGGACACTTGGAATCTGACCCCGTCTTGCAACCTTACAGCTCATCCATCAGCAGCCAGTAGTTGAAAGTATTTCCTCTCAGGCTGCCCTTCATCCTTTCTGCTTTGGCATGGGAATGGCCAAAACAGAGGGAGAAGGCAGCAAACCAGGAGATAAAAAAGGGTTAAAAGTAGGGGCATAATCAAATAAGCATGGCCAGAGCCATTCATAACACTGGCATCAGGTTACTTCGGGCCATCCCTACTCCAGTTACTTATTAATTTAGATTACATTTCACAACCATGCCTGTGAATACTTTTTAGCTTATGGAGGCAGCGTGGTAGCCCACATTAATTTTGTCCTGCTCTGATCTTGGGCATTCTACAGAAGATATTAACTCTTTCACCACTGCCCTCCTTCATATTACCTTAGGAGTTACAAAGAAAGTATCCCTGTTACCCTCGGGATAGAATACAGGAATATGTGACTTGGTGCAGTGCTTAGAGCCAAACCTCAGTAGAAGGAAGACATTTTGAAAGAAAAGCTGAAGTAACCCCACAGGGCTGGAGGGGCGATGCAGAATGGGATTCTGAGACATTGCAGCAGTGCCTCCTGCAATACGAGGCTGAGCACATCGACACAGAGCAGTGCTGCAAACCCGTTTTGCTGGGAATTGCTTAAAGGGAATTTTTGAAAAGGCCAGGTCCTTGTTTCCTGATGACCTGAAAAGAGTAGAAAGAAAAACCCCATTAGGGAGCCAGGGAGAGGCCAGGGCAGGCAAGGACTGGGGCTGTGCACCCACATGCACATTGAGGTCAGCTGCTGTTCTTTGGGATTCAGATGATTTAGGTTACTCTGCCAGCTGGATCCTCTCAAGGCTGATGCTAAGGAACACAAAAGCCTTTTGTCCTTCATGGGGAGACTTTTGAGTACAAGGAGTCGGGCTGTGCTGGTAGTCAGGCTCCTGCCTATTTCTGTAGCCATTTGAATGCCTTCAGTTCGGATCTGTGTGGCTGTATTGTGTAGTCCAGGAGAAAAAACCCACAGCATTAACATCAGTAGTGTCATTTGCTGCTTCCTGTGTTCCAGATATTCCTCAGTTCTGTAGGGTTTGCTTCAGATTTTGAACAAGTTTTTGCAAAAAACCCCATCAGTCTGACAGAGCGTCAGCTAATAATTGCTCCAAAGCTGCCCGTGACATCACTGGGGTTTGGAAGGGGCTCTGATACATGAAGTGTTATCAGACAGGTAATGAGGTACCAGGCACTGCTTTTAGTGGCCGTTTTCACTGCATTCCTCTCAGACACATCATGAATCAGGTGGGAATGTTTTTCTGTGCAGGTCATAACCCGCACAGCTGTTACCAGTGTGGCTTTCTGACTCAGCAGACCTGCATCCTGCAGGAAGGCTCTCTGATCTGCTCACTCCCTCAGAAGTAGCTCAGCAGATGGGAGCTTTTGGTTCCTGCTTACCCTGCAGCAGAGATGAAGGCTTTGTGTGCTGCAGCCGGCTCAGCCTCAGGCCCTGACGCCCCAGGGATGGGCACCACTTACAGACCTGCCCAGGGCAGGCCACGAAGGTCTGTATTCATGCACAGGTTAAAGAAAAGGTTCCCACCCTCAGTGGCAGGTTCTGAGTTTGCAGGGCTGGGCGCTCTCCTGTGTGGTTATCAGGATATATTGTTAATGAATGCCTGTCATTTTAGGGTCATACAAGAGCAGTGTTGTGCATTGCTCTGCTGCAGGATTTCCCAGAGCACTAACAGCATTTTCTGCTTACAGGAGCTCACAGGAAAGCTGCCACGAGAATACCCCTTGGATCCTGGGGAGGAGCCACCTATTGTGAGGAGAAGAATAGGAACTGCCTTTAAATTGGATGAGCAGAAAATCCTGCCTAAAGGAGAGGTGAGGCTGTGCCCTTCCCTTCCAGACCCATGTCCCTACATTAGGTCTCTAAGATGTCCACTGTGCATCACACAAGAGCCATCAGTACCTATGGTCATTTTTGCTATAAATTACTGTAATTGGCCTTTTATTTTATATTCATCAGAATGGGGAAGGAGCAAGAGAGTTGATGGCTTGCTTTCAGACTCAGAATAAAGGTGAAACCCTCGAGGTTCACCCTGCCTTTGCTGGAGGTAACAGAAATAGCCTGGGTGACCAACTGGACCATAGCAGTCCAGGTGCTCTGATGACCAAGTGCAGTGATTTGTGTGAGCAGGGAGCACACCAGGAGCCTCCCTGAGCCATATGAGCCCTGCTTTTGCCTGTGTTATTGCAAACAGCCACTTGCTTTCCACTTCAGTAGCAATCCAAATTCAGGATTGCTAACCAGGGAGAAAAGCATCACCATTATCCATCTTAGCCCTGCCATAGCAAGATAAAAGCGTTTTGCTCCCCAGTCCTTAAACAAAAGAGCCTTCATCCCTACCTATGGGGAGCTGGAGTTACATTTTTCTAAGTTTGCCAGGGAGTGTTTGTTCCCTTCCCTTGCTCCCACAGTGTGCTGGGTCAGTGCCCTGAACCGTGGCTGTGAAAACAGGCCTGCAGCAGCTGTAAGGCGGGACCGGATTCACAGAACAGCCATTGTCTGCGGAGACGCATTTGCAAGGCACTTGTGTGTATCCCAGTCTTGAGTTTCCTTTTTATTTTCGTAGGAGGAGGGACTGAAGCTGGTGTGACTGTGTGGTTTAAGGCTCGGTTCAGCCAGGGAATTAACTGTTTGTCGTTTTGTTGGCGTTTTCCTTCTGCTGAAAAAATAAACAGCTGGAGCTCTTTAGTTTTGTCTTCAATGGAGCCTGGGAGAGGAATTCCAGCGAAGTCAAATATTCATGAACTAGCACATTTAATTAAGCTTTTCAAAGGGAGGCATGGCTTAGCTGAATTACTCCTAAAACCCCTGCAGTCTGTTGGCTGCTCAGTTATAACCTGATCTCCAGCTTCCCCAGGTCTTATTGCTGGAAGGCAGCTTTTGGGGCCAGCGGGTGAGGAATCTCCTTACTCCAGTGGCAGGGTTAGGTGGTGAGAGCAGGAAGGTAAAGCAGCTCCTCCCCATTGCAGGCACTCAGCCTTTTGGCACCAGCAATCCAAACATGCTGACTCAGTTCTTCTCTACCTCCTTTCTCATCTGTCAAACTTTAGGACTATGTTGAAAACCATAAATTTCTGTTCTCGAAGAACGATGTTGAACTGTGTTTGGCTGCCAGTTTGAGAGCATTTAGAGAGGCCAGTGATGATTTTCATGTGTTTTTCAGCAAGTGCAAACACTGGAAAATCAATTTAAAGCAAAAGATGAAATATTCCCTCAGCCACGTAAATCCAGGACTGAAATTACCAACTGTGACAAGGACCTGAAGCAAGGCACTTCCATCTGAAGCCAGATGATAACTCTCATTTCCTAAGGCTTTATTTATAGGGGCCTCACTGGAAGAAAATAGACAATTATGGCCGTGAGGAAAATTAATATGTTTTTCCTATGATATACTGAATGATTTAGAACTGAATCTGTGAAGGTCTGAAATGACAGCTCACATCAAACTCACCGTACCTTCAGCAAGACCTTTGTCAGTGCAAGACTTGCAGGGAAGGGTCCTGTTGTTTTTCTTGGTAATCACCTTTACCTGGCCTGTAATTCCTGACTGTGGGAAGGATTTTACCAGAAGATGATGAATCAGGTTTCAGGCCTTAATACTTCATGGTGTTAAGTTCACTTTTAATAAGTCTGGCACTGATAGAGCTTATAAACTCTTCAAAGCAAAAAGGGATCTGTTAAAAAGACAGGGGGTGGGTTCAGTCTTCAGTGAAGTGAGGGAAATGATAATTATAGTTTTAAGGCAATGCTGACTCATTACTGATAGCAAAGGGATTTTTTTTTTTAAGCCAGAAGCCCAGAATAAAAACTTCAGAGAATGTCTTCAGTCTGAATAAATCCCACAGCATCAGCTCATACAGCACATGCTGCTGCTAAACAAAGAGAGGATTTGAATTTGCGTAATGGGGATCTCCATGAATATGAGGCTGTCCCACCGTTCATTAAAAGCAAAAAAGATTGTCATTTTTTCCCTAATTTGCAATGTACTGTGTTCCCCTTTCTAGCAGACTTACTCCATCCAGCTGGGGAAGGGAGCCAGATCCATTTCAGATTAGCAAGTACCTTTGAAACTCACAGCTTGGAGTCCCAGTGCAGACTGGGAAGCTCAATATCAGCTTATGCATTGGCATAAATTGGCCTAAGTCCCTTGACTTTGGAGGATAACCAAAAGTTGTAGGTAGCTTCCAGGGTACACCTACTTGCATTTAAAAACTCATCTGAGACCCTGCAAGGACTAACTTTGAAGGCACTGGTTCTTTTTGGCATACAGAGAGCTTGCTGTTACACACTGCTGGCTCTGGCTCCTGGCTTGTAACGTGAGGAGACAATTTTCTGGTGCAATCAGTTGCAGCAGCCCATAATTACATCAGCTCATACTCACCTCTGGATTTTGACAGCCATATACTGGGGATGAGTTAGCCCATCTTTGCCCTTTCTACCCCAAAGTGTTTGGTGAGTGCCAAGCAAACCTGTCACGAAGTTTAAAGCTGTAGCTTGGGATCAATATGTAGCACTGATATCAAATGGGACTCAAATATGGAGATAGGAGACAGGGGGAAGGAGCAAGTGGAAGGCAGGTGTTACCCACAGATGGGTGTAAACACATGAATGTGTCAGCAGGAGAGCACAGTTGAACTTGGCCATATTGAACTGCATGAAAAGCCAAACAGCACAGCAGGCTTTAGGGCTGGAGCGCACATGTCCTCTTTGAGTGGGTCATCCCTTCCCCCAGCTGTGCTTCCAGGCACTCATGTGAGCAGGTGAAGTTGTGCTCAGGGAGGCCCTGAGATGAGGGGAGCAGCATGGTTGTGTATGCTTTGCTGATGGGGAGCCTTGATTGGAGGCCACTGGTCAGGTTCAGGAGAGCTTCCCCATAGATGGGCTGGAAGAGTTTGGTGGTAACCAGAATCCACTTGCCTTTCTCCCAGGAGGCAGAGCTGGAGCGACTGGAAAGGGAATTTGCCATTCAGTCCCAGATCACGGAGGCTGCCCGGCGCCTGGCGAGCGACCCAAACGTCAGCAAGAAGCTGAAGAAGCAGAGGAAGACATCCTATCTGAATGCACTGAAGAAGCTGCAGGAGATCGAGAATGCCATCAACGAGTATCGCATCAAATCAGGAAAGAAGCCAACCCAGAGGGCCTCTCTGATCATAGATGGTAAGTGGGACTTGGCACCCACGGCATCACGGGGGGTCTGCAGAGCACGGGGAGCAAAATTCTTGCCCTGAGGCACAGATTTCCCCTCCCTCCTGCTCCCTCTCCTGTCTGGAGGGCTCCAGGGGTGCTGTCAGAGGGGTGCTGGGGTATGTGCCATGCGTTAGGGATTTGCTGGGTCATGGCACAAGGAGCAGGGTCACACCGTGGGTGACAAACATGTCAGGAGAGCAGAATGTGGCTCCTTTGTTCACCTCTTAAATCGCTCTGTTAACGTCTCCTCTGGAGCGGTTCTGCACAAATGTAATTAATGTTAGCAGATTGGGGTGAGCTCTCTAGCTGAAAGGCATCTGTGAAATCAAAGTGGGAGCAGTGTCATTGCTGTGTTCAAATACTTTTCTTTTTCTTTTTTTTTTTTTCTTTTACAATGTAACTCTCAGGGCACTTTATGGTTTACTAGGTTGTTGATTGGTTTTTCATGAAATCCATTAACTTTCTGCTGTGGTTCTTTCTCCCTTGTGGATTTTGCCCTTTCCCTTTAACTTGCAAAGCTTTTCTCTGTGCCTTTGTGGCAGGAACTGAGATTAGAGCTGCTGTATTTGTGACCTGGGTACCAAATTGCACCGCAGTCAGGGATAACAGAGAGCCATGAGGACATGGGATGGGGGAGGCAGCTCAAACCTCTTCACACCAAGGACCTGTGAGCTTCTCATGCTGCTGCAGAGGATGCTCAGAAAGCCTTTCCCTGAGTTCCACAGAACTGGTACTTAGTGTGAGCCTTTAGTTAGCAACAGGATAATCATTTTAAGAAGGTGGATATCAAACCCAGAGTCCTTAAGGCCCGAGATTTAAATCTCATAATGGCACCATGCCATTTTGCATCCTCTGGGGATCTTAGCTCTCTGTTGTGACTCAGTCTTAATCCCCATTAATTGAAAAGGGTTAGCAGCTCCTTGAAAGGCAGCCTGCTACTGAGAGTTCTGGCTGCAGCTCTGCCCTCCCAGACTGAGATTGGGCTGAGTCAGTTGTTTATAGGAATTCTGTGAGGAGGAAGATGTGGGTGACTGCTTAAGGCTAAGACTCGGTGGACAAAGATCATGGTGCAGTTCAGCACGCAGTCACTGCGATTCTTGGGACCATCTGAGCAGCTTTATATTTTCTTCCTTTCAGAAGGAAACATTGCCAGTGAAGACAGCTCCCTCTCAGACGCCCTTGTTCTCGAGGATGGTATGTTGGCTGCTGTATGTTCTAGAGAGCAGGGAGGGAGGTGTGAAGTCCTGGTTGATACTCAAAATGGAATAACTGTTCTGTATAGTAATCCACTCACACATCCCAGTAGCAAAATCACTTGGTTTCCCCTGACTCCACCTTGTAGTCAGGCATCCGACCTGGAGCAATGAATATTGCTGTGGTTACTGAATTATCTCAAAGGACAGTCCCAGAATGCTCCCTTATTTTCCTTTAAGGTTTCAATTGCTTTAATGCATCACACACTCTTGCTGGCCGTTCTCTCCCAAAATGGGAACGTCAGCCAGTGCATTTCTGAAAGTCAGGTCTTCAGCTTGCTCCTGAACACAAGCAGGAGAAGGAGGGAAAGGAAACAGGCTCTGGAAATGTGATGGTGTCTCTCGAGGTTGTACTTCCATTGGAAGTATCACACAGCCATCACCTCTCTCCCTTCTTCTCTTCACAGAGGATTCTCAGGTCACCAGCACAATCTCCCCTCTCCAGTCCCCACACAAAGGACTCCCTCCCCGGCCGCCGTTGCACAACCGGCCTCCTCCTCCGCAGTCGCTGGAAGGGCTCCGCCAGATGCATTATCACCGCAACGACTATGACAAGTCCCCCATCAAACCCAAGATGTGGAGTGAGTCATCCTTGGATGAGCCCTATGAGAAGGTCAAGAAACGCTCCTCGCACAGCCATTCCAGGTGAGCCAGATACCTCGAAGCTCCATCACGGAGGCATTCTCTGCTCTCAGGAGGGACGGGTGTGAGCCCTTTCAAGATTTACAAATAGGTCCCTTACCAATAGGTGAGACTTTAGGTGTTTTGGCCAATATGCAGGTCATAAAGACAGGCTGCAGCCACACGATTGCTGTGTGGTATCTCAATGCTATTCTACAAAACATTTAAATGGGAAGGATGGTGGATCATCTGAGGTCTTTGAGAGTTGACCTCTGGCTGCTGTAGAAGCACAGGCTCTGGGATGCAGCTTAGAGCATGTGCTGGTTTAAGAGTTAACCAGCAGGGGAAATGAACTCAACTCAAAGGAGAGATTATAAGTCAGAATAACAATTTACTAAAATAATACAGTAAGTACAATCATACAAACAAACAATTGGTCTTAACCCACAAAACCCACATGTATAACCCAGTACCCTGGGGCATGAACAACGTGGTGTTCCTTGGGCCCCGCTTGAGTCCAAAGTAAAGGGAGAGGGGAAGAACCTGCTGGTGGGAGAGCTGTTGCAGTCTAGTCAAAAGTGGTGATTGCAGTGAGATGCTGGGGGAAGAGCTGTTGCAGTCTGGTCAAAGTGGTGATTGGAGTCCAGTATAGGGTGGTGGTCCACGTCTGTTTGAGAGCGATGAGCCGCAGTCCTTCTCTGGATCCCACAGAGTGGTTAAAAATGTTCCAAGACTCCAAGATTATATATCCTGCAGTTCAGGCAGGAATGCTCAGCACTTCCCTCAGGGCGGGGCGTTCCACAAAGGGTGTGAGGACAGGAGCATCCTCCTATCTCACAGGCCTCTTAACACCTAGTTTATAGCCTGAGGAGTCAGGTTCTATGGGCAGATGGTGTAAATGGTTCATTGATAACAGTTTCTGGGAAATGGCATGGAAGGCTATAGAATACACAGTTTTGGGTTACACCCATACCCTGATGAACTGGTCTCAGTTGTCCTAACTAGGACAGAGCAGCAGCTGACCCAACTCCCACTCACACCCACAAGATCCCAGGCACATGCCTGAGATCCGGAAAGACGCATGGGAGTCACTTCCCCAAATTCCTGACGGGAGCTGAAGTGGATGTTTCCTCTGCAGCAGTCACAAGCGGTTCCCCAGCACTGGGAGCTGTGCCGAGGCAGGAGGGAGCAGCTCTCTGCAGAACAGCCCCATCCGGAGCCTTCCCCACTGGAATTCCCAGTCCAGCATGCCGTCAACGCCGGATCTACGGGTACGCAGTCCGCACTATGTCCACTCCACACGGTAAGTCTTCCTGGCTCCATTCTCTTTTGCATACCTTGAAATAAATATTCCTTGCTTTATCCTTTCCCCAGGGTATCAATTAATTCCCAGTTCAGGACAGGACACAAACCAGCCCTGTTCACATAAGAGGCTCGCGTACTGTTGCCAGTAGGGAATCTCTCCTGAACTGAGATCCTGAAATCCCTTCAGATGAACACGATCCTGCCCCTCATCCCTCCCTCAAAGTGATCAAGCTTTTGTTCTGCTGAGACCTTTCATCTCAGGGGCTGTTTATAGGCTCTACAAACCCCAAGTCACTTTTAAAACACGTGTGGTGCTGCTACTGCTGAATTCTGCAGTAAATTCTTCCATGGATCCAGCTGGAGAGAACATGTTGTTTCCTATCTGATGCAAAATGTTGGGTAGTGTTAATTTTGTCTCACAGATAAAATGTTTGCATGTGTGTGATGTCATGTGGAGAGGGAGAGGCCGTATAAAGCAATCCACCTGGGGATCCAGGTGGCAGTGGATTAGCCCAGGGTTGACAGAGGAAAAAGCCGAAGTGCATAAGGGAAGTGATTTGATGTGTGTGGCCCAATTTGACTCCAATTTTTAGCAGGATTTCTACAAACTGTTCAGCTTCATTGCTCTTTTGCTTTTGTGGCAAACTCCGTGGACACTGCAGGGAGCAGAGCTGAGCCAGAGCTGTGTGCTAGTTGGTGTCCTGCCCTAAGGGGAAGTACCATCCTCATTTAGCTCAGCATAAATCAAGAGTTGTGCCAATACATCAGCCTCAGGCAGAGACAGTACAAGGCATTAAGACCCCGGGTTAAGTTTGTTACAAGTTATTGGCTGAGAGTACCTTTCAAGAGTGCAAAGTCTGTTAAGTACTGGAGCCAAGCTATGTGAGAAATGAGCCTGGCATAGGGCTTGAGAAGTGACCTTGACCAGGTAGGGGCCATTTGGGTGTCTGAAACAACCATTGCTCAGTCTGTGGCTCATTCAAGAGCTGCATGCCCTGGCCTTGACCATCTGTCATGGGGATGTGTTCCTGTTCCTTGAACGGATGGGTGAAGCTCTTCTAACAGTCGGGATGAATAGAGACCACCCAGACTCGGCCATGAATCAAGCCTTGTGAACTGTGATTTGGGGTGGTTCCCTGGAGGGCTGTCGCCCTCTGACAGTCCTACATGTGCCTGTGGCTGGGCCCCAGTAAAACCGAGCTGCTTGACAAGAGGTGATTTTTTAAACGGCATTCTAGGCTAAGTATGGGCAGTCTGTCTGTCTGTCTGTCTCCCACCAAGTGGATTGTACCTGTACAGGGTATTCGTGGGCCACTTGCAAGGAAATCTCACCACCTTTGGGGCCTGAGGTGTTGGGATTTGCAGAGGTGACACAAGGGGAACCTGGTAGCACAGGGACGGTGCTGATCCAAAGAGCTCTGCCATGCAGCTGCACCAGCAAAGCCAGGGCTTGAGGTCCCCAGGTTTCACCCCTCAGACTGACCCTTTCCTAGGGTGGCAAGCCACAGAGGAATGGAGCTGAGTAAGGGTTTATGTCCCTCATGGTGCTGCAGACTGAATGTCACACCAAGGAACTGGAGAGGAACAAGAATAGGACCTAATTACCCCAAACCCTGCAGCAGGGAAGCAGTTGCATTGCAGACAGCAGCCCTACGCAGTCCTGGAGGGATCCAGGTTTTCACTGCCTCAGATTCCTTTGCCTGTGTGTGCAGGCAGGGATGGGCAGTGCTGTGTTCTGTTGACTTACCAGCCTGTTTTTTTTTTCCTGGTACCTGCAGGTCAGTAGACATCAGCCCAACCAGACTGCACAGCTTAGCTCAGCACTTTAGGCACCGGAGCTCCAGTTTGGAGTCACAAGGAAAGCTCCTCGGCTCAGAAAATGAGACAGGGAGCCCCGATTTCTACACCCCAAGGACTCGTAGCAGTAACGGCTCTGACCCCATGGACGACTGCTCTTCCTGCACCAGCCATTCCAGCTCTGAGCACTACTACCCTGCTCAGATGAACCCCAACTACTCCACCCTGGCAGAGGATTCCCCATCGAAAGCCAGAGAACGGCAGAGGCAAAGGCACAAATCAGCAGGCAACCTGGTCTCTTCCAATTCAGGGAGCATGCCCAACCTGGCTGCGAGGAACGGGACGGGACACCACCGTGTCTACCTGCACAGCCAGAGCCAGCCCTCCTCCCAGTACAGGATCAAAGAATACCCCCTGTACATCGAGGGCAGCTCCACGCCCGTGGTGGTGCGGAGCCTGGAGAACGACCAGGAGGGGCATTACAGCGTGAAAGCACAATTCAAAACCTCCAACTCCTACACGGCGGGGGGGATGTTTAAGGAGAACTGGCACGGAGATGAAGTGGACTCGGTCAGGCTCACCCCCTCCCGCTCCCAAATCATAAGGACTCCATCTCTGGGCAGGGAGGGCCACGAGAAAGGCTCGGGTAGGACTGCGGTGTCGGACGAGCTGCGGCTCTGGTACCAGCGGTCCACGGCCTCCCACAAGGAGCACAGCCGCCTCTCGCACACGAGCTCCACCTCCTCGGACAGCAGCTCCCAGTACAGCACATCTTCACAAAGCACCTTTGTGGCGCACAGCAGGGTCACGAGAATGCCTCAGATGTGTAAAGCAACATCAGGTGAGAGTCCGGCCTGGGAGAAGGGGTGGGAGGGATGGGGGCCTCCTGCAGCCCGGATTCGTGCCAGGCATTACACCCCAGCTGGAGAGCAGTGCCAGACCACAGCATGTTATCTGGCCTTCACGTGCTGCTCGCCAAGCCTGGAGGTATAACACTGGGGGGTAAGCCTTGTCCAAGACACTCATTGAGTGGGAATGTTTTTCTGTGGAAATCATCACTTTGCAATGATAGGCTCAAAAGACAGGGAGGGACTGAAGCCTGGTTATTGCCAGATCTTTCCTCAGAGTTTGGGGTTTTGGGTGAGGGCACTAGGGGCTGAAGGTGATGAAACCATGAGGAGCATCACTCTTCGTAATCACAGGGGAACGATGAAGCAAGCAGGGGTTCAGCACAGAGTAGGAGAATGTGTGTCTTCAGTGAGAAAAAAGCATGAGAAAGGTTAACTGGGGGCATCCCAACCCCTTCACCCCCCACAAAAATGTTTGAGTGATGACATCTTTGTGCACTGCTGAGACTTGGTTTTCCCATGCAGTTCCAATAGCTCTGCTAATAATATCCTGAAAATCAGAGTGATGAAGTTTGTGCAGTATTATGCCTCTGTGTCATGTACAGACCTTTGCACTCTTCTGTGCTGTTAATATTAATGGTAAGAAAACAGTCAAATTCATTACACTTAGAAGGCCACAGTGTGCTGTGAAACAGTCCAAGGTTAAATATTTACTGGCTATCAGTCACCACTGGACAAACCAGTGTGGACAGATCAAGGACTGCTCAAAACCTGAGCCACACACCTCAGCCTTGGCTTGCCACTGGCCCTCATGGCCTCTCTGGGCCAACCAGTGTCCACCCATGCTGGCTCTTGGCTCTCAGACATCTCAGCGTGTCTCCTGGTCCATGGTGACCACCACACTGGCACCAGTGGGGCCCTGTACTCTCAGCCAGCTCCAGAGCTGGTTGGACACAGGCTCCTCATGGGCCACTGACAGCTTCCTGAGAAGAGGCTGATTTATGTGTGGTGCCAATGCTCACAGGAGGACCAGGTGTGGCCCAAGACATAACTGAGCAGCTGCTGGAACCATCCTATGTCTCCCTATGAAAATCTGTCTTCTTCCCTTTGGTTAATGGGCAAGGAATGCAGCAACAGAAAATGCTTGAACACTGGAAAGCTTTGCCTTGGTGGGCTTTGGAAACCTTACCAGTTCAGGAAAATGTGGGATTGGGGTGAAAGAATGTGAAAATCACTGTTAGTCAGTCCATTCCCCCACCCATCTGGGTCTTTAAACCTAAATGTGATATCTGGGCAGCACAGGGGGAAGTGTGCTCAGTAATCACAGCTTGTCCTGACCAGCTGGCAGCATAGATTGGTTTTGTGGATAGAGTCCATTCTCAGTCACAGCTCTGGGAGAACACTGACCTTAGGGGCTGTCAGCTCCAAGGAGCAGATTAAAATTTGGTTTTCACTTCCAGTGTCATTTGGCAGCAACTAAAGTATTTAACAGCACAGAAGGGGATGCCAGGTAGAAATCTCCACCATTTCAGCTGATCAGCCCTAGCTGATAGTTCTACTGGACTGCACACTGTCCTTCAAAGAGGATCAGACTTCTAGGCATGTGTTAACTTCAGAGGGTCAATACTGTGTGGACTTGAGGAGGAGGAAGGAGTAGTCAGGTGGATTTACAAGCTGGATCCTCACCAGGGAAACTCCCTCAAGAACCGCTGCCTATTTTTAGTCCAGTTTGCCTATGTTTTCATTGGAGTAAGATAAGCCTTTCTGTGGTCCCACAGTGGACTGTCAGCAAAGCCAAACTTCACCTTTTACAAAAGCATAGTGAAAGGTGGCTGTAGCCTTTTGAAATCTTCAGAACTGCCTTCCTCCTTTGCACATGAAGCTGTGTACTTGTCCAGACTCTAGCCACTGCCAGCCCTGACTCCTAGGGACACAGAGCATCTCCCACCATCCCTGGAAGCAGGAGGCTGAGCCTGACAGGCTGAGCTTGTCCAGTTCAGGACCCATGGAGTCCAGGCATCAGGAAATCCAAGCTTCCATGCTGCGAGAAGTGTGGTGTCTCCCAGGCAGGCTCAGGAGAGTCAGGGTGGCTGTATTGAGCTGGAGGCCAGGCTGAAATGCAGCATTCCTGCAGAGCTGGGGCCATATCCAGCCCGTGACACGCAGCAGTGTCAGCAGTAGGCTGGTGCTCCTGTGCCATGTTCGGGCACAGTCACCCAGGAACAGGGTGAGGTCTGTCCTAGGCTGTGTTTACTCACAGCCAGACATGTTTCTGCTGGTCTGACCAGATGATTCTTCTGAACCACCCTGACCCTTGTGCCCTCTCCTCACTGGTTGTTTTTCTCCACCCTTGGTTGTTTTCCAGCTGCCTTACCTCACAGCCAGAGGAGTTCCACGCCGTCGAGTGAACTTGCAGCCACGCCGCCGGGCAGTCCCCACCACATTCTCACGTGGCAGACTGGGTGAGTGTCCGAGGGATCAGGTTAGAGAATCCACCTCAGTGCCGGTGGGAAAAACCTCCCCACACACAAGCACAGGGAGAGCACAGATATGGGGAATATTTTCCATAGCCTGCACCTGCACAGAGCATTTCCAGTCTCCCATCCATGCTCTCTTGGTGGTGGAGCTCTGGTTTGGGCTGAACGAGACGTGGCTGTGCCATCCACACCCAGCAGCACCGCTTCAAGCAGTGCTGGGTCCACAGGGAAAGAAGCCTTGCAGGTTCCTCCTGCTTGGACAGTCTCCTTCCTCCAATTGTCATATGTTGAAATAGCTGATATTTCTTTTTTAGCAGCCATCACGCTGGCTGTCTACACCAAGACCTTGTTGTAAAGGCAAGGTTCAGTGCCTGCTGTGCCTGTGTGTGCAGCAACCAGGTTTTCCTGCTCAGTTTTCCCCAACAATGGGTCTTCATGACTGTTAAGTGTGTCTTTTTTCAGCTACCTCTAACCTGAAATGCTTCACCAAAGTGTGAGTCATTACACAGAGGTAGCCATTACTCATGTAAATATAGTAATTGGGTTCTTTAGCACCTCTTTGCAAGGCAGGGAGTTCCAGGAGTAAACAAACAACCATTTGCAAGCTCCCAGGGGTATTCTCTAGCAATCGCCTGTAATTCTGTCCTGCCACATGAAATAAAGGTCATTTCCTGATCCCGACTAACTCAGCACATCCCAGATTGTGGAATGAGATTTTGGTGAGATCAGCTGGAACTGAGACTACAGTCCTCAAAATACCCTAATCCCTTGAATAGGAAAAAGGATCTAATCACCCGAGTCATGAATTGAGACTGGTAACTTTGCAAATATTTCACTGTGCAGCCACTGTGCTCTTTAATAACCTGGTCACCTATGACCAGGCTTGACCTCTGGCTTTACTCCAGCACCGCTTATGACTGCACTTTAAATTGGAGATGAGGAGAACCATAACCACAACCCCTTAGGCCTACTTGGATTTTAAATTCACATTTGACATCCAGCCGCACATGGTCTTTGCATGTGCTTTCAGCTTGAGAACAGGAAAGAGTTCCTGGTCCCATTTCACAAAAAGTCAAGGGATGGCAAAATGGCACCTACCTTTACCATACATTGAAATTTCCACAAGTAAGGGTTTGAGTCTAGACTCAGATCTTAGTCTCAGTCTCCATCCCAATCCTAATTCTTGTAAACATTTCCATGATGATCAGAAGTAAAACAGGTGAGCAGCCAGCTGAGACATCTGTTTGGATAATCCCAGCTTTTCTTATCTTTCCATTCAAGATAAATCCTGCACCCTGTCTCTCACAGCAAAATTGCATCAAGCCAAATTCCCAGCTGGTGAAAGTGAAGTTATCTGGATTTATAGTTTAGGCCCTCTACCAACAACCAGTGCAAAAAGAACTGGAGACAAATCAGCACTTATTTCATGGCTGAGCATAGCACGCATGGCATGTGTATAACTACAGAGAAGCAGGCACAGTCTGCCATTAGATGTACAGCACAGACTCCCCCACTGCAGGGTCAGCTGTGCCCACCTAGCACAACTCAGCAGATTGACAGTTATCCTCAACATGTTTTTGTGTCACTAACTATTTCTAAAGATGAGTCATCAACTTGTTTCCCCACTAGATTAATAAGCTCTTAACAATGTCTGTGTCATTTCTTTTCTTTAACATTTCCTCTCTCCTCTTTCCTCCTTTTTTTGCTCTCCTTTGCTCAGAGAAGCAACAGACAACTCACCCACTATGGATGAGTCTCAGTCTCCAACCCACCAAAGTACTGATGAATAGAGGTATAGTAAGGGAACGTTTTGTTCTTTCCCCCTTCTGCCTTAACAGTCTGTGAGCACAGTGGGAATAACCGGTGTCCCACTGTCCCACCAGAGCAGCCCTTTAATTCTGTGCCCATTTGTTTGCCAACAAGTCTTCCTTCAGCTCTTGGAAGAACAACTTGGAAGCATCTCGAAGCCGCTCTCTGTGCCTTTTCAGCAATTCTGCTGCTGTGGCACTTTCCCCTGTGAAAGGGACTTGGGGCCAGCCTGCTCTGTGCTCCTGCAGGGGCTGCACAGAGAGCAGTGGGGGGTGACAAATCTGTGGCTGGGGACAATTCAGAGCAGGGTGGGCAAAGTGCTGTGGGGACAGTCTGGGAGCAGTGTGGCAGGGAGACGAGCTGGGGTAGGTGGGAGCCTCGGAGGACCTGGCCTGAGCTCCCAGCGCCCCTTCCTCCCTCCTCCCTCCTTACTGCAGAACTGGGAAACTGAGGCTCTAAGCAGCGAGGTTTCCTGGAACAAGGAGCAACCCTGGCCCCGTTCCTGTGGGAAGACAGGAGGGGGGAACGGTGGAGGGAACAAAAAAACCCTCAGAGTATTTCTATTTTAATTAAACTGCCATCTCTGTCTGACACTCTCATTTGAATCTACAACCATTCACAGCTGACATCTGTCAAGTATTTCAAGCCCAACTTTCTAGAGATATAAACCTCCACACTCCAGCACAGTGCTGGGAAACAAAAGGCTTTTTAATATGCAAATGGTGATGCCCTTGCTCAGGTTCCCCTCAGACCAATTCCAGGGAAACCAGGTGGAAAAGAGGGCAGAGGAAGCAGGAACTGAATCAGATGAGAACAGTCCTGTGAGGTGGGGAGGGAGCAGAGGAAGGAGTGAGAATCCCAGAGTACACAAAAAGAAAACACATCTCCCACTTTTGGCCTCAAAACAATCTCTAGCTTAGAAGTCAGTTCAAATCGAAGTGTGAGGGAGAGACATCAATTCTGGCTATTGCTGTGCAGATGGAGCAGTCACTTTTCAAAAGATCCAGATTTTGACCTCAGTGCTTTCCTCTGGCAAGTAGCTCCACAGCCTAAGCCAGGAGCTGATCCTGATCAGAGCTCTTAACATAAATAGCAAAGAAAATTCTCGTGAACTGTCTCATGTGCTCAGTAAAGGCAGTAGAAGAAGCAGTAGCTTGTCAGGAGCCTCGAGTTGAGGACTAGGCTGTCTACAACAGAACACAATCCTTTCCACATCAGACCTGGCACGCTCTCATTAGTTGCTTCCTGGTTCACCCTTGGAAAGCCACATAACTCTGGGATTGCCAGGTGATGCACAAGCCTCTGCCCAGAGCAGAAGTGCTGCAGGAAAGCATCACCAACCACCCTCCTCTTCCCACATTCCCACTGGATAATACAGTACATGGCTGAGAGAGCTGCACTTAGAACTTGCTCCCTGGGGAGCATCCTACCAAAAACCTCCTTACGCCAGCTTAGTACTGGGCAGGACAGCAAGGCAGAGCCCTCAGGCAGAGCCCTCAGGCAGAGCCCTCAGGCTGGAAGCACAGCAGCTCTGCCTGTTGCCATTCCTGCATCCAAATGTCAGGCCACCCTGGCTGTGGAGAAGCTGTCAGAGCTCAGCTTTCTCTTGCCTCCTCACAACGAGCGGGTTACTGGGGCAAACGGGACCGCTGGGCAAGATCAAACTGGGTCAAAGCAGAGTCCTGCACGCTGAGCCCATCCCAAATATCAGCTTGGGAATACCTGCAGAGTGCAGTGGGGTCTGAATATCCTGCATTCCTCTCCACCCACAATACAATGTTTAATGCTCATGGCTGAACTTCTCAAGAGGTCTCACTGTCCTAACAAAGTTTCATTTCTCCTGCAGGAACTACAATGATAGCTGTTTCCTGGATTCTCCCCTCTATCCAGAATTAGCAGATGTCCAGTGGTATGGGCAGGAAAAAGCCAAGCCTGGGACTCTAGTGTGAACCCCTGACCTCAAGTTAATCACATCAATGCCATTCTGAGATCACCTCACTGCCTCTCATTTGCCTTACCCAGATGCACTGTCACCCAGCACCAGCTTCAACTCTAAGCACTTTTCTCACGATGCAATTCAAGGCGACATTTATGGAACACTGGCCCTGAGACATCCACCGCGGCAGCGACGGAGCACAGCACATCCCACGGCCAGGCAGGTGCCCGTCCCCCCCACCGCAGTGGGTGGAGAGGAGCAGACACCTGAACAGCCAGTTGGCAGTTTAAAAATTGGTTTTCCTTTGAAACAATGGAAGCCTTTCAAGGCTTACATCAAATCTTAGTGTTCCACGGCAGGTAACAGCAGTAAGAGTTCCATGACCTGTGAGCTGAAGCCAACAGAATTAGTTTTAAGGGGGTGGGGATGGGACAGAGGCTGAGAAGTGGATACCATAGTCCTGAGAGTGCATCTGTTCTGAAGAAACAGCAACATCCCATCACTGCAGCGATGTGTCAGTGTCACAATCAGATCAGCACTGCCAAAAATCACCACACCACCGCTTGCAGGACAAGTTTGCTCCCAAGTTTCAGCTACAAGAACATCCCCCTCCTTTTAACTCGGTGGCAGACGCGGCCACCTCCTGTAAAATGGCATTTCCTTCTTCGCTTGGAGCCCACCTATACGCGAGTAAAACAACCCCCTGCGCTGCAGACACACCAGAGGCCTGGGCTGGTATCACAGCATCGCTGTCTAAAAGCTACTGTTAAACTGGACAAACATGGTTTACAAAGGCATCACCTAAAGCAGAGGCAATACTGCACTCACAGCATCTCTGTGGCTGGCACAGGGTGCCCACCAACGCACAGAGAGGTTGGGGGTTGCGGCGGTTTTTTTGATAAAAGATAAAAATTGCCAAAAAAAAAAAAAAAAAAAAAAAAAGCCTTTCTGCAAACAGATACAGCCGATAAATTCAAATCGATTTCTGCACAAAGCGTCAAGGTGAAGTCAAAGGGAAAGCACATCGCAGTCGAATCGACACGGTAGAGCTGCGTCAACATATCGGTTCCACTCATCTTCCCTTTGTTAGCACCCGTGTAGCAAAGGGCTCGTCACCCGTGTGCTGCTGTGTGGGAGAACCGGTCTGTCGGGAAACAGGAAGGCTCCGCGGCGGAGCGGGGTTGGACAACCAGCAGACAGGCAAATCTTCCCACTGCGAGACCACAAGGAAGAGAAGCGACTGAGGGAGGCGTTGGACACGAGCGAGAGCTGCCTGCTGACACCAAAAGGAATCGCACGAGCGCGTCATGGAAGGAGCCGCAAGTTTACACATACTTTTGAGCAATGCTTTATACATGTCAAGCCATGGAACTTTAAAAGGCCTCAAAGACACTTTTGTAATGAACAAGTGCACAATCTAGGTGGATGTTGAAGCTGGCACGTCTAGTCTTCACTGCGGTGCTATGCTGTTTTTATTGCCACTCGATGGGGGGAGGCGCCCGGCCTTCCCCCGTTTGTGCGTGCAAACGATGATTTCCTATGGGAAAGGCATTAAAAGAAACGGCTGGAGGGGGTTACTTTGTGAAAAGCAGAAACTGAAGTTAGCTTTAGTTTAAGGAAAAAGGAAAAAAAAAACAAACGTGTGAGTGTGTATGTGTGTGTTGAGAGTGTGTGTGTGTGTGTGTGTTCCAAGAATAACAACAGCATCTACCAGACAAAGTAGGGCGAAACGTTTCAAATTAAACACAGCGACTTGGGGGGCTGCCACACCTTTTGGTATTAAAATTGCTGGAAAACTGCATTCCAGGCTTTAAAAGAGAAGGGTTCTACATAATTAGGCTTTGAAAAACAATGGGGTTTCTAAATATTAATACCTTTCTGCAACTCACACCAGAAATGTTGGCTTCAGTTCCCTGCGGTGCTGCCTCGCATGGCTGGTAAGGCAGGGGGGTGGCCTTGCAGAGATGAGACGATGACAGGCAGAAAGGCTGTTTATTTGTCCAGGGAAATCCAAGGCAGTCAGGATTGGATGAGGCAAAAGCCCAAGCTGGATGGGGCTCTGAGCAACCTGGTCTAGTGGAAGGTGTCCCTGCCCATGGCAGGGGGTTGGAACGAGATGAGCTTTAATGTCCCTTCCAACCCAAACCATTCTATGGTAAGGAGACCCTTTCATGTTCATACATGAAGCATAAATGAATTACTCCTATGAAAAAAAAAAACCAAAAAACACTGGCCAGGGGTTTTCAAAGGTGGCCACACAAACCTTGTGCTTCTGGGCCTCCTTGAGGCATCACCCTGGGAGTGTGACATCCTGTGACAGTAATTGAAGCCTTGTGTCCAATTCTGGAACAACAGCCAGGGATGAGATTGCACCCTTTATCTGCACATGCAAAATGCTGTTTTCACCATCTCTTTGTGCTCTGGGGTCTTTAACATGGGAATTATTTCAAGCTCCTAATTGGATTTTTAGCTGGATAAGAGATAGTACTGATTAATGACATTTGCTGATAAGATTTGGAAGCTAAAGTGAAAGGATTAAATAAGGACCAAATTAAGCAGCAGCAAGTAATTTAGCCCAAGGATTTTTAGGGGCTCTGAGCAACTGTCTGTTTTTTTTTTAATTTCCCTGGTAAGTGGTTTGGGTTGGTTTTTTTTTAATGTGTACCTTCTTTTAATTAAAAAGAATTCAACAACAGCGGCACTATGAGGCCTCTGGGCACTACAGGAAGAAACATTAATTCCTCCAAGACCAGCTCTGCAGTTTTGCAGCAAAGGTTAAAAGGTGGCAGCCCTGAAATTGGGGGGGGGGAGGAAAAAAAAAATGTTTAGCCTGAATTGCAAACAGGCTGGAGTGGAGAAAAAGCTTTCTAGAAACGGATTGAGTTTTGCTTTGTGTTCTGCTTTTCTGGTTTGCAATCAAGGCACACGTGAGCAGCCAGTCTGGTAGTAAAGACAGATTAAGTAAAACAGGTTTTACTGTTTAGCTCAATTCAATTAAACACAAATGTACATAAAATGTTAATCATATGAGATTAACATATTTAAGTATAACACGGAGGGGTATATACATAGCTATTATAGACAAGCACTTGACTACCAACTTAACCCCTCCTTTACTTTTTTTATTTTTCAAGGCTCCATCTGCCATAAAGCCACAACCGCGTTCTTCGTCTCCGTTGTCTGACGCTCCCTCTGTGTGGGCAGGAGCCAGTGGACAGTCCATGCACTGGGCTGTGCTGGAGGCAGGGTTTATTTTTAAATGGTATTATATGCAGTCGAGTGTTGAAAATGTTGAAACAGTCCAATTTGTTTTCACTCTGTATTAGTTTTAGTTTCAGGCATAGCCAATCCCCATTCAGGTGCTATCAGATGACCAGTTACTGCTTAGTTAACTAGATGTAAAGTTTTACATATATATTAATGTCAATAGTTTTATTACAGGTTGTGTAAAATGGACTCTCTAGTTTAAAAAAAAAAGGAAAAAAAAAAAAAGAAGAAAAAAAAAATTAGGTCTCTCCCGAAATTGAACTTTAGAGCATGGAAAATGATTTTACTGGATTCTGTTCAACTGTAATCAAGGAAAAAAAAATATGTATGTTGTAGAAAAAGTCGCAGAATTAAAAAAGATCTGCTTTTAATTTATTCTTTTTGTATTAAGAATTTGTATAGTTACCTTTACATTTTGCAAAACGGTGTTGTCAACACTTCCTTATTAAAGCATTTTCAAAATGAAACCTTGCCGTGGTCTCTTCGGGAGGGCACAGCACACGGGCAGCTCTTACCTGCTCTTAACTGCACTGCCACCACTGTGAGATGCTGGCTCCAGATGTGTACACAGCTGCCCAGGGTGTCCATGAGGCTCCTTGGCTGTCAGGGGGCCTGACTGCAGGAAACATTGGGCATCCCCCCCAGAAAATCCTGTCCTTTAGAGATCCTTTGGGATTCAGTGCTTGTGCTCAGCAGATCCGTGCTTGCTCTGCTGTGTGTTCTCCCGAGCACAGGTCGCGGGAGCTCGGGAGAAGAAACGGTGTGATGGACTTTCCACCACCACGGGAAACAGTCATGGATATAATCCTTACTTCCAACACACATAACTTGAGATTACTAAAATTAACACTCACTTGTATGAATTGAATGCCAAATTGCTGCAAGGCCATTTGCAGCAATGCCAACAGCTGTGGGACTGGCTTGAGCACCAGCACGTTCCCCAGTGCTCCAAGGAACTGCCTGCTCCTTGAATTCCTTAGGGACCACCCCCCCCAGCAGAGGCTGCTCTAGCTCAGGGTGGGGCTTTGCCGGCAGCAGTGACCCCTGCACAGGGTTAGGGATGTCACTTAATACCAGTTTTCCCCTCTGTGGGCAGCAGTGACCCCTGCAGCCACCCACCCCCGTCCCAAACTGCAGACAGCCACACACTCACATGGGACCCATCCACACTTCCCAGCACAGTTGCTTCCTGCTCTTTCCTTTTATTCCCACTGTCCACGGAGCCTCTTCCCACCTGATCCCCCACACACCCCACAGGGAGCCACCAGTGGCATCAGCCCAGAGCCAGGCAGCCCCTCCAGCCATCACCTGGCATTGCTGCATGAGGGACCTTCACAGGCAGCAAATCCCCAGAAGGGTTTGGGATGGACAAAGCAGCCATGATCAAGGTTTCAAACACCCCTGGAACTCTAGGACCTTAACTCAGATTTATCGCCAGTGGCTCCATAGTGCTGCAGGCACCTCCTCCAGCTCCACATCGCCTCAGGAGCAGCTTTTGGGACAGCCTGTTCCAGATCTGACACCAGCACTGCCACTCTTGTGCCAGCCCTCTTGGAAGGCACTACCTTGTGTCCTCATCCCCTGGGTCCAGAAGTTGGAGCAGTCCCTTCCCCCCTGAGAAGTAAAGCCTTTTACATCCCAACCAGGTTTATTCTTTGGGCAAGACTGGATTTATGGTAGTGATTCTATGGCAGCCAGCAGGAGCAAAACCCAGTTCCTCCATCAAAATAAACTGATCCCACATATGCCTGCCCGAAGAGCCCTTCCAGCACTAACAGACAAACAGCAAATAGGGAGTCAAAGACATTTAAGTAGCATCAGGCACAATAATACCATTATCAGGTATTATCTCAAACCACATACCTTGAGAGTTCACCTCACACAGCCCCTTCCACCACCAGGGTTGGGGTCGGGGGCTGCAACAAATGACTGGGGCCACTGAAGTCCCAAAACCACTTCAGACACTGCTATGGCAAATGCATGAATTCATCCCAAGGCTACAAGTCTTCAGATTCAGCCGAATTATTTCCGCCTAATGCAGGAATTATCAGAAATAAACATCTGGAGAAGCCCATAGGGAAAAGTTCGAATTGCTAAACTGAAACATACCCTCCCCACAAAAACCGATGAGCAATGTGACAGCTGCACCACACCCACTCGTCCCTAAACCAGACTTGGGTGGGTTTGGGATTATTTTGGCTGAGAGGCATTATTAACTATTTGATCACGGTCTGGTAGCTGCCATTTGGGGCCATCCGGCTGCAAAGAGCCTCCAACCGGTGATGAAATGCAGCTGCTGTAACAGTGTCCCCCCAGCTCACAATCCCACAGGACCAGGGCTGGCTCTCACGTGCCGGACAGCTGGAAACTCTTACACGGATCTGCCGTGAGAAAGTACTCCTCAGTTCCTCAGCTCCCCGTGCAGCACCATTCCACGAATTGCAGGGGGATAAAGTTCTTCCGTCATGGGATTCATTCGAGCGAGGCGGCTGTATTTCAGGGACTGTCAGCCAGCAAGGAGGCACATTGCTTGAATTACATTCTTTAAACCCTGATCAGACTGAAACATTCCAACCCCAAACTGACATCCCTCCAGGAGGCGCATCCACACTCTAACCGGCACTCAGGGTACCATTAAAACTCTGCTCAATAATTGGCTCTAAAAAAGGAGGGGGAAAAAAATCTATGTAGTACTATTACAGATGCCCCAAGGAATCCACTTCCCCCTAAAGCAGACGACAGAATGCTCCTTAAACCATCCCCTGGCTACTCATTCGCTGCAGTTTCCAGGGAAATTACAGCTCTTCTGAACAAGGGACAATATTGTCCCTCAATTATTTACAGAGTTCAAAACTAAGGTCAAGATGAAGATTTAGAAACAGCTCAGGAAACCGTCTGGGTGGGGAGAGGGATAAGGTTGCGACATTACACGTTTCCCGTTGTAATAAAGCCTCCAAAGAATATCTGTGCAGAGAACTGCAAAAAAAAAAAAAAAAATCACCAGACACCACTGTTAATGAAACCCTTCCATGCTCTTGACATCTGCCCAGCTTCCCCCACAAGCCCCCACCTATACCCCAAAGGCCCCTCCCCGAGCACTGGTGAGGTTTTAGCAGCCTCACTTTTATTACTTCTAAACTGTTTAAGCTCTTGACATTTTCTCTGGGGTCAAACACTCCAGGCTGAAAATCTCCTGTGTCCAGAGAGGCACTTCAGAACCTAAGAGTCTCCAGAAGAACCTGAAGTTCCTAAGGACACTCCTCCAAACTCGCTACCTGCACAAATCCCCCAGTGCCACATCTCACTGGGATACTGGAAACACCCACAGAAGAGGGGGTAATTCCTTGAGAAGAGGGCACCAGCTCCTGCTCCACACTGCCACTCAAGGTGAGGACCCAGACAAACCCATACACTGGAATGTTGACACATTTCTTCAGGAAGTGGTTTTGCTAAAAGCTAACAATGTTTTCAATGTTTCACTACTTACGCAGAATTGGACCATCATTCCCGTGAGTTTCTTCACCATTCCCAGTCAAGATGCACAATGGTAAAGATTTGTGGCTGCTAGAAATACTGTTCATGGTCATGGGAGGTCCTAATTATTTTCTCTGCAATGCCCTGCAGACTGAAATTTTCTCCAGATGTATAAAAATGGGATTTGAAAGCCCCAAGAGCCATAAGATTACGTTCCTCAAGCCCAGAAGGTTCATATTAAAAATGTCATTACCAAAAAAAAAAAAAAAAAAGCCAAATCAGATGCATTCAAGATCAAAAACTCTTTGCACTGAGGCTGAGAAATATACAAACCTTTTTTTTTAATTCCTGATAAATACCACATGAAAGATTAGCCAATAAAGTCTTTATATTTACAGAAATAACCAAGCTTCAGATTCAACTGCTTCCCTCTAATCATCTCCCCACATCAGTCTCCAATGCAAAAGCAGCCAAAAAAAAAAAGCTCCACATATGCTCCTTGCAGGGTTGTGTCTCAACTAAAGCTCTAAAATATGGGAAACAGTTCAGTCTGAATAACAAACTGAAATAAAAGCAAGGCTCTTGTCCACTGTCCCCTGGTCACTGTCCTGCTCTTAACCTCTTCAAAACCCACCCCCTTTGCTGTGTATTGGTTGTGTTCAGCATAAAGCATAGATTTAAAAATAAACCTAAATAAATGGGGCTTGTAAAAAGGAAGCTGTAGAAAATCTCCCGCTTTCTGCTTTTTCACAAAGTTCCTCTTGGTGTCCAAGCACAGACTCTGCCTCTTCCATCCTCTCTGGGTCTTGGAGACCAAAATATGAGTCATGCCTTGGCCCCTGCAAAGCCTCACAAAGCGTTGTACTCCACACACTTGGATGGGTCTGTTGGGAAGTGCTTCTGGCAAATGGTCATGAGCCTCTTCAGCCCCTAGGAATTAACAGAACAAGGACAATTCCATAATAAAGCATCTGTAATAAAGCTGCAGCTGTCAAATAAACATAACGGCCTACAGTATTTTTAAGCTTAACAAGAAGAATTAAATAAGAATAGGCTGCTATTTTGGGCTTGGGATCTTTTTTGGGGGGTGTTTTTTTTCAATTTAACTTTTATTAACCTTTCTCCCTGCAAATGGTCAAGTTCTCTCCGAAATAAGAGAAGTCTGGGGCATAACCATAGAAACATGGTAAGATTCATAGTGAAGGATCACAGAAATGCTTTAATGCCTCTTTATCACCAAGGGAGAAAATGATATCACAACAAAATATATTTAAAAGAAAGTTGAATATTAAAAGTAATTCTAAAGAGTAAATAGCAACTTATGAAACCAAAACAAGCTGCACAGCCAAGAAAATAGAACCAAACACTTCTCAGGAGGAGAAATGTGGTACCACACGTGACACTCCAAAGGCAAACTGAAGAAGCAATCAAGGAGAAAGACAGAATGTGGACTTTTCAGTTCTTTCAAGGCATCCGCTGCCAAAAACCAACGTGACAGAAACCCTGTGATTATTTTCTTTCAAGTCATACAGAAAAGTCTAACAAAGAAGAAAGCAAACTGCTGTGGTGGAAGTGTAATTTAGCAGTGACATGTACTCCAAGATGGTAGAGTCCTGTCCCTGTCATTAGACACTCATCATGGAAGGCAGTTCTTCTGATTCAAAAGAAGATGCTTTGGTCTTTTCAACACAGGCAAGAATGGAAAGTATGTCCCAGCACCAGAACAACTCCTTGTTTGGGATGTTATGATCCCAGGGTCGCTGTAAATCAGAAACATGTTAGCTTCACATAACTGCTGGGAGCACAGTGACAGGACTCGAGGGAATGGCCTGAAGTTGTGTCAGGGGAGGTTTAGGTTGGATATCAGAAAAAGATTCTTCCCCCAGAGGGTGGTTGGGCACTGGAACAGGCTCCCCAGGGAAGTGGTCACAGCACCAAGCCTGGCAGACCTCAAGAAGTGTCTGGATGATGCTCTCAGGTATGGTGTGACTATTGGGGAGAGTCCTGTACAGGAATAAGGGTTGGACTCGATGGTCCTTGTGGGTCTCTTCCAACTCAGCATATTCTGTGATTCACAATGATAATTTTTCAGGTTATGATATTGAAAACTATAGTTGAAGAGAAAGCAAAAGTTATACTTGTAGCCCCAAAACAAAGAGACTCAGAGCAGAAAGGTGAAGTTGCATTTTGCAAGCAATTTTCTTCCAAACATCTGCAGAAGATGAAAAGCAACAGGAGTCCTGCCTCTTCATCGGGAAGACATTTCTGTAAACCTCCCCTGCCAGAAGCTCTGAGCTCCAAGATGCTGCTCTGGAGGATTCAGAGTTAAGCCAGAAGGTCTTTATCTCAGCAAAACTGCAACTAGCAAAAGGCAAATACATTTAACAATACAAGGAGAGAAGAATTGTTTCCTCAGACCTGTCCAACCACTACGCTGAAAGGTCAGAGGAGAAAAACAGCACTGCTACAAATTCCACAACCAAAAGTTCACAACACGACTATGAAGATGCACAGGAGGAACTAAACCTGGAATTTTGAGCCCAGATTGTTAGAGAGACATGTTTGAAAACTGAATTAATTTATGAATGCATTTATCTAGTTGCAGAAATAGTCAGAAGGACTGTATTTCATAGAATTAAATTCTGTGCATGGTGTTTAAACCACGAGTTAAGCAGTGAAGGACCTCAGGAGAATCAAGCATGATTCACAACTGCTTTGGTGTTCAGAAAAACCCATTACACTGTTCCTGGCCCAGAACTGAAGAGCCTTCAGGTTCAGGATGAGCTACCCATTAAGTGGATGTTATTCCTGAGCCAAACTAAACCAACTGTTTCCAGGGCTCTTTTACCACACCACCTGAAACTAGTATTTCTCCAAGATCCCCCAACTTCAAAAGCAAACCTGTTGGATTTCCAAAGCCAACATTACCTGTATGTATTTCCTCTGGGTTTCGTCGTTCAGGACATGCGCTACGTGCTTGGAGAAGATCTTCTCCCGTCCCGTTCTCGCGTGGATGCCGACCATGGTGACACCGATGGGCCAGGGAGCGTTCCCAATGGCCATCTGGAGATAGGCATCGTTGGCCTGAAGAAGTAAGTGCAGGCACTCTCAGCAAAAACAGGAAGAGCAGCAGGGAGCAGAGCATTTTTGCATTGCCAGACACAGTAAAACACCCACTCCAGTCTCCCTGATTTGGGTTTCCTTGCACAACATCAACCAATTACACAACACACCTTCCCAACACGATTCGTGCTGAAATCTGAGGGAAGCAAGGACTATGGACTTGACTGAGGAAAAAAAAAAAAAAGCACTGGATATGGCAGTCTTACTACCTTGATTAAAACTGGGTTTTATTTTTCTGGGTTTTATTCACTTTTTACTGGGACTGTTTTCAGCTCGGCCATCTCGGGTTAAATAAGCACATTTGTGTTTATGACCAGAGCCGTAGCAGCAGTAAATCAATCTGAAATTTCCTGATCAAGATAGCAGATCCCATTTCTAAAGCTGTAGCAGAAAACATCCCTGGGGAAGAATAGGGATAAAACTCAAAAGGAAAATTAACTGGAAGAAAGGGAGAAAGGAAGAGAAATATTGAGCTAAAAAAAAAATCATGCCAACTTAGAAGCAGCAAGTGAGGACAGACACTGGGTTTATAGATACAATTACACAAACAACTTCAAGGATGTGGAGCAGGACATTCCTTCTCTATTAGAGAGCAGCTACAAAACTCACTGATAAAGAGTTCATTTATCACCTCCTATTCAGAAACTAGACAATAAGAAGTAGCAATCATGACCAGTGGGTGTAGATTCTTTCCAATTGGCACTGAGCAAACTGAGATGTGAATAATGAACAAGACAGGGGGCTGCAGACAGAGCTAAAAGTAAATCTAGAGAAGGGACAGGACTTAGTCACCATCTACATGAGGCAGAATCTGAATAGTCTTAGTCAAACACCTACTTGCTGAATTAAATACAGTTTTGTCACGAAACACAGTATGTGAACATGCAATTAAAGACCTCCAGGACTGTCACAACAGGGTTAATTAAGGCTGAGTGGGCAACCTGCATTCTGGCATTTGCCTGCTGTCAACACAAAATTAAAATCATTCAAGCATTTCAACTAACAAAGCAGTAAGAATTTGTTGCTGGCAGTATTCACTAGGATGCACAAAGCAAAAAGCACAGAAGACAACAGCAGGCAAAAAGAGACAAGTCTCTCAAGAAGCAAAATGGAAAATTAGCCTAATTTAAAAAAAAAACCAAAACACCAAAACTTCCAAATGTGCACTCAAGTCCTCCAAAATCTGTGACATTTACTTAAAGCCAAGCACTTCCAGGAAAGAGGAGTACAGCCGATTAACCCAGAGATATACCACATTCCTGCATGCTCCTTACTTTGAGAAGGCATTGGAAAGGGAATTTCCATCTAATGATGACAACCAAAAGAAAAAAAGATGCCCCAAAACAAAACCCCTCTATCTATCCCACACATTCACTTCTAGTTTCACATGATTTGGATTAAACTTGTCTTAGGTCATCTTAAATTATTTTCAGTATCATAAACAGGTTTGCTTGATTACTTGAATAAAAAGAAATACTAAAAATTTAAAGGCAAAACACAGCTCTATTTCCTCTGCATGCATGAGCTGCTTAAGCAAATGCTACCAGTATCTGAGTTCCACTTCAGAAGGCAGCTACAAACAAAACCTAACACTGCCTTTGATCTTGTGTCCCAAGGTACTTCTGCCTCCTCCAGTGAGCAGCCTTTGTCCAAAAAAACTTTTCATTAACTTACCTCAACCTTACCAGGCCAGCTAATGTGAGCATAGCCAAGGAACGGGACAGTATCTCATATTCAGTAACTCAGTTCACCTCAATCAATTTATAATTAATTAATCAACACCTATTACTATTCATTCAATACCTTCATTTAACCTTACAATATCAGTTTTCCTATAGAGGATTCCTCTGCAACTTCAACCATCTCCCAGAAAAATTCTCTTCATGTTTGCAAAGATATGCAGTTTCACAAACCTCAAAAGATCTTCTATCGGGCTGTGGATCAAACTCTACTTGGAGCCTAACATTTATCAGCAGTTTTTCATTTTGTTTGAGTAGATGTCATATTTCCAGCTATGTATCTTCAAAATTAAAAAAATGGGAATGTTTAAGCAATAAACTCCTTCTTTTACAATCAGACAGTCCGAACATGCTGAAAGAGTGCAAACAAACGTACCTTCACATATTCTCTTTGCAACATGAATTTAATAATATCTGTTATTGATTCTTTGATGTCTGCAGGAAGTGTCTACAGGAGAGGGGGGGAAAAAGAAAAAAAAAAAAAGACATTTACTTCAGAATAGCAGCTCTGGAAAATCATCCTACTCAGCATTTATACAAAGTTTAACAACTACCTTTGCTTGAGGACTTTAATAAAGGAAAATATCTTTGTTATTTAGATGAAGGATCTGAAGCAGAAGAGATTAAGTGGTTACACCTGGTAGTTAGTGGCAAAGTGCAAAATGCAACCCCAATTCCCTGTCGTGTTTGCAACCCAATGAACAGGTGATGCTTTAAGCAACACCTGGAAAAGCAGTGGGTAGGCAGAAGGTCTCACTGATCAAGATGAAGTCAGAACTAGGCATCATGGGCTCTAGAGACAGAAACTCTGGTCAACTCGCTTCTCTCCTTCAGAGAAGATAACACTGCCTTAGGAAAGGGTACTAATGGTGGGTTACAGTGACATTTAGAGGTGATTCACCCTTTTCCGGAGTTTTCTGAAGAGTGGCCTCAGGTAGGACTCCGTCTGTTTCTGAGTGGCGCTGTTCAGCTTCCCCTGCACTCCTCGTTTCACATAATCTTCTCTGGCGTTCAGCTCCTTGGCCCAAACTCCAAGAAGAAACTGCACGGGACGAAGCACATTTGTGTCATGGTGCCATCTAGTGACTTCCCCGGCAAATCAGACGGGAACAGCGGGTTAAGCCACCACGGCAAAACTAGTTAAGAATGTAAGAGCCTCCTTCAGAAGGATAGGCAAGGAGGGACAGGAACAACCCTCCTGTCTTAAATGTATACACACACATTAAAGCTTCAACTCTTGCTGTGACTTTGATCATCGTAACAGTTAGACTGAGACTGGCTGACTCAAATGAGAGGCAACACAGGCTTCTTGTCAGGAAACAAGGAAGCAATTTTCTGCTATCCACTTGAACCTGTGGACTTTAAAATTCTCTTATTCCACGTAACAGTATCAGATGACGTTCCAATTCAGTTTGCACTGTTCCTGGGAAACTCCTCAGAAGGTTTTGATGCCACAGGACTACAGAGAGGCAACTACATAAAAGTGCCTCAATTATCACATGGAAACCAAAACTGTGTTTGTTTTGTCTGGAAAAGCAGGACCAGATTTTGAAGAACGCTGCTCTTCCAAGAGCTCTTTCCCAGGTCTAGCAGAAGTCACTGCTGTGACTAACAAAGGCTGTGGAGTGCCAAGCAGGTCAAAAACCCCACATCTTAAGCACAATGTGTGAGTTTTTTCCTCAGGCAGCTTAAACCATTCATGAAATGTATCTGCATGGTGGTAAAAATATGACACGGCTACAGAATAATTAATCCAAAAGAGTTTGTTACCTTCAAGAACTTTGTTATGATGTCCATATCATAGTGGTCATCACCACGTCCTAAGGATTCTCCCAAAGCCTAAAACAGGGGGAAAAAAGCAATTATTTCCACTTTGTCTGGAAGTTTACCACCACCACCACATCAAAGCTCACCACATTGTGAGCTGTAATAAACTCCACCAGAAATCCAAAGCACTGGCTAGGAAACAGAATCAAACAGCTATATATGCTACTGAGATTCATTTATCTATTAAAAACATTTATATCAAAAAGGCCATATGATTTACTTCTAAAAAGTCAATGCAACAGTAATTCTTCATTCGTTAACTACTAAATTATTGGCACAATTAGCAGCTGTCTGACAGCACCATATTAAGGGGAACTGTGGGTGCACAACTTTTTTGAGATCCCCAAAGCCATCAATTAACCTAATTATTTTGTTAAGCTATTTCAATTCTCTGATGTACTGGGGCTTTTTATCATTTAATTGTAACTGTGAATTTGAGGGAAGAAATCCAAAAAAAAAAAAAAATAAAAAAAAAACAAAATAAAAAAAAAAAAAAAAAAAAAAAAAAAACACAAAAAAAAAAAAAAAAAAAAAAAAAAAAATAAAAAAAAAAAAAAAAAAAAAAAAAAAAAAAAAAAAAAAAAAAATAATAAAAAAAAAAAAAAAAAAAAAAAAAAACAAAAAAAAAAAAAATACAAAAAAAAAAAAAAATAAAAAAAAAAACAAAAAAAAAAAAAAAAAAAAAAAAAAAAAAAAAAAAAAAAAAAAAAAAAAAAAAAAAAAAAAACAAATACACAATAAAAAAAAATAAAAACAAAAAAAAATAAAAAAAAAAAATAAAAAAAAAAAAAAACCCAAAAAAAAAAAAAAAAAAAAAAAAAAAAAAAAAAAAAAAAAAAAAAAAAAAAAAAACAAAAAAAAAAAAAAAAAAAAAAAAACAAAAAAAAAAAAAAAAAAAAAAAAAAAAAAAAAAAAAAAAAAAAAAAAAAAAAAAAAAAAAAAAAAAAAAAAAAAAAAAAAAAAAAAAAATAAAAAAAAAAAAAAAAAATAAAAAAAAAAAAAAAAACCAACACAAACAAATAACAACACCACCAAAAAAAACAAAAAAAACCAAAAACAAAACAAAACCACAACCAGCTGTATGCTCCAATATTCTACTTTCCTGCCAAAATCTCAAAACTGTTAATACTAACAGCAATTTTTAGAAACATTTTCCAGTAGGTATAGTTGGATTTATAATGTATTTCCATTGCCCTTACATTTCCAAAGTGAGTTTTATTTTTAAAATCTTCTAGATTGAGAGCACAATTCAGTGTAAGCCTTTATGCTCAAGGTAATGCAGCTGAAGTAGCATAAAATTAAGACTGCAGTGTTTTCAAAGTTTTTCAGAAAAAGATTGCTTTCATGGCTCAAACCAAGCCTGCCCTACTACCCCAAGAAGAGGGTATTTTGAGAACTAACAGATCAATACAATGCAGCTCCATTACAACTGATTTCCATCCTGGTACTGCAGTTATTTTAAACCAGAACTTCTGGCACCCTAACAAAAAAGCCAGACTATTTCCTACTAATAATGTATTCACTTAAGCTTTCAGTTATAAATCAGATTATTTCTTAAACACGCTTTTGGAAGGATGTTAAGATTAACTCCTGCAAAGAGTTTTGAAGATTAAGCATAAAAGTCTTCAGCTCAAGTTAATGTGCTTTTCAAAACATTACCCTAAAATACCAGGTGTTGAATGCATTTCATGGCACTCACTCTCTGCTCACTCACACAAATACTGCAGGATTCTTTCAGAACAGAGTAGCTGTTCGCACTCAAGTTCCTGGGACACATTATCTCTGCACTTCTTGTATTTCCTGTGATCTGCCTCCTGATGTTCACTTTTTTTTCCATCCTGGATGTTTATGTATCAAACATTCTTTCTGCATGTCTGTTTTTTCAGCATCCGTATTTCTTGTACAGGGATAATTCACTGGTACTGAGCTCACTACCCTCTCAAATACTCACTGGAAACACTTCAGAATTTATGACGAGGTAATGTGTTAATAAATTCTCTACCTCTGAAACACCTGCAGAAGGAATCCTAACTGCATCACTGTCTTTTGAGGCAACACCTGTCCCCTTTCTGATGAAGTGCTGTGAACAAAGACCATCTGAGTTTTCACTTGTCTACTGTGAGCCCCTACGATGCATCTCAAAGCTTAGAAACCTAAATTCCCTGTTTAATGATACTTCAGAATGCCTCAGTTAGCTGTTGAAAACAAGGTTAACTTTGTCTAAACAATCCTGAAGCTTTCTCACAACAACATGCTACATCTAAAATCCCTTAATTAAGATATAACCATCCCATACTTCTAGTTCTTCAATAGTAGTGTTCTCCTCATGGACTTTCAGGTCATTCTGGGAGTCGTCGTCTCCTGCTTCTTGGCCGCCTACAATTTCATTCAGATACTGCTGATCAATCTTATCCAAAGCAGCCTTCAGGTCATTTCTCAAGCCCTAGAAAAGATTAAAAAAATGACTAATTTAGGAAAAAACCCTGAAGTAAATAAGAGCAGTTCAATACTGCCACTGTGGGCATTCAACTGCTGTTTAAGAAAAGCCAAATTCTGTAAAAACATGCACTAAGGGTTTAGCCTTGTTATCTGACTTTAAACTAAATTCCAAGGATTGCTTCAGCACTTAACAAAAAGCAGGTGCATGAACTTCTGCAATGTTCATACCTATCAAAAAGACTTTTTACAGTGTTTTTGCCAAAAAAGCACGGAGGACGAAATCAGCTTCTAGGACTTTCTTTAAGACATTGTCTCCAAGCAATGGACTGAACCACCCCAACATAAACAGAAAACAGACCATAACCATCATCAGCTCTACAAGTCTTTAGATCTGTCCTAAAAATAGCTGAAATAAGGTAACACTCTGTCATGGTTTAACACTCCTTCAGTACTATCACAGAAAACATTTATGTTGTTTCCTTTTATTACAAATTATTTAAACATACCAGGGTGTTTTATATATATTAAGTGTTTTAAAGCCTCTAATATAGAATAGGTGATTACAAAACCAGAATCAGTTTAAAACCATATATACAAAGTTAAAAGCTGCTTTTAAATAGAACAAGAGACTCGCCTTAGACACAGTTGGGGGATTTGCATTCCTGTCTTGAGACATAAAATATAAAGCTCCATAAAGGAGTATGACAGTTCTTACCCTCAGATAAATTCAGCCACTCCACAGGGAACGGATATGCACAGTTATTTCCCCTCTTCCATCATCATACTTGGCTGTCTGGAACGTTTCTATTAATCATTCAGTAGTCTAAAAACGTCTGAACCACAAACTGGTGGTGACTAAGCAACATACAGAATCCCCTCCAGACAGCAAAAGGAGTGGCTGAAACATGTAACACACAAATCCAATACAGTCCTATTTATGAACTGACTATTTCCTAATACATCTATTACTGTCATCCGTGCCACTCAAGGGGAAGCTTTCATTAGCAGAATTTTTATTTTTAAACATTCAGATCTGTTTATTTTAAAGACTTGAAGAGGAAAAGGCTTTCCTTTTATGGGCAGCTCCAGCAACAACATTTAAAACAATTCAGGTTGCCACAAATCAGGGAAGAAAATCCAAAACATCACTCTCTTGGTAGGGTTACAAATCTGGTTAACAGTAAATGCAAAGCAAACCCCAACTGCATCTCCTCACTTAACTGATCATTTTTTAACAGGAATAAATTGGTTATATCTTTTAGTCAGTTTTTGAACTGATGGCTACTTAAAAGGGAAGGTGGAAAAACTGAAGTTTCTGTAACAAGCTATAGCTCTGGAATCCAGGGATTTGAAAAATCGTTTATATGCCACACAGACAGGATGCAGTCCTGCTCTTCCTTACCTGTAGCTTCTCAGGGATGCACATAATCACAAACACAGGATTGTTTTAACAGTAAATGACTGTTCTCTGCTGGTTAAAAACAGGAGCAGCACAGGCTGGGGTATTAGTGTCACCTGAAGGCCCCTTTTCCAAATGACAAGGGCCTGGAAGGTTTCTGGGGTTGAATTCTAATGTAATTGTAATTGTGCACAAAATTCTGACATTTAGCATAGTTTCTCAGGCAATGAGATAGAGCAGATAGTTCTCTTTGCACTGTATTATCTTTCTTTCCTAAAAATTAAGTTACTTAAACTGATTTTCAGTAACTTTTATTGGGTTACTCATTGATTATCCCACTACAGCTAAGTAAGTAAGAGCCAGTCTTACCTTGTTCACTTCAGGTGCAAGAATTTCTATCTTCCTCAGACGCTGAAATGCATCATAATCTGTTTCTCCAAAGAGCCTGATGGGCTCACCCCTCTCTCGTAACCTCCTGATAACCTGAAAAGAATCAAAGCATTCCCTGAAGCATAAAGGAAGCAAAATAAAACCCAGAATGATAGATTTATTTACTTTGCTTAGAATAACAAGCTGAGCTGGACTGCAGAGGAAATGGCAGTATTTTAAGCAGTAGAAAAATGTTCCAGACACTTTACAATCTAAATATAAAATTCCCACGGTATTTCAGTGAAAGGTCATTCCAAATATTACTGATCTAAATTTTGCATAAAATCCCAGGCTGTTTGACACAGCCTAACTTCTTCCTGCTCTGACTTGTTTAAACAAATACACAAAAATCATCCCTCTAGCAGAGCCTAAAGACCGTTTTCAAAATCACAAAGGAACTTGATGATTATCTCACTCACTTATTTGCCTGGGCAATAAAAATACCAACTGGGGTGCAGGTTGTCCCAGCACAGCTACAAGATGATCTGCTGAAAACTCCCATCCTTAAGCATTAGGAAAATACGAAGTCCCATAACCTAATGGTTACTACTAAAAAGGAGATATAAACACAGGTGAAAAAAGCCTCCCTCAACGGATTTGCAAAGTCACAGACAGAGCCAAAAACTGAACTTTATTCTCCCAATTCCTTATTTCATGCATTGCTCGATAAATTTCTGTATACTTACCATTATTCACAGATTCATAGAATGGTTTGAGCTGTAAGGGACCCTAAAGATCATATGGTTCCAACACCCGGGCCACGGGCAGGAACACCTTCCACTAGACCAGGCTGCTCAGAGCCCCATCCAACCTGGCCTTGAACGCTTCCAGGGATGGGGCATCCACAGCTTCTCTGAGCAACCTGTTTCAGTACCTCACCACCCTCAGAGTAAATTTTTCTTAACAACTAATCTAAACCTACTCTCTTTCAGTTTGAAATCATTCCCCCTTGTCCTGTCACTACCGTTCCTGGCAAAAAGTCCCTCTCTGGCTTCCTTGTAGGCCCCTTCAGACACCAGAAGGCTGCTACGAGGTCTGCACGCAACCTTCTCTTCTCCAGGCTGAACAGCTCCATCTCTGAATTAACCACTGAAACTAAACAACTGAACTAAATTCACTTAGTCTATCAAACAATAGGCTAATTGATACAATTGATAATTGGGCTTACACTTCATTTCATGTCACCACCTCACTATGCAAACAGACTGGTTGGACAACAAGAAACTAAATTAATATTGAGACCTTATTTCGTTTATTCAGTCTGGGTGTCTTGCTGTATGCTGGCAAACATTTAACTTGCAAATGTATCCAAAACAACAGGGATGGAAAGAGCTCTGGCACAGCAATACCTAAACCTGCACCAACACATGCACACCAAGTGCATCAATAGCAGAGAGAAAGTGTGTAAATAGGACGTACAGACCACACCCCAAACCAAACGTGAACCCAACAGTCTGTGTTACAGCTCTTGTAAAAAACAGTGAGTATCCTGCAAAATTAAGGGGACACGTGACACTCTTGGATGACCTCAGCTGTGAATTTCAGTACTTCCAAGATTAGAGTTAATTCTGCACTTCTGAACTTCCTGCTTTGGGGTATGGATCTGTTTGTGAACGTACATCCACACGGGCATTTTTATCCTCAGAAAGGCAAAGAAAACCCCAGCTGCTCTGGCTTCAGGACTGTTTCTTCTAGAGGTCAAGGTGAACTTCCAAAACTTAGTTTCTAAATTTGGTTCAGACCAATATGCTACAAAGAAAAGAAGCTGGAGGAAAAAAGTCTTGGAGAAAGTCAGCATGCCATCATCAGTACTATCCAAGGATAATGCTAATATTCAGAATACTACTCCAGAAGTCATCTGAAAGAGCTGTAAAATGTTATAAAGCATCTGTGTAAATCCATATAACAAAAAGGCTCTACCCATCTGTATCTCCCCATGCATTCACTTGGAGAGCAGGCCCTTGATGAGCAAAGCTAATCACTAATTGCTGACTGTAAAAATGGAAGCTTATTATTTAATAAAACTGTCGTAAGAACTACAGGTCACTGGAAGAAAAATCAGAAGAAATTTCAGATACATTTGCTTTAAAGTCTAGGGGTCTGTTTATGGAGATTGATTTTTACCTCCTGTCTGGAAAGGGTCATTGGTAACTTTTCTTCTGCCAGTTCCAGTTCCAGCACTGGATTTGATGCAGCCAGTGGTTTCTCCTCCTCTTCCTGCTGCTGTACCTACATTCAACAGACATAGTTACTAATGTGTGATGGAAATAAGCCCATACATTGATGCTAAATGAGGTAAGTCAATGTAAAGATACAGAACTCCGGGACACAAACTTTAATAGGACAATATAAACCTTTAGTTTCATAGTTCATAAAACTATGTAATTGAATTTCCCAGAACAATAAAAGTTCTTGATACTATCAGTAATTAACTAACACTTCTGCAGGTTGCAGGAAGTAGTCTCTAGAGCAAACAGAAAGGACAATTGCTAAAGTCTGGTAGTCACTTTAGCAGGCAGATGCCAGCACTGGTGCCAAAAATAGCAAATCCACCTGTTGATTCCTGCCCCTGCTTCATCCTCCTTACCCATGCAAAAGCATTTGCATCGCTGTGTGATAAACCAGAGGGGGAAAATGATTCAAACAGAAAATAATCTGACGACCACAAATACAGGTACCATTCCCAGGCCACTTCACCTCCTCATCCAGCTCACCAGGCACAGCACGTGGAAGGACACAGGGGCAAGAATGAAAACCGAAGGGCAAGGAGAGAGTGGAGCTGCTTCTTCCAGTGTCAGTTAAAGTGTTTATTACCTACAGCTTCACTGACCTGAGCACAATTAGCAGCGATCCACAGCTCCTGTTGGGTTTTGAGGGGTGCTCGTTTTGGGTAATGCATCTTTCTAATAAGTTTTCCAGGTTCAAAAGAAAAAAAAAAAAAGATGCCTATAACTCCTTATAGGAAGAGGATCTCATTAACAACTCCTCTTAATCCAAAAGAAGGTCCCTGACTCAAACAGAGCATTCCTTCTTCATTACACAATATTTTAATAATGCAAAGCAACTCTTTGATCAAAGTTACTTTGAGACAGCAGCCGTGTAGCTACAGGTCCCTGTATAAGCTCAAATTCAACACTTCTGAACCAGGAGAAGATTGCTGGTGGAAATATTCCTGTAACAAGGGAATATTTCCAGTGCTCACTCACATCTTGGCTCTTCTCAGATTCCTCATTAGAATTTATTTTCCTTCCATACTTGCTAAAAGGGAAACAATCCAATTAATCCCACAGCACCCTTCAGCATTCCCTGTGCATGGGCAGCACACTGTCAGCTCCAGTCTGCATTTGGGTTGACCAGTTTGATTAATGTACTAGACAGAATTTTTTTAAAGAAGCTTTTTTATTCTTTCACGCCACCATGCTAGCCTTGCACTCAGGTGTCAGTCTGACTCCATGTGGCTGGAAAGATCCATCCCTGGGGCTCTTGCTACAAGATTCAGCCACATATCTACATTCAATGCTGTATTAGCAAACACAGAAAAAAAATCAATCCTACAAGCACACGTTTGGAACAAACAAGGAAGTACAATCAAATCAATGTTTAACACAAAGGGAGGGGAAAAATAAAACTTCCATCAATGCAGGAAAGGGGGAATTGACAGAGGACAGAAAATATGGAAGAACTGTGTAAAAAAAAAAAGGTATATGTAAAAAGAAATATACTCCCGTGGCAGAAGGATACATACAAATTTTAACTTACAAACATTCTTGAAATCATAAAGAGACAGCAGCATTGGGGGAAAAGGTTTGATCCACTCTGTCAGCTGGACTCCAAATTACAAGCAGTATTTTTACCACAGTTATTTTTCTTTCAGTGCTTTCTTTAAGCAAGTGAAATTATTACAACTTATCAAGTCTAAGCAAAGCAAAAACGCACCTGCATTTAAAAAGAAATCAGTCTGTGTTCCACATCTCACTAACAGAGTGAAGAACAAATGCAGAAATCTGGGAGGCTCTAGAAAGGTACTAAGTTTAACAAAGTAACTTATTTTAAAATCATTTTCAGGGTTACATTTCACACCAAAACTGGTGCTGCAGCAGCACAGGTGACACCACTTTAGCCACCATGTGAGGTTCTGAGGGACTCAAGCTAATGCTCAAAAAGCATCATGCAGCCATTTCCACTTGGAAGATTCACTGAACTTCCTCATGATTATCTGCTGCAGGTTCCAAGAATGGTTTTGGCACTGATGTTCAAATATTCACAAACAGATCAAGGTTTCTGAATAAGTCACTAACTGGGTAAAGGTCACTTGAAAACAAAGCTCCTATTTGTGCCTTGTAAGAGCAAACAAGATTATGAAACTCTGTCTTCCACAGGGAATGCATTCCCCCTCCCAGACATGTCCCATCAGGCAGGCAAGGCAGGCACACACACTTGTAAATGACAACAACATTCTTTCCATTTCAGTAAACTCTTGCCCTGACACCATTACAAGGCAGATAAAGCCTTCCAGATCACTCATTTGTTGCAAAATGCCCCCGAGGTCACCAATTGTTTCTAATATTTTTGCCAGCAAGAACACAAGTGCTGTTGTTGCACAGTTCCAATGCTGGATGGTCGATGGCCAAAACCCAAATACAAACACATGAAAGTTGGCAGATCTCTTTGATGTGCACCCACACTATACTGATTTCTTTTGTACATTTTGACAAGACCATGAAAATTGTCCAAATGGGTAAAATTATCCAAATGTATCCATTTATTTCCCGGTAAGGGTGGGGAAGGTGGCTATATCAGATCCAATGTTCATGCCTAACAGCACAATTTAAAAAATAAAGGAAGACAAGCTTTGATCCCGAGCCACTTCATGCTTTCCACAAAAAAGAAATAAATAAAATAAAAGAAGAAATAAAAGCCAAACCATAACACAAACTTAAGTAGCTGCATATCATGCATATCTTTTTCCTGCATTGAAAATGGTTTTGGAAACTCATACCTCTCCAGGTGGCTTCTCATTTACAGGCTAATGTATAACATTAACAGATTGAACAAAGAACAACAATTATCATTAACAACATTGACACTAAAATTGATAATAAAATGCAGACTTTAAAGCAAACACACAAAGCCCTGGAAGAACAGTTTCCATACCTTGTAGCCACATCTCTGGAAGTAGGCCTCCTCTTCCTTTTTAGCTAACTCACTGCGCTTGAAATACTTCTTACTTCCCTAAAAGAGAGGAGAGCTGTCACCAGTTCACAGTTTCGTGTGGTTATGTAAAACCAGCTCACACTTTCTTACTTTGTTTGGTGGATTCAGCTACATCCTTTCCCAGAGACAGGAAAGGGTCTTTTCCACGGAAACAGAACTAGCTGGAAGCACCTCTGAAATCAGCAATACAGAGTGACTTTACAGGTTATATGTGTAAGCAGATTCAAACACACAATGTGCTCGCCAGCACTTTAAAAGGAACACATTTTTTGCCATGTAAAGGCCTTTGTGGTCGTTGTTGTAAAGCTTCACTTCAGATGTGCACAACTGGGCCCAGGCTGTTTAGATAAACCACATAAGAGGCATCATTTTACATTAAATCAAGCAGACAGGAGAAATAACCTTTGTACAAAGTATTTTACAAGCTTTCTTGTAGAAATGTACTTGAAGAGACATGCCAGACACACAACAGCTAGAAAAAGTGGTCACCTCAAGGTATTTTGTTTCATTAGGATGAACTGTGACTTCTTCCTTCGTGATTTGCCTGCCTGACCTACAAGAGCCTCTGATGCCAAACCCAAATTCGGACAGTGCTCTGCTTTGCTGTGGGGTTTTTAGGCACACACACAGAGCTCTCAGACCCTCCCTCTGCCGCGGACAGGAAGGACTGCGGTGAGGACACAAACCACGCTCTGCTCACCAAAGGCCGCTGAAAGAAACAACTAAACCCACTCCCAAAGGCCACAGGACACCCAAACTCCTCCTGGCTCCTGCCCGATCCCATCCTGGGCCACTCCTGCTCCTCCTTCCCAAACCTCATCCCGGGTTTGCGAATCCCCGCCCTGGGCAGCTCCGACCCCGCTTCCCGGGCCTGTCCCGCCTCACTCCCGCCGCCCTCCCGACGGACCGCGCCCCAGGCGGCTCTCGGTGCCCATCCCGGCCGCCCTCACCCCCAGGAGCTCCTTCTCCTCCAGCTGCTGCCGCTTCCTGCTGATCTCGCGCTTCAGGATGTCCATGGCGGCCCCGGGAAGTGCCGCTGGAAAACAATGACGTCACTTCCGGGGTGGGGCGCGCTGCCGCGCGGCGCCCCCTAGCGGCTGGGAGGAGCGGCGGGGGGGGGGGGGGGGGGGGGGTGGGGTCCCTTCTTCCAAGGGACGAGTGGCAGGACGGGAGGGAAAGGCCTCGAGTTGCGCCAGGGGAGGTTTAGATATTAGCAAAAGTTTCTTCAGTATCCATGTAATATCATCCACTGTCGGGAGCAGAATGTTTAAAGTGATGTACAGAGAGTATAATGGCAGTAATTATGACACAGAGCCAAAATACAGATGCTTTGTACTGAGGAATGTAGCAAAAGAGATGGAATGTAAGTTTTGCAGAGGTCTTTCCCTGTTTTAATACAGATGGTTTTATAAAGGGGTGTAACTGACAGGTTCTTTAAAGAGAGGCTTCATGCAATTTATTCAGGTGTCTTCTCTGTTTAGCTTGAAAAATCTTCGGGGAAGAGTCTCTCTGACTGTGTGTTTGTGCAGTGCCTGGTGCGATGGGCCTTGGCTGCAGACGACAGCTAATATCAGATAAATCATGGCCTCAGATATTAGGAAAAATTTCTTCACCAAAAGGGACCCTGTCAAGCATTGGAGCAGGAGGCCCAGGGAAGTGGTGGAGTCACCATCCCTGGAGGGATTTAAAAGACATGTGGATGTGGCACTTGGGGACGTGGTTATTGGTGGGCTTGGCAGTGCTGGGTTAATGGTGATCTCAGAAGGCTTTTCCAACCTAAATGATTCAATGAGGCTTGATACTGAGCAGTCATAGAGAGTGCAAATGCCACCTGGGAAGGCAGGATGCTTTCCTGGCTGCTCCTGGAGTGGATGTGACTCTGCCATCAGCCAGCTCAGTCCAAGAGGCCTAACAACACCCCAGGGGAAATCATAGCATCGTTTTAGTTGGAAAAGATCTTTAGGATCATCGAGTCCAGGTGAAACTACACCAGCAAACAGTGAAGGGTTTAACTGCAGGGTGCTCCATTATAACTTGCTCCTTCCCCAGGTGCTGGTATTAAAAACCACTGAGAAGATGGGAAAGGTTTGCACTCCCTGTCCCCTGTGCTGTCTGTGCACCTGAGACAGCATGTTGGGATTTACCCATGCCTGGTTTCTGCCTCCTTCGGGCCTAGAGGACTGAGGCAGCTGATAGGGACTGAGCTCCTCAGTGTGTATATCCCAGAGGTAAATGCCCTTGTCACCAGGCACACAGCATTTGTGACACGGTCAGTAACACGAAGAAATCTCTTGTTTTGCTTATTTTCCTGGGTTTGTCCAGCGTTTTCCATCCTGTGGCTTGTAAAGTCCAAGGGGTCCAGAAAAACTTTGAAGAATGAGTAAGAACAGCCAGTTCTCACTATGTTTTAATTTATCAGGGCCATACCTTGCTGGAAGCAAAGGCCACTGAACACTAAAGGGTGGAACTCACTGTAGCTTTAGCTCCTCTTAGGAGCAGCCTGGCTAGTGGCAGCACCTCTGTCTCCTGTTGCCACTTGCTATGGCACACAGCAACTTCTCCCTCCCTAGGTCCTTCCAGATTTTTTTTCACCTTTTGGTCCTCCCAGATTTTCTCCTTGCCTTTCCCCACTGCAAGTTCCATTGCTCCAGTAGCTATTTTGGAGGGCTGTAACCAGAGCTGGCTTTTCACCTGCTTTAGATAACCTGAGCCATGTGCTGTTCCTTGCAGAAAATGGCCTGTTGGTTTACAGGTTTTCTTTAACCCCAGGCTAGAGGGTTCTGGATTTAGAAGTAATGCCCTGCTTTACCTCAGGCTTGAATGCAATCGCTTTGCAATGAGGAAGGAGGAACAGCCCTCCTACGCTTTTTCATAGTTCTTCTAAGAGGAAATTATATGACATCTGATGGGGATAGGATCCAAGAATGTCTCAATGTGAGAGTCCCGGGGTAACATGCCCACATTTGGGTAAGGGCATAAATTGGGAGGCTGTGGAAATTCTCTGTAGTAGATCCTGCAAATGAATCCAGGTGCTGTGTCAGAGCACCAGCTCAGTTAACTGGAGAGTAGATATCACCTTAGACCTGGCTTCATTTCCTGCTCCTGTTTGACATTGGCCTGGCTTTGGCTGGGATAGAGTTAATTTTTTTCCTAGTAGCTGTTACAGTTCTGTGTGTTGGATCTAGTATGAGAATAACTGATAACACACTGATGTTTTAGTTGTTGCTAAGCAGAGTTTATACAAAGTCAAGGACTTTCAGCTTCTCATGTCCTGCCAGCGATGAGACTGGGGGCACAAGAAGGCAGGAGAGGCCAGGGCAGCTGACCCCAGCTGATCAGAGGGATATTCCACACTGTATGGCATCATACTCAGTGTATAAAATGAGTGGGGGAAAGCTGGTCAAGGGCTGCTGCTTGGAAACTGGCTCAGCAGGTGGTGAGCAATTACATTGGGCATCACTTATTTTGTATATTCTAATATTATTATTATTATTACTACCATTATTATTATTATTATTTTCTTTCTTTGCTGTTCCATTGAATTGTCTTCTCTCAACCCGTGAGTCTTCTCACTTTCACTTTCCCAATCCTCTCCCTCTGCAGTGGAGGGGAAGGTGAGACATTGGCTGTGTGCTGGCTGGGATTAAACCATGACAGACATTATATCTCATTCAAGACAGTACAAGATGAAGGAGAAAAGCCAACTCACACACAGAATTCACACGAAAGATGCAGTTACTGCCAGGTGACTCTTAGACCAAAGATCTCCCAGTTTGTAAAAACCAAAACAAACCAACAAGGTGTCAGAGAGGTGCATAAGGGACAAGGAAGCAGCTGAAAGATGTCTAAAAGTTCACTAACAATGATTCAACCTTCTACAATTGCCCTTCTTCCAGTACTCCTGGTTCTGTGCTCTCTTGCCTCCAAATCAAAGCATCCTGTAATGTAAATCTCCTCTGTTATCGAGACAGTTGTCTTGTCCTGTGAAGAAGAAGTGGCAATCTACAAAGTGCCACATCTCCTAAAAGAGTTACTGTATGGGCCATTCACTTAAGAGTTGGACTTGATGATCCTGGCTGATCTGATCCCTACCAGCTCAGAATATTCTGTGATTCTGCATATATGCAAATATGTAGATATGTTGGCATTCACCAACATATGAAGGAAAGGGAGAAAAAAATCTTTGGTGTCATCCATCTCCTCAGGATTTCTCTTTTTGAAGAGATTACAAAACCCTCTTATGTATAAGAAGTGGTGGTGTCTTCTTTTTCTTTCATTGACAGCTCATGGGGAGATCCAGTCTTGCTTCCTCTCTGATTTCCAGGATGGCACATCTGTTTGTCTCCTCTTCGCCTCGGGGTCAAGGAAGCATTTTCTGATGGACATTGAGACTGTTGGATTGTTGAGATCATTGGGTCAGGTCTCGGTTGGACACTGTTCAAAGCTCCTCTGTTCCTCAGAACATCTTCCTCAGGCCATATCTATGCTGGCAATTCATTACGGCCCCTGCCTGGTTCTTATGGATCTCTCATCCTTTGACTGTCTCCATTCACACACATTCCTTGGATGTAGGGTGGATATCTGGAGCACCACTTGCTGGACAAGCTCATGGCACACATGAAAGCTCCTTGGATCATGCAATGGAAACTGTTCCTTCACACCACAAGAGGAGTTCTCCAAGTCTCTATTGTTCTGAGGAGCCCTCAGACTGTGGAGACTGTTTAACTGTGTTATGAAAGCAGACAATTCCTTCCCTGTGCCGGTCCCACATCCAGGCAATGATCCCTTTGATGACATCACTGAATAAGATATTTTTAACGTGGTGAAATGTGTGTTTCTCCAAGCTGTATTTCAAACTATCAGTTTATCATGTATGGCATTACTCTACTCATTAGAGTCAATTAGATCACTGTTATAAATCCTAAGCTTGACTATTTGTTTTCTACTGCTCCTGTTTTTCTTTTCAGGGCAATCCTGCTGGTTTGGTACCACAATGGCTGCATCTTTCTGTCTCACATGTGATTAATAAATATGATATTTGCTGTCAGGGCTGTAGCCAGGCCTTTAAGCTCTCCCAAAACCACTTGCAGACTCTTGAGAGCTCTCGGCAACTGAGCTTGGGTCTGGAAGCAATAGTGTTACCCGTGTTTTTCCTAGATCCAGGTTTCCGCAGACCTCTGGAACAACCCCACGGAGTTAACCACAAAGCTACTTTTAAGTAATTTGCTTCATAACATTCCATATGAAATCAAGGCTGAGAAGGGAAATCTAGAAGTTACTCAAAATCTTGGAACGTTCGTAAGAGCCTTGCAAGTAACAGAAATACAAGCTTAAAACATACACGAGGTGTTTCATTCCAATTTCTTGCTGGTTAAGTGATTGCTCAGCTTTATCTGCTGCAAGCCAACTGTCAACTTACAGAAAGATTATTGAAGGCAGCTCAAATAACCCAGTTTCACTCAAATAACCCACATGTCATCTATTTGTCACAGTGGTAAAACGGATCAGAATAATTTTGGTTGCTCTCAGCTGTTGTAGTCAGTTTATATTTAGTTAATACTATATGGGCACACAGTTTCACTTATCTATTTTATATTAAAACAGGGGAAAACCCTGCCCAGCTCAGCCAGCATATGCTTTCACTTGCACACCGGAGGCAGAGCTGATGCTTTACAGCTGACCGAGATTGCAGAAGAACTCATTTCAAGCAACACAGGTCACAGATGACTCTTGGAAACCTTTTTCAGACAGGTACATGGTTCATTTTATTCATTTTCAAAACAAAAAATAAATCCAAAAATTGAATAAAATTGCCTTTAGACCATGACTAAGAAAGTCCACTTCTGGAAAAGGGAGCTCCACATCAAGCCTCGCTCCTTTCTTCTTTTATTAAAGCTTCCCTTCCTTAACTTTTGGGAGGGATTAACGCATCCAGTTCCCCATTCTCTGCCCCCACATTCACTTTGCCTACAGGTATCTCCGGCTTGTCACATTCACAGGGCATCTCTGGGTGCACGACCATTTGTTCCATCAGACTTGGCACCACATCTGCTAAGAGCTGCAAACTGCGCTTCCCTACCATTCCGACTCTGGAGATGTGCCCATCCCCTTCATTTAGTGAATCCAAACCACTCATAGTAGGTTTGCTATTTCTTATTTACCTTTCCAAACAGTAGCACACAATTTCCAGCAGGTCACAGTCTGAGAAACACTCAGCCAGAGAGAAGGCTGGGGAAGAAGCTGGGGGCAGTGCTCCACCACAGATGTCCAAATCCCACTGGCAAAGACAAGAAAAGCTCACGGGGGATGCAATGGAAGAAAAAGGTTCTCACATTTCTAATAAACAGAAGTCTCCCAAAGAGTATGACATCCGTGCATCATGAGGGGTAAAGGAAGATGCCTTTTGATTTTGGTTTGTTTCACTTTTTAAAGTATCACTCGATTAGTTCTCATGACAAGTCAACCCCTGCAGTTCCTGTCTTGCAAGACACACCTCTGTAGTGCACTGTTAAAAGAGTTAGGAAAGTAGTGACATCCATATGGATGTTACCAGTTAGTAAGGCTAGTGTGGCTTCCAGAAACATGCTTGAAATAACTGTTAGAATGATAATTAGCCTCTGGTTTTGATAAAGGAATATTTAGCCTCATTGTCTAAGTTGTCTGTAGGATGCATGGGTCGATTCCTATCCCAGCAGCTTTATTATCTGTAAAATTGAGGTGGCATAAAAACTCACTATTGCTTCTAAAAAGCTTTACATTTAAGAATAGCTAATTATTGCCAAACTGGGTGGTACAGGAGATACCTGAGGAAAATTCTGTTGTTTCAGGAAAGAGTATTGGTAGCTCAGCTCATGGCACTGTGTCATCAGAGCCCCTAATGAATCAGTCCCCAGATGCCACCAGGGAGACTGCGCTTTTTTGACAGCAGTGGTCATTTGTGGCTGTTAAAGAATCCAGAACACCTTGCAGGAAAACCATCGTGCTGCCTTTTCTTGCTGTTTTGGTTTGGGGTTTCTTTTTTTTTTTTTTTTTTGCTGTTATTGATATTTTTGTAGCTGTTCTTTCTACTACTTCAGCAGTGCGGGGCAAACGATGTAAAAACGATGTAAAGCATTGAACATACTCCTAGCACCAGCCTGCACCACAGATAGCCAAGCAGCAAACTCTTCCCAGGAGAGATGCAGCTACAGGACTAATCCCTGCAAATGCAGACTGGGTTGTCAAATTCCATGCACTGAGTTTTAAATCCATAAAATTGTCTCTTTCTTCAGTCTTCCCCAAAGCAAAGTCTATACTTAACAACCCTTGGTTTTGAGACATTTTAGCTGCATTAACAGACACCGCCACCCCAAAACACTAAATAGATTTTGCTGGATGGTAGAAAAGCTCATAAAAACATCCATTTTTCTTTCATTTTAATGTGTATAGAAGATAAATGGTTGAGCATAAAGTATTGTACTTCTGAGTTCATTAGCTTCTATTCAACACAGGCAAGAAATCTCTCAAAGTTATTACTAAATGATCATAGTTCTGTGTTGTCAGTTTGATCCCTGCAGGATGTGTCCATCTCAAAGAAAATACCCATGCAGGTGCACTGGTTGCCTCAGCAGAGAGGTCAGGGTTTGAATGGGTGATGGAGTCTTCGGTATCTACACATCTCTGAGGGTAAATCCAGGGGGGGCACGTTAATGAAAATGCTGCTGTACATATCTTACTGCTGAACAAAAGCACCATTTTCAGATGTTGTCAGTCTCTAGCCTGACAGAGATATTAAATTCACATAATCTCCCTTTAAAAAGTGCATGTGTGAGTAGATTTTGAACTCCACAGTACCTTGAAATGAAATTTCATTTTTTAGAACTGAAAAGCAGGCAGGTGGTTATGAACGTGTCTGAAGCTATTTCTCCATCCTGAAATGCAAGTACTGTTTGAAAACGTTTAGGAAAATAGAACATCTTAGTAGGAGCCGCAGCAACTTTTCATGAATTTATTTTAGCTTGCATCAGTATTCTGAGCTACAGGGATTATAATTTAGTAGAGAGACTCTCATTGGGAGAGGGGATTGACGGCGTCGAGGCAGCAGCCCTGTGAGTTGACAGGGATGCTAATATAGCCACGGCAGAAGTTTAGAGAGCAGATCAGAGCAGCTGGGTGGGCTGATAGAGAGGATCAGGGCAGCCCAGAGGAGCAGTAAGAGGATCCAAATAAGTGGATTAGTAGCATACCAAAGCACACATTACTTTTAGTTTTCAAACTCCCATTGATTTTAGTGCAAGTGCATTTACTAATGTGTTGCAGGAAAAATGGGAGAGGATCAAGGCAGAATCGAGATGTGGAGAGCAGGTCCCTGTGGCAAGCTGGAAACAGAGAGGCCAGGCTGGGGAGGCACAGAGTAATGTCGCCTCTTCAGTCTCAGTCAGGACTTAGAGGAGGGTGGCTGTTGTCTGGGTTTCTTCATTCTACAGCCTCCAGGGCCTGTCTAACGGTGCTAAATGCTATTGTTCCTGCAGCTGATGCTGCACTCACTTTCCATCCATAGCTCCAGTGATTGCATCACTGCACTCCTACATCTGCCTTGAGCAGCTGTGACTGAAGCAAACTGACACAAAAATGGAGGTATGATCAGGAGCATAACCCTTGTGGAGCTCCCTAGCTGGGGACTCCCTGAGCTGAGCTTGCTGCAGTTTGTGCCTGCAGTGCTCCCCAGAACTGGGACTGCTGACCCTTGATGTGCTCGGGCTGCCATGACTGACATCGACTCCAAACGACCCAAAGCTCAAACACGCGCCTTCCCAGGACACCAGCCTGGCTTTACACTTCATTGCTTTACACAGAGGTGGTAGCAATGCAAAGACACATCTTGACTAAAATTTCTAAGCACTGTTATTCTTCATATAGCAAAAAACCTGAAAGTTCTAGGCAAAATAACAATCGCTACTCACATTACTCTCAGCTTCCTTGAAGCCGAGGTTGAAAGGTTGTAAGGTTGAAATTTGTGCAGCCTATGGTTTCTCTATGTTACAGAGGAAGCAGAGGACATCCATGCATATGAGCAGACTTCTTTTACTCTTCCATATTCACTTTCATAAAAGCATTGAAACCTTTTCTTCTTTACCTTTTGACCACATCTATTGCTTAGACACCTTGGTCTCCTCTGCCACTCCTCCCAGAATTCAAATCCAAACACTGGTTTGTCCTAGGGAAGAGTTAATACCTTAATATCCAATTATCCCACAAGTATTGGATCAGAGTGTATGACCATCAAACTTTGACACTTAGACTATAGTGCCCTTTCCTGCAGCCTTAATCCAAGCTGCACACAAAATGACAGAGGGGAGGAAAAGCCCTTACAGTCAAAAGGGGGTTTGCATTCTGGTATGAAAATATTCAGAGGGTTTTTGACCACACAAAGAACACTTTGTACATAGATTTGGTTATATTCTTTGTTGTTTAAACAGTTCTGGAATGTTTTGGTGTCCCTGAGCCAGCAAACAGATGAAAACATTGGTCTGCCCTGTAGTTTTCTTCTTTTAAATTTATATGAGGAAGATTAACAAGCAGCAGAATGGACAAGAAGCCATTTCAAAGCAGTGTTCCAAAGGAAAATTTTAGCTTAGTAAGGATAGAGATGTGAAATGTCAAGTACTACAACTGAAATGGTACAGGAAAAACTAACAGGGAATTGGAAAACAAGCTGAACTCCTGGCTTCAGACTTCTTCAGGACATCCAGAAACCCTCCTTTGTACCACCCCAGTCCTTGGATATGCCGACCTGAAAGCCTGCTGAAAGGGAAGGTTTGTAGTAAGACAGCTCAGCATCAATGTGGCCTATTGTCACCTTGGGAACTGAGAAGTACTGCCTACATATGTCGTATGACCACAAAAACATCCCTGGAAACGCTGTCTCAGTTTATAAAATCCTCAGTGACATTCATTACACATAACTAACCAAAGAGCTCACCTATTAACCTGTCACCTGTGGAGCTCCTGGTCTCCAATTTACCTCTTCACCCTCCTGCTTCCTAACAGCCCACTGAACTTTGTCAGGCTCCAAGATGAGTAGTAATCACGGTGCCATTAACATGACAGTCAGCAGCCTCTTCCCACTTCACCCGGCCTCACACGGATTCCTTGACATTAGACTTTAAGCCTCAGATCAAATCATCGAGTTTATGAGGCTTTCTCCAGTATAATTTTTCCAACTGAAAAGCTGAAGGAGCTCTTAGTACACTCATATAATTCTCCTCAGCTCTCGGACTCTTTAGTCTTCTTTGTCCTACACCATTAGACTTTCTGAATAATAATCAAAATATTGTAAGGAACTGGACACACCTGGAAGCAGAGAAAAAGTCTGGGACATCCTGGTGTGAAGAGCACTGCTGCTGTTAGTACTGAAGTATTACTAGATTAATTATATTTAATTGGTTAGCTCGTGATCTAGCGTCCAAAATGAAAAAGCATTTTACACACCAGAAAACTGTTGGGAAAATTAATATCAGTTAGAATGGGGAGGGGATATTTTGAAAGTAATTTGCAGCATAATAAATTGGTAACTAGGAAATAGTCAGGGATGAGCTGACTTGGGATATGTTGCAAGATAAAGCCCTTATTTAGTTGGCTAATTTCATGGTATTTTGAAAAACACATTACTCAATTAATGGTTTGAGGAAATACTTTGCAATTGTTCATGAATATATACAAAACACTCTGAATTTTTCATATTTTCACCAGAAAAAAAAAAAGGAACTATGGGTTAATATGCGATAATAACAATCTGATACTGAGACATGAACTGAAACAAAAGATGAAATTAAAAGCTGGCTGCCCCCACCCAGCCAATGCACTTTATCCTAAGTCACTTGGCTGCCACAGCGATGCAGCCGGCGACTATCTCGGGACACAAGGCAGCCATTCTAACGGGATAAAGAGGACTTTCATCTCGGGATTCCTCCAGCCTGAATAATGCAATGGTGGCCTGTGACAAACGAGCAGATGAGCCCAGCCCAGTTGTAGGATGCCCACCCCAAAATGCCCCACAACAGGCTCACAACTCCCTGTACACGGGAACCTTCGAGTTCGTGTAGGTTCGTTCCTAAGTCCCAGCTAAGAAACACCAGCAGCACAGGACAGAAAGCTTGGTTTCCAGCTACCGGATCCTCCTACGTGTTGTGTGGATAACTAGAAGACTTTGACCTGAAGTCACCTTGTCCTAGTTTCTAATTCACTTTTATGCAGATGAGATGGCAGATCGGGGCCAAGATATCCATACTGGCTCATAATTTCAGAAATGAAAGCTGCAAGATTTACTCATCTGAGTGGCCACAATTAGGTTTGCTTGCAGGATCGGGCCTTATTTTGCATGTAGGAAAGGATGGACCTCTCTAATTCAAAAAAGCAAAATGAGAAATACGGATGAAAAAGGGGATGTGCTAACTCCTGTAAAACATTACTGGAAACTGCAGCATCCAGACTGAACTGTCACTTCAAACCATGAGTGTCCCTTTAAGCCAAAAAATCCAGCACAGAGAAGGAAGAAGTAAAGGGAGTAAGAGAGGAGCTGATAAAACACTGCCATCACTATCTCATAAATTAGACCCCAAAATGTTTCACAAAATTGAGTAACAGAGGAAAACAGAAAAGACCTTTTTATTTTTGCAGTACATTCCTTTGGCAAATGCAGGATAAAGCCCATCATGTGAGCTGAACTGTAAATGAAGGCCTTATGCTTTATAAAAATTCTCCTATTGTCCCAGGAAGGATGAGAATCAAACACAAGAGTTTCAGCAATGCTCTAAGTCTTGTAAATAAAGTTAGCAACAGGAATCAGCAGACTGCTTGGGGTGAGGGGGAAAAAAAAGAAAGAAAGAGAAAATACTCTTTTTGTATACAAAATTTAAGCACACTGCTACTGCATTTCGGACCCGACTTCACTGTGCTATACCAGAGATTAATTGGACCCACACAATTCAGGAAACAGCATATGACACCCATCTACCTTTGCTGCTTCAGCATCCTCCCAAAAATATATAATGCAGGATTTTAAATAGTACGTTAGCCCAGTTTCCTTTCAAAAAGTCTTACAGAGAAGTTTAGGAAAATTCCAAAAGTAGCATATTGATTGCCTCTGGGATTTTCCACTTAGCAATTTAATAGAAAATTACACCCTTACCCAATCTGTGAGGTTTCCATAACCTCCCTCATGAATTTAATTTTCCAGCATGTAATAAACTTTACCATTAGGCATATTTGCTGATATTGCTTCACCATTAAGGATATTTCCCGATTTTGCTTTTCAGAACCACGTATACTGTCTGTGTGGTGTTCGGACAGCACTTTGCACTGAAGAGTTCAGGTCTGACTATGTCTACACGCACAATTAGGGTACAAATCACTATTGTTGGTATTCAATTTGCTTTCCTCTTGCTAATTTTATGTCATTATTCCAAGCGATAGGGTCAGTCAGTATTACAGGCGCCAACGGGATTCTCCTAGGTACTCTGAGGAGACCAAGGGAAGATCTGCATTTGCATCTGTTCGAGTAGGCGTGTGCAAGTATCACATACTCTCCTCCTTGTCACAACACAGCCTGACTACATGTAAAAACACAAGATGACGATCGGAGCTGTGTTTGCAGTTATCAGTAGTCATAACTGTAAACGCCTGGGTCCCTCCTCTACAGGCAACAGGCAAAAAAGCACTCCCGGCTGTAAATAAACGCTCCACCCGCAGTGAAATTTAGCACAGTGAGCGAACTGGAAGTGTGGCTGAAGGCGTCAAGTGGTGAATAAATCAAAGCACTAATTTCAGCTGTGTTTGGGCCAGCCGTATGGCTGCGGTGACCTCGCGGTGACCGGCGGGAGGGCTGCCAGACGCCCTAAATCTCACTCCTTTGGAGAGGCAGAGACTCTTCCTCTTGCTAAGGCGATCCCGGTTTGGCTAAGGGACCGTCTTCCTCTCGCTGAGGCGATCCCGGTTTGGCTGAGGTCGGCGTCCCTCAGCCCAGCCGGGGGCTCATCGCTCTCCTCCAGGCCTCGCTCCGTGACACCAGCGGGCACATCCTTGTGGTGATTCCCGTGAAACACGGCAACAAACAGCTGTTGCTATCAGTCCCTGCGGTTTGCCCACTTTCCCGCACGCCAAGTTCAACCCCGTCCCCGCCGGACCCGGCCCGGTCCCGCCAAACCCCTCAGAGTTGCCCCCGCTCAGCCCCTCAGGGCGCCCGCGGGAAGCGCCGAGGGGGAAGCGCCGGTGCCCGAGTGCGAGAGGGCGGCGGGAGGGGGACACAAAATGGCGCTGCCCCTCAGCCCCTCGCCCTCAGCCCGCGGCGGGGCCGTGTGGCGGCGGGCCGGCCCCGGGGTGGCGGCGGCGGCTCCCGGCCGGCGGAACCGCCGCCTTCCTTCCCCCAGCAGGTGGCACCGGGGTCCCGGCGCCGGCGGCGAAGCCATTGCGGGCCGCCCTTCGCCGCCGGGCCGCGGCCGCGCAGCCGGCGGGGGGGAAGGCGGCGGCATCGCCCCCGCGGGGCTCCCCCCGCCGCACCCCGCTTTCCCTCAAAGTTCGGGGCGGGAGCGGGGGGGAGAGCGGAGCCAACTTGTCCCGGATCCCTTTATTCGCCGCCGGAGCCGCCGTGTCTCCCAACCCCCGCGTGTGTTGCTGATCGGAGGGACGGAGCTCGGTCCTGTGTCCGCCCCGCTCCTTCCTGCCCGCACCATGGAGTTCGCCCAGAGGAAGAGGAGCAGGAAATCCCAAAGCTTTAAACTGGTCAACGAAGGTGAGGCGGGGGCGGCGGGGCTTTGTTCGCTGGCCGGGGGCAGCCCCGACTTTTGCCCCGGGGGGAGCGGGGCGTTATGAAACGCCGGCGCCCCCGGGCCGCCGCTCCCCCGGCTCTGTTATTGAACTCCGCAATCCTCCCCTGGAACTCCCCCAAACCATTGCACGCCTTTTATGTATTTCATTTCTTTCACCACCTTCCCTCTTTTTTTAATTTTTTTTTCATTATTTTTTTGCATGTGTGTTATGTGTTGTTTCCACCACCCCCCCTTCCCCTTCCCCCCCCCCCCCCCCCCGCCTCCCCCAGAAAGGTGGACGTGTTTGGTTTTCTTCCAGGCAGATCTTGCACAAAATAAAGTTAGATCGTGTTTCGTGCTAAATCCTGCTTGGGCGGGGGTGGGGGGGAAGAAAAGGTAAAATCGGGAAGCGAGCAAAAAAAATAATGACACTTGAGCGGCGACGGACCTTCTTAGTATTCAACTCTTGTGGATTTATTGTGTTTGGGGTGTTTTTTTTCGTCCCCTCGGCTGTGTACATACGTGTATTTCAAAGAAAAGCTGAATCGAGGTTGCTTTATTAAAAATCCACGCAGGTAATTAATTGTACGTGGGCAGGGGAGAGCCGGCGGCGTGTAACTTGTTCGCTCGGGGTGTGTTTGCTTTTGGAAAAGAGGATATTTTAAGAGGGATCGCGAGGGGGAAATATTTGAATTCATGTCGGGGAAGAAGCACAGCTCTGTGTTTCAGTCTTGTTGTTGTTTTCTTTAATTAAAGGGGAAAAAAGATGCAGCCTCTGGTAGGCATTTTAACAGGTGGACTTCCCACCCCTAGGAATTTATTGTGGTTGGGGATTTTTCCCTTTTTCGGCCGATGAGATGTTTTTGCCCTGATGGATTTGATTCGAGATCGTTTTTCCTTTTGTGTTTTCAAGTATTGGACGGGAATATCTCCATGAAGCCCCGTGTGTGTCCTGCATGCCAAGTTCAAGGCAGGTGACTGCTTGGGTGTAATGTCACACTGGTGAAAGGGGGGACCCACATACGAGAGTGTCAGGACTTGCTGCCTAAAGAATGATGTCTTTGCAGGTGCTTGGCAAAATTATGTTCGATGGGAAGAAATTCAAAGATGAAAATAAACTCAGTAGGAATAGTAAATAATGACTGCTATATAGTGGTAGGGGGGTCTGGAGCATCACACATGCTCCCTGTTAGAAACTAGAGGGTCAGTGACCTGTCAGATGTGTCTGAAACTCTATATGCTTTAGCAAACCTATCAAGGGTTTGATTTTTGCAGAGAACAGGTTTGGTTTTTGGGTTTTTGACAGTGAACGTGCTCCTGACTGGGAGGCAGAGTTAGTGCAGGACGGGTCTGGAGCCTCAGGGTTGGTGAAAGTGAAACGTGGAAAAACAAAACTGAAATTGAAGACCTGGTTTTATTTCTGTCCTAATGGACCTGTAGAAAGAATACATGCACTATCAGAAACAGGTGATTATTTTGCCAGTCTCAGTTGCACTGCTTACAGGTTTAGATATGCTTCAGTGCATGAGACAATCTGTTTAACATTGTTTTAATAGGTAAATTCAGCTATGATGATACATTATTAGTAATTCTTATTTTATCTGGTGTCTCTTTTTGGATGTAGAATGTCAAATAGAAAGCTACACTAAAAGCACATCCTAGAGAGAAAATTACGTCTTTGTACTTTGAGAATGGAGGAGATAAAAATCACATTTTGCATGTGAGTCTGCACCCGCATACTCTTTTTCTATCACAGTTGATTAGAAAGATAATTATGTATAAATAGTTGTCTCTTGTAATTGGCCTTTGCCTCTTGCAGGAGTCATTCCGTAATGTCACAGTTTAGTGTTTACTGTTGTGAAATTGATATGGATTTTGCAGCGCCTGGACTGTGACATCCAAGGCAGAAGGAGGAAACCAAAGAGAAAAGGGTATGGTGTGCCAATTCATTGGTAACACACCATCTACCACACTGCTAATGGTGTGTGCCTGTACAATGCTTACTCTGTCCCAAAAATAACTTCAGAGCACCTTATCGAGATGATCAATAGTGACCAGATCAAGAGGAAATCCATTCCTGCGCTAAAACGCAGCCACCTCTGGGCTGACATGTGGTGACTTTAAGGCATCAGCTGCAGACCAGAAGAGTGTTGTGACCAGCTGGATGTATGGAGGGAAGTGCTAGAGAAGAAACCGTGTGTAATCTACATATCTTAGGACCATGAGTCTGTAAGTCATTTAAGTCCTAGTTTCCATGTACTTACTCCCAGCAGATCTTGGAAGCCCTTGAGAGGATGAAGGTGCAGAGTTGGTGGGTTGACCCTGACTGGCCATCAGGTGCCCCCCAAGCCACTCCCATCACTCCCCTTGCTCAGCAGGACAGCTACTGACCGTGGAAGGCAGCCCAAATCCCGTTGTTTTAGCCTTGTGAAAGGAGTCTGCACTTCCTTGATGTCATATCTCAAACTTCACCTTTACCCGTTCCACTCACTGGGTGTGCTTGGGAGGCAGAGGAGCCCTTTGTGCAGCACCTCATCGCTGACCTCTCCAACTCCCTGCTGTGGTTTTTTTCCCCTCGTTTTCTTTCCAGGCCTTCTCTTTCTGTTGCGCCACTGTGTTAGGATTGATTTTAGTTTACTTACTGGGTTGTTCCTCCTCTTGTGCCCTCGAGACAGTCGCGCTATACAAATAAACAGCACATAACAAAAAAAGTTTGACTTCAGGAGACCTTTCCAATCCTGTAGCTGTTTGGTCAGAGGTGCAGGTGTGCTGCTTGTGGGAGGACAAGCTGCTTATGCTGCCCTCTGTTTCTGTTGTGCCTTTTAAGTGAATCCCTCAAAGTGCTTTCCCATGAGTTAATCTCTGCCTCGCTTTTTGTGAGGGAAGTAAACATAAAAACCAGTTTACGGAGGGAGTAGCTGAGAGCGTTGGGAACTGGGAGGGCGTTGAAGGAGTGAGGTGGGGAGGTGGCTGTTTCAAGACACTGAATATATTGTTCGGTCTTGAGCGATTTGCCGAAGGACAAAGTGTGTGCCAATAGCAGAGTCAGAAATAGCATCCAGGAGAACTGCTTTAGACGCTTTTTTTTTTTTCCTTGGACTTACTATTCCCTCTGTGCACACATGTAAACAAAGCTCTCGTTCTGCTGAACACCTGCCTGGGGTTACAACAGAGACCTTCACAGCAAAATACTCTTTTATTTGAAATAGAAATTCAGTGGTGAATTTTATTTTTTTAATATCCTGTAACATCTCATATACAGAGATGCCAATGTTTATTCTTAGAGTCATCACAGACATGGATTTCTAGGGGTGAATATCCTAAGATGTCCCTGACCCTCCTTTCTTCAGAATTTGAAGTCTAGTGACACCGGTATGAGTCAGGATAGCTGAACAATACAGCCCTGATGTACGTTGCCGATTTCCTTACTGAGGTGAAGTTTGAAAGTTTCCCTTGGTCTCTGGGAAGGTAAAGTTTTCATTATAAATCTGCTTTCCATCTGTAAAACAAGAAGCCAGATAATTGGCATCTGGTGGGATAATTTGCTGTGAAAATGAACACAGTAATTTAGGGCAGGCGTAGCTGTTCCCTAAAATCTGTGAAATATTTGAGCTGAGTCTCTCCAGTGTGAGCAAAGGTTTTTTTAGGAGGTGCTGATACAGAGCACATTTTCTGTGGTTAATTTGATGTACATGAAATAAACTGCAGATATATTGATAAATTATGTAGTAAAACTGTAGCAATGTGTTCAGTGTTCATTTTTTCCAGATCACTTGAGTTCTAATTTTTTTTATCGTTTTCATTCCAGATTACCATCATGAGATATATAAGATCTCTGACTACAGCAATGATGTTAATGGGGAGACCAAAGAAACACAACCAGTTTTTTTAGGTATGTGCTTGTGTTGATTAATTTCCAAGCAACATAGCGTGGCCATTTGCAATTAGGGAGGAAAAAAATCTCTGTGCAAGCACAGGAAGCGCCTGCCATTGTTTAATATGACGTTCTTTTCAAGACCCTTTTATTCTACGAATTGCCAATATATCCTTTATTAACACTGCTAAAAGTTGTAATTTCAGACATAAATGTTTATTAGTGTCTACACACAGTGCTAATTATCACTCACTCGGAGAGCCAGATGCTGACTCTGCAGTTTTGCAGCTCTGTGCTCACCCCATTTACATTGCATATTCCCTGGCATGCTTCACTGGCAATAGTTTGTGTAATTGGGGTATTACATCTTTGACATCTGGATAACAGAAATTCAATTTCCAGGAAGCTGCTATTTGTTTGGTTTTGCTTCTGCCTTGGGTGGGATAGAGGATTAATGTGCTGTCTTAATGTAATGTCCTTTCACCTCTGGAGCTTGCCTGCTAATCCTGCCATGGCAAAATTAAATTAAATCAACAGTTACAAATGTGTAAAGAAAATAGAGAAGTAATATAGAGTCTGCAGCATGATACATACTACAGCATGATAGGACTGCTAGGACTGGTTATCAGTGAACCTTTACCTTTCCTATGTGCTTTTTGTCCCGTATAACTCCTCACCTGCGGAGTGCTTCTTCCTTTCCTGTTTCCCTCCTGTCACATCCAGGACCTCTCCTGAGTAAAGCACCTGTTGGCAAAAGTTTGGCAGGCCAAATTCATAGAGGTAAGGGTCAGATTTTTGAACTACCGTGACTCTGGCTGTGTGAAGTAAGCTCTTGGACACCTTGTTTGGGCTTAGGAGAAAGCACGTGCTTTTGCAGCAAGAAATCTGGAGATGTCTGCCTCTCCTTAACAGCACCAGGAGCCTAAATATTGTTGTGGGGTGATTTTAGATTTCTGTAGTCAGTGCATGTTGCCCCCTGCAGCCGGCAAGAAGCATTGGAAAGTGGGAGTCAGCACCTGAAGTCAGTCTGAGTGCAAAATGCCCTTGTCTCCTAAATTCATAGTGTCACATCCTCTTCTAGAGGTCAGCAGCAAATTGGAGATAACAGGAGGATGTTTTGGGCAGTGTGGAATCTTCTGATGATTGGAACATTTACATGGGGGTTGGAGCTGTGTTAAATTCCCTTCTTAGCTTCTCACCATTAGGATATTGAGCAAATATTTCTTCCCTACACCCCTTTCCAGGGAGAAGCAAAAGTGTTTACTGTGCTTTGTGTTTGGATTTCGTGTTCTATAAGCACTTTCAGTGAAGTCTGATAAACCTGATGGAGTGAGCTCCGCCAGAGGTTTACTTCAAATACTTTCTCTTCCAACCCTAAGTCATGATAAAGATTTGGCAAGAATTAGGCTTCAGTCTGCTTAAGCCAGGGTACTCTAAGAATGTGCAGGAGTCTATTCTTTGACATCTGTGCTGTGAGTCAGACCAAGTGATTTTGAGTTTGGTTTGGTTGTATTGTCCTTATATTTGTTTTGGGTTTGTTATTTTTTATTATGCTCAGCTTTTCATTGTGACCGATGGTGCTCTGGCATTTAAGTGCCTCAAGTTCACCTATTTCAAGAGTCAGTCAGAATTTAACCTTTAAGAATGTGAGTTCTATCAAGGATCTTCCTTATCAGGTATTGAAGCACAGAGTTGCAGTCCTGGGAGCTAGCCCTCAGTTGCTATGGAAAGGAAAAGATCGTATTTCCCAAGTGTCCAACCTTTAGATTTCCTCAAAATATGCTGGGTTTGACACTGTTGAATGACGTGTGACCGTGCAAGATTTGCAGACTGGTGTTAGGGACTGAATTTAGCAGAAAGCACTTGAAATCTGGACTCCCACTTTTTGACGGGGATCTGGTGTACGTGGCATTTGGCATTCCAGATTTCCTTTTAGAAAATTCTCATTGCAAGGGGTAATATTTCTTTGTTGTGCTTCAGGGGTGATGGGATCACAACCCTTTCCCCAGCTCTGTGTCCTCTCTGCTAATAAGGTGCTTCAGGGTGCTTCACTTGATCTCACTTTTTCATGCCAAAATTTACCCGAGGAGGATGGTTTTTTGTGACTTTTTGGTTTAGAGTCGAGTTTGTTCTCTAATTGAAGTGATCCATGGGATCAGCTGTTGAAACCTCAGTGTGATGCAGCCTTTAGCATGGAATGGATGCTAAGATCCAGCACTGAAGCTATTACCTTTGAAGAGGTGAAATGTTAGTGGCAGTGTATAAATGAGTGAACATTTATCAGGAATGGGATGTGCAAAATGTTTTGGCTGCGCAGCTGAGCACAAAGAACTCAAACTGAAGAGATGTGCTGTTGAGAAGAGCTAGGGTAAATAAGTAAATCAGAAGAATCCAGCCTGTTTAACATACAGATAAATTAAGGATCAAATGTCAGCAAAGACCTGTTAAACCTAGATAGTCTTTTTTGCATCAGCACAGGTGGGCAAAATATGGCTTTGTGTAAGTGTGGGGTGAAAACTAGAAGAAGCTTCACTGCAGTTAAAGGAACATGGTAGTGGACATGAGTTCTGATGGTTGTGATGGTGTAAATTCCAATTGTTTTTTGAAGGGAGCTTGTGAAGTTGTCTCGTGGTGGAGTGTTGAAGTGGGAGATGTGGTGGCTTGTCCTGTCCTCTGATCCTTTGTTCTGATAAGATGATGAACAAGAAGTCACATCTTTCTAGATGAAGGACATGCTTAAACACAGTCTTTAAAAATTTTTGGGGGGCGTGTAGAATATCCCCACTGCATTTTGCAGATGAGCACTGGAATGTCTTTTGTTTTGAAGGGAAGGGCTTAGTTATCTGATACCAGAAGAGGCTGCTCAGTCTGAGAAGGAAGAGGCATCCCAGAGTGAAGTGCTTAAACCTCAAACATGGACAAGATTTAAGACAGACCTGACTTGAGATTTTACTAGTTATCAGCATAAATTTCCTGTCATAGGGCTGCAGGCCCAGACTTGGAATTACAAACCCATGAGGGGACTGTGTTATGGACAGTACTGGTTAAGCTTAGCTTGTCCATTGAAAAAGAAAAAATCTTTTGCATACACCATACTGCTTTTTTTCAGTCTCAATATTTTATTGCCATCACAAAAAGGTAGAAATATAGTATACCTCCTTTTTACAATGCTTTCAACTTGAAATTCAGGCTCTATGTTTGAAAGGTTAATGTAGAAAACTAATTATATTATCCTGGTAATCAAATGTGTGATGAGACATTTGTCTGTGTAATTAACAGTGAAGAACTTTTATAGTTTCATAAAATCGAATGCTACGCACAGTGTGCTTGGAGCATTTGTTTTGAAGAGATGTCCAAAACAGAGATGTTTATGACTGATATAAAGTGGAACTGAAATGTACTGTAATGCAGGTGTCTGTGCATTTTACAGCATTTCGCATTGTTGAAGTGGAAGGCAGCAGATTAATAACTTCTCTGTGTCATGGTAAAAATAAATAATGTGTTCTTGGAGCAGGGGAGCGATGCATAAGTTACTCACTAATTTCAAGAATTTATTCTGTCCCAGAAATTATATCCTTTGCAATTTATTCACAGAGAAAAAGTTGACTTAACAAGTAACTTCACACACCTGTGTTACTGTTAATAGGATTATATCCCAGGTCTGGTGGTAGCAGTAGTGGCTTCTGTAATTAAGACTGCATAAAGTTTATTTTATTGTATCTGTGGTCTCTAATGATCTAACTTTGTAAAGCATTCCTCCTTGGGGATGAAGCATGATCTTGACCTGGGATATTTCCAAGAACTGGGGGAAGTTGTTGCATATCTATTATTACTTTTTTTAATTATATGACCCCATTAATATATACTTTTGTTGAACAGTTGCTCACTTGTCCTTTCCCGAGTGATTTAGCTGTTGCAGTGTGGCATCAAAGTGTGTAACCTGGGCTTCTGTAGCTGCTCCTGTTAGGTGTTTCTGAAACTTTTTCACCAGGCTCTTCCAAAGAGTTGTTTTGTGGTGGTAGTGATGGCTGTGCCATCTAGTCTGACCCAGCTTCCAGAGAAATAACCCCCCCCAAATCCTGAATGATCTCAGGGTCTGATCCCGGGCTTGATTCTGCAAATTGCTTTGCTTACATTAGTGTTTGTGGTGCTTATTAATTTTGTGTGTCTCATGGTAGGCAGGGTTATCAACCCATGTACTTCCGTGCTGGCTTTGGGAGTAGGGGGTCTAATTTGAGAGTGATCCAGCTTTCCTGTAAATACAATGTCAGTGCTTTGTGTGATGACATGAAGATAGGCAAGTGCTTTTAATTGATGCTTTAGAGCACTACTAAGATGCTTCAACTGAGACAGCTTAAATGTCCCTACATGTTAGCTTGGGGTAGTCAAAGTCCCCAGCTCATAACTTGTGTTGCCTGTGTGACCCTCTGACATGGTGCGTGACGACTGCCCTCCCCCATGACTTGGGGTTTAGATTTTGCATTTGCTGAGAGTGTTGTTGCCCATGTTCTTTCTTCAGTGTAGGTTCTTATATGCCAGCACAGACTAGGTATCCCTTTTTTGGGAATTTGTGCTTACCCCATGAATTCAGCTACGCAGATGCCCGATTCCAGTTATGCACAGGGCAGTTACAGCAAGTTTCCACGTGATTTAGGAAACCTTTGATCCGATAAGGAACCACGCACATGGCTCCTCTGTTCCCCCCGTGCTGACCTTCACAGCTTTCTGTTTCAGGATCATTTCTGGTATGGGATGACAGTGACAAAAATATCTTGATTTTTGAAAATTATTATTTGATGTGGGTATAGTTTTTGCTGAGAAGGGATGCTGGGCTCCCTTCTGGGATAACTGTCTCTGAAGGAAACACGTGAATACCCTGTAGCATTCCAAGAGGTGTTTGGTGAGTTCAGCCTGGCTGAGCAGCAGGGTCGTGTGCCCTGTGTGCAGGTGCCTCCTTGGGCCGCTCTGAATCAGCCCTTACAGAGTCTTCAAACGCGGCAGCTGAGTTTTGCTGGCCCCCTTCCAGGGAGGGCAGCATTCAAGTGGCATCTAATAAATTGCAGTTTAATGTTTGATTATATAACCCGTTGCAGCTATTTTGTTGTTGTTGTTGTTGTTGAGCTTTCAAGCCATATGCATCGACTTCCACTTTTTCTCACCTCTGAAGCCTCGCTTCCCTACAAAGCAGGCTGTTGTCAGCTCACATGTGCTTGTCTGGCTGCCTGTTGCTGCTATTCCTCCCCTCCAGATAACTCCTGAATTCATCCACTAATTTCAGCATAGTTGGACACAAAGATGGAAATCTGAAATACAAAACCTGATGGAGGAAAAAGCCCTATTTGTACAGTCAAGAAAAGAAAAAGTTCCATAGGAGTTTCAGCTGCCCAAACAACATAAAATTAGACACTAATTAATAGAAAAACTATATTTTAAAAGTCAGCTACCCATGAATATTTCCCAAAACATGAGAGAAACATAAATGTTAGAAACAAAGAAATTAATTGCAAAATGTTGGACCAAGAGAACATTATGGCCATTTGTTTATGTGAGTCAAAGGAAGAAAATATCTAACACAGACAATTGTCCAACTTTAACTCTGTTTACCCACTTATACACTTTAAACCACACATTATTACAGGTGTGGTTACCACTTCTCTGATAGTGGGATAAAAGTAATATTTGAACATGTGGGTACGGTTATATATCATTTTATAATTCTTTGCAGTGCTGTGATAATATTTGACAAACTATTTGGGAAAAGTGTAAGAACTTGTTGGTAGGCGATGTGCTATATCTAGATTTGGTTTAATAAACATAATAGTGAAAAGATGGACAGTCATATAGAGGCAAAGAGTGTAATGAATTATTATTAATATTTTGTTAACTGCAGTTGTTTACAGGTCTATTTCTTCAGACAGCTGCACACTTAGCAAGTGGATTCTACTACATCCTGGGACAGTTCTGGTTTACATTTGTGCCTTTGTAATTTTATACATTTTTGCAACTTTCAAAGCAGGAAGTTTTTATGTTCTCTATACTTTCAGCAAGGAAATAGATTGAAACGAATTTTGTGAAAATTACTTTTCAAAGTGTAGCTTTTATTGAAGAGCTTTGTTTTACTTTTTTTGTTGTTGTTTTATAAGATTACAGGTCAGGTCATGTGGAAAAAAGTGGGTTGTGTATAAGGGTCCGTTATAGAAACACCTATAACAGTAACTATTAAAAATTGTTATGTTTTTGTTGTGACAATTACTACCTGTATATACAGCCCTGAATAGGGCTGTACCTTGTCATGGTTCTATTTTGAGTAGCATTTTGTAAATATTTTAGTGTTTTGCAAGTAACTTCATTGGTTTCAGATAAAACCCAAGGGTTTACGTAGGGAATCCAAGTGGCAAATCCTGTAGCCGCCCCTTTGAAGGCATTCCCATCTCCCTGGGAATAGTGAGGACTCCTGGTATATGTACAGGGAGAGGCTGAAATAGGCACCACTCTTCTCAGGCCTTAACATCTATCTTGGAAGGCTTTTCACAGATAGGTAATGCAGATTTCTGTGTAATAAACTATTTTTTTTCATATTGATTATCCTATTCAGCATTTAAAAAGGAAGGCTGGCTCTTCTGTAGGACTAGCTTGAGTAGTTCTGTTTTCTCTGTGCCCCATCTTTCTTTTTTTTTTCTTTTTAGCTTTTTAAATTACATGTTTATTATCTGTGAAAATTATCAGCGGTGGAATAGCTGATAACAAAATGCTATCACGGGGCTCTAGAGCTAATAGCCAAATGAGATAACCAGGGAGCAAGAAGTTAAATCTGTTTAGTTAAATCTGTGTTGCTCCTGTCTGCAGGTTCAGATGGTGTAACATCAGCTGCTTTCCACTCCTGTTGGGCAGGATGCTGCTCTTCCTGGCCTGTTACAAGCTAAAGCTGTAAAAAGTCATGACTGGGAAAGGAGGGATGTAAATTTGCACTGAAGACTTAAGTCAGGCTTGTAGTCCTGTAGGACTCGATGATCCTGATGGGTCCCTTCCAACTCAGCATGTTCTATGATGGTTTATTGCCCTTCCTTGTAAAATAGAAGGCATATTTAAAAACCAAATCAAACCAACAAAAGAAACCCAAACCACCACCAACAACAAAACAAACAGAAAAATTCCTAAAAAAAAAACCCCAAAACGCAAACCCCAACAAACAAGTTTACAAAAGGGGACTCTCCTTTAAGTAAGGATTTACCTAAAGTTCAGGGTTTGTTTTAACATAAATTTAGGGGTTTTTATTTGGAGTTAAGTATGCTCGTGTCACTGTATAGGAAGACTTCTATATGAAGGAACAAGGGAACAGAATCAAGGCTGAATAAGCTCAATTAACATTAATATTTTATGTAATTGGGTAACGGAAATTTAATCTTTCTAACAACATGTCACCCGACCAGACATGTAGCACAGTCACTGCACCCGGCAGGAGGGGGTGGGTGGGAAGCTGTTCTGATACTCACCTACATTTTGCCATTGAATACAAATCCAAATTGCCAACATAAAACTCTGAGAGCCTGGTGTAATGTTAAATGGTACAACAGTAAGGGTTTGCTCCAGGCTCCGGTGTGGTGGGAGTGTTTGGATCTGGGCTATGAACAGGTACAGCCACGTACAGGAGAAAAGGCAGTCTGCAGTGTACGGGTCTGAGTGCCTCAGTAATTGGAGTCCGGCGGTACTCTGCAGCCTCTCAAGGCTGGGAACTGCAAACAGCCAACCCCTGGCTGGGCTGAAGCCAAAAAGTGTCATTTTAAAGGAATTGGTGCTGTGATTTGTTAATTAAATCACACCCGCACACATAAACCTGCGGGCAAACCAACAAAATAAATAAATACAGCGCAGAACTCCCTTGCAGAGGGTTTTTCTCGCCGCTTTAGCTGGAGTGGAAGCGGTGCTGGAGTGTCGCTGTACGGAGTTGGCAAATATTTTTCTAAGTTTGGACTGGAAGCTGTCTTGCAATCCACCCACTCTCCTCGCTGGATCGGGGTGGGCTGGAGCCAGCTGGCACCAGCCCAGGGAACCGGTGCGCCAGGTCAAGCAGGAGATGCTGGGATCCAGCAGAGGCTGGAGTGGATCGTAGAGCTCCTGTTCCCTTCTGCTTATTCGCCTCCTAGAGCAAAAAATCCCTCTTTCAGGTGCTGCACATCCCTAGCTATGCCGGGCTTGCAGTGTGTCCCAGCCACACTGAGCTTGGCCTGTGCTGGGGAGGGGTTTGCTGCTCTTTCATCTGTCTGGTGTAGCTGCTCGTAGGCATGCATCTAAGTTTAAGGAACTTATTAGAGCTGTCAAGTTGATAAAATTGTTCACCTGCCTCGAATTAGCACACTTTCAAATAGCTTGTTAAACCAGAGACAACACACCTTGCATCTTGGATTTTGGAGAGTTGAGGTTTTGTTCTTCTGAGATTTCCTTTGCACTGTAGCTTTGCCAAAAATAGGTTTATTTTGGGAAGCACGGATGTCAATTGACTAGAGGATACCAGACATTACTGTATTAAGAATAGTACAGAGGAAGGTTGATTCGTCAGTTTCTACATCTTCGTTTTCCCATTTGCTTAGGGTGTTTCATTTTTCTATTACCAGTAAAAAAACCAGCAGCTTCTTATTTCAGAAGGGGCAATGAACACTTCCTTATTACTCCTGAAATATAATGTATGCTTTAACGAGCAAAATAGCTGCTATCTGCCCAAAACACATCTATTCATTGTGCAATCAGCAGTTTCATATGTAAAATTAATACTTAAATGGTGCCAGGAGTATTAAAGTGTATAACTGTTGTTATTTAAATGCCCTGAATTTATTTGGAACAGTCACATTTTTCTTGTGTATATTTTCATTTTGTCTTTATAATCTACATTTTCCAGACATCCAGCAGTTCAGCTATATACAGTTATACACGTTAGCTACTGTTTAATTTATTCCTGTATAATCCAGTATTATTAAATTCTGTAGACTAAGGAACTGATTCTGTTCATTAAAATCAATAGATGCAGTGTTGGTGTGTGCCTATGTGTGATGTGGTGCTTTTTGTGTTAATTTTTTTTTTAGGATCTATCCTTCAGCATACAGCAAACTGATACATAAAGGGTCTGATCCTTTAGGCTTTACTCGGGGAAAATATCCACTGATGTCAATACCTGAATAGGATCAGTCTCTTAAAAGGACTGTTTATTTGAAACTGCTGTAGCTATTATTATTTCCTTCTGGCAAAAAATAATCTCACTCATCAAAGCTTTAGAAACAGCATCAAGAAAGCCAAGTTCAGCAGGTCTTTCAGCCACGAGAGCTGTCAGCCATGGCTGTGTGAAAGCGTAGCCTGGTACATCCCAGCGACCACTCAACCATCCCTTTTCTTTCTTGTCTTTATTTATTTAATTCTGTGCTCCAACTCTTTTTGGTATCTAAAATCACTAATCTCTACCCATTGCTGTTTTTGCTAATTTACAGTGATAACTGTGGCTCTGTTTTCATTAGGAGATGAAAGCCGGGAAATTAAAAAACAAATTACAGGGATGAGAAGATTACTGAATGACAGCACTGGAAGAATCTATCAACGAGTTGGCAAAGAAGGAGAAAAACTGAAGGAGGAGCCCCAAGATTTAGACTTAGCCTGGGCCCAGCGCCTGAATCCCCCTGCAGAGTCCCAGGCGAGCCTTCATCCTTCCCAGAGCAGTGCATGGAATGAATTATCACCCCAAGCCAGCCATTTTTCAGGGCAATACGGAACTCGATCCAAAACGTTCCAAAATCAGACTCGAACTGTGGCATCCAATGGTATGATCTGTGTTAGATACTGAGAACAGTACTTTTTTTTTCCCCTCTCCTTGTTCTGTACTAAATATCTGCCTTTGTTGTGATGATATATTGTACCACTGCACTGAAAGTAGTTACAGTTCAGAGTCTACAAAATGAGCACATAGTTATCACTTCAGAAAGGTGTGAAAGTGGGCACAGTGCGTTCTGCTACCATCTGTCTTAGCTTTTAAAATGGTTTCCTGGTGATAGGACAGAATTACTCAATGCTTAATTTCTCTACAGTGCTTACTAAAACAGCTTTTGCCATTGTTATTAAGTTCATGGGTAATTAAATGTCAACCTCTACCACTCCTCTTTGCCATGAGTAGTGTAGCGCTGTTGTGACACCACTCGTGGAGCAGGATTTTACTGCCTTTCACGAGGGGATGGCATCAGCCTTATAACAGGCCACTGAACTGCAGGGACAAAATTCTATCACAGCCGTAGGCTTTTGTTCCTATGAGACCATTGGAGAAAAGAAGTGATGAAGTCTACCTGTGAACAGTGTGTACTAGAGCGTGGCCCTTCTAGTACTGGCAGAGGATTCTGCCCTGAGGTAGATGGCAGTGTGCCTTTAAGATGCCTTTCTCTTGTTGTGTTAAGTCCCAGAGAATGAAAGTCTTGCTACCACGTTAAACTGTGCTGCCAAAGTCCCACCATAACAACCTTCTAAATATGAAAGGACACAAAATTCATCACACATCTGCCTCCTTGCCCTGAGAGGCCCTGAGCACCAGCAGGGACAGTTCTCTGCATGCACAGAAGTGCCCAAGCCTGCACAGATTAGGTGCCTGGTTCCCAAATCCAGAAAGTGGGTGGAGCAGCACCTCTATCCCCTCCGGGGCCTGATTCAGCATGTGAGCTAAAACACGTTGACAGGATTTGGCCCCATATGCAAGAAAATGTCAGTGCTTTGATTTTTTTTTTTAATATGAGAGGAAGGGTTCAGCTGATTTATGATACCTTACAGGTTAGAGTGGCCTGTGGGACAGTGAAGGAGTTGGGTTGAGCAACCCCCTAGGCTGGACAGGAGGAATGCCCAGGCTCCCAGCTCTTGGGGAAGTGCCCCAGGAGGCACCTCCCTCTGCAGCTGTCCTGCTGCAGAAAGGAATGCAATCTTTTGGGTTATTACATAAAGATGGGTGTGGGCCCTCTCCGCTGGCCACCTTTGAAAAGACAATCTGCGTAGCAATTTGGTAAGAGGTGTCTGCCTACAGTGAGATGTTGTGATCAGGCTGGGCAGTTTTGCTGCTTTGGCTCCGAAGCATGGACTCTAGGAAAGGAAAACTTTAGATGAAGTTCTGGGCTATGAGCAAGAGCTCTAAAACTGCTTTTCACCCAGCATACAGCTCTTCTGGGCATTGTGACATGCCTGATTCCCCCTGTCCCGTGCATTGAAAGCATTGAAAGCCTGAGCATCTAACTCAGCATTTTAGATGTTATTCAGCGGATGGACAAAGGCCCTAAAAGCTGGGTGTAGAGATGCTGAAAAATATCTCAAGGGAGATACTCCTCCTTGGTACTTACCATGGTGTTTAACTTACCAGAGCAAAACTGTTCAGGCCTGACATAAGGTTGTTTGTTACCTGGGGCTGTCAGGCTGAGGTCATCACTGGGAAGATGTTCAGGTATCTGTAGCAGGTGATCAGAGTCCAGAAACTTTCTGTCCATTGTGGATAGATACTATTTAGGAAGTAAAGGTACATCCTGTAGGCCCCCTGAATTACTCAAATTTGGATGCAGTAGGCACATCAAGTCCATCTCACTAGTAAGTTACCTACTTATGGGATGGATCAAGGAGAGGCTGGAATGGATGTTTAACAGAAGGCATTAGTGAGAAAGGTACTGACAAAAATAGAGCAAAGGAGGAATGAGGGGAGCCTAGACATTGCTGCAGCAGAGGAATGAGTAGGAACATACCTGAAAAGCAAAATGATTTACTCCAAGCCAGACTTAAGGTGGCAGTTCCACAAGTCAGGATGTTGGGTAGACACGTGTGACCCACTGCATTTAGTGGAAGCCCCTTGGGGCTAGAGTGAGCAACATGTCTGCCCTGTTTGAGACAACAGGCTCACAGAGTCTTTCTAAGACATTTGAGTTTCTTGTGTTCTGTGGGAAATCCAGCAGTGATGCAGCAGCTGAATTGCTTCTGGGCTATATCAGGATCATTTTCAATGGGTAGTACTTGCATGCTCTTCAAATATAAACTGGTAGCAATGTTACAGCAGGGGAATTCCCTCTCAGTAGATCCAGCTTCAAGAACCGCTGTTCTGGGCTACTTACTGCTCACACAGGGAAAGCAGCTGATGTATTTGTGTCATCTCCTTCTCTCAGTCATACAAGCAGGTATCAAATTTGCCTGCTGGCTAGCTTCCAAAAGAGAGGGAGATGGCTCTTTAAAGACTCTTTCATAAAAATAAAAAGTCTGATCTCCTTTTAAAATTAAAAATTGATTTATAACAAGAAGAAAAGGGTTGCTTTTGTCCTCTAAAAATGATAAAGATAGTGCTTGGAACAATGACTGAGAACACTCTACAAGATGTTTCTTACAATACAATAACTGATCAGAGGAGGGAGGATAGAAAGAAAATAAAAAACCTTCATGAATATGTATGGAGTCAGTAGAACCCTGCTTTGATTTGAAATATTGGTGGTCTCTTTTCCCATTCCCAGTACCTATGGTAGATTTACATGGGTAATTTCTATCAATTATAATGGGGATTGTAATGTAAATCCCCTATGCCTCAGTGGGAAAATAGACCTTTTGGTTTTCCATCAGGAGCCTGTGTGCTTTCATTAGGAACACGTAACATTGCAACAGGAAAGATGTACAGGTATTTACTGATACAATTTGTCCAAGTTTTCACATGCAGTTTACCATGATGTAAAGTTTTTATTAAGAAGGAAACAAAAGCCACCAGCCCTGGTTCCCCATTATGGTCTTTTAAATACTGTTTCCGGAAGCCCACTAGAATATTGGATTCTGATCAAGAGAGAGGGCTGGGTTTATCTTGAGAAGCTGACTAGTCTTTAAACAACTGAGAAAGCACTGAAGGAAGGATGTTCTATTAATAAAACTCTCCTAATTTCCTGGGACTCCCATTTCGGGGGTACCTGCTTGTCTTACTGAAAGGTACAGAGTTATGCTATTAAAGTAGTCTTGAAATTCATCCACCTAAAAGTCTACCTCTAACAGGTGGGTAAAGGGTATTGGTGGAGTCAAGGTGAGGGATTCTGAGTAATCTGCTGTAAAGCTAAAGATAACATTATTTTTTTCCCTCTCTCCCTATAACAATAGGCTAAACACTTTATGGACCATTGAAAAGGTAAAATCCTATCCATGCCCCAAGGAACTTCCAGTGAATAGACAGTGTACAAAGGAAGGGTGAGATCAAACTAGGCAGAGTCCTGCTGAGTCAGAAACCTTTTTGTTTCAATTGGAGACTCACAGCCTGTTTTCCAGATAACTTCTTAGTTCTAAAAGGTTGTTTTATTTGCAGCTGAAACTTCAGAGAGGTGAAGCCAGTGGTGCTATTGCATTTGTATTTGCTCGATTTGCAGAGATTTTTGAACTAGTCCATTTATCTCAGTGCAGTTTTAACATGGATGATATCTTAAAATACCAAAATTTATAGTGTGGACAGTCTAAATATCTGAGGAAAGGAGGAGAGTGACACCCAGAAGATGTCAACAATCTTTAAGGGATACATCAGTTCAGCTTTACAAGTAGCTCACTTTTGGTGCACGACCATCAGTTTGCTCAGGTCTGATAGATGTTGCTTTAGATCTGAAGGACTGAATGGAAGGAGGTAGAGAACAAGTGCTTGGGAAGGGAGATGTGAGGATGGAGGGACACACTGGAAGAATTAGGAAAGAATGGTAGTGATTTAGAGGTGGCCAGATTTTCAGCCATTTCAAGTGAGGATTGAAGTCAGGGGATCTCTGTGGGTCTGACATCAGGGAGCTCTGATGAAAGAGCACTAACCCAAACCTAAAATGATATTTGGCTGGTTTGGCTTCAGAGGAAAGCAAAAGTAATAACTAAAAATGGGAGGATTTATGAGTGGAGATTAAATGAGTTGCTTATGTTCACTTTATCTGGGTAATGATTAAAGGGCACCTGATAAGTGTCAGGCTATGGAAGAAAAAGGAAAATACACTCTCTGAAGTCCACATGTGACACCAAGTGAGGTGATTCTTGTTAGGTCCATTTGTACCTGTCCTTGTAAAATGATCATCCCTCCTCTTGCATGCTTTGATGAGCAGTAAAATACCCATCAATTTAAATGACTGTAAGCATATTTTGAAAGGAAGGGAGGTGCATCCCATCTGGCCTCAGTTTCAGCCAGATACTGCTAGGTGTTTTGTTGAATTTTGAAATTTTTATTTGCAGCATTAAAGCTGGGGATACAGCTATTTTAAATTAAAGTGCAGGATACAACTATCCAGATAAAGCCCAAAATCTGTCAGCTGTTACAACTTGTCCTAATTCAGGACCTACAATGCAAAACTTCTGGAAAGCAAGGCAGTAATAAAGGCAATGCTGAGGACTAGAAGTATGTAAGTCAAGCTAAACCCTAGTAAGAATTACTAGAAAAAAAGAATGTCTTGAACTACTGTATTAATTTTCAAAGGGAAACTGTGGAAAGCCCATCTTGTAGGTCACAGTGCTGGAAAACATATCATAGAAAACAATCCCACCCTAGCAAACAGAAGGGCAGATTTGAAAGCTTTCTTTGCTGGTGGTTCTTTTCTGTCCTGTTTTTTTGGGTATTTTTATTTTCATTCTCAATTGTTCACATGGTAAAGAATCACATGTAACATTCAAGCAGTTTAAAAATTCCTAGACCCTCATTTGATGTACAGTATTTTATTACACAGAGTGTCTTCATTCTTTGTAAGACTGTTCCAGGAGATGGACTTTTTTGTATGTGTGTGATAAAGTGAGCATGTTTATAATGAGGTTTGGTGCTTTTGTTATTCAAGATGAACCAGCCTGACAATAGAGAGCCCTGCTGTGAGGAGTGCATTGTATTCAGGCTTTTCTCCAGCCCATGTAACATTGCATCCCAACTCTATATGATTGCACATGTTAGTAACTGGATAAAAACGAGTGGCCCTTTCCCCTGAAAAGGGACCATGTTGAAAATTACTTGCTTTCTTGCTTTGGATCTAGTTTCACAATCTGGTATATTGATAATAGTTTCAAACACCTGCAGCTAATTGTTGTTTGGGTGGTTTTGTGTGGGTTACATGATCTTTTCCCCATTTCATTCCTCTCTCTTTCAGGAGAAATCCCAATGGTGAATTCATCAGTTGGACCAAACTGCTGTACATGTAATTGCCAGTCAACCCTGCAAGCGATTCTTCAAGAGCTCAAGACCATGCGAAAATTGATGCAGATTCAAACAGGTACAATGTCCCATATGTGTTTATCTGTGACAAGCATCTAGTTGAATATGGCCAAGCTCGTTGCAGGGGTGTTGAACTAGATGATCTTTGGAGGTCCCTTCCAACCCAAACTGTTCCGTGATTCTATGATCTTCCTCTTAGGGAATGGTCTAATAAGACAGAAGTCTGTGTGGGCACTCAGGAAAACTTGGGACTATTTCCTGCTCTCTTGACACGTTGTTCAAAGTCAGATTTTCACAGGTTTCTTGGAAATGTAATTATTAGTTCTCAGATCCTTACCTGTAACATGGGATTTTATCTTACAGGAATCGTTTAAGGCTAAATTAAAAAAAAAAATCTAATGTGATTAGATACTCTTGTAATGAGAGCTCAGTGGGTAGGTCAATATGCCGTAACCACCCCCAGTTTGTTTTCACAGTGCTACTTAATTTGTGATTTGCTCACCAGTTCACTAATCTGAGCAGTAAGAAAAATGAAATTGGAATTGTCTAGTTTTCTGCTACGTTGGGAGCTGAAACAGAACAGTGCAGAGCCAGAAGAGCTCTAGAGCCAGCAAGATAATGAGACCATGGCAGGTAGGAGCTAGGTAGGTCATCATAGGCTGCTGGGAAGCTAAAAATCACTGTTAATACTAATAAAGAGTTGGACATGTTGGAGATTTTTTCAGTTGACTTGCCCATCCAGCATAAGTGATGGGGAGTGGAGCCATGGCGGTTTTTCTCTTAGAGTGGCTGGGTAAGACCTCTGTAAGAAAAGGGAGTGTTGAGTAATTAACTGAAACATGGGTGGAGTGAAGGGCTGACTAAACTCCTTGTCTCCACGGTGTGTAATGTTTGAGTGAGTGATGGGAAGGATCAGACAGGTTTTGTAGTATCAGTTGACATGCATAAAAATGCTTTTCTAGAAGTCATCAATTTACAAAGAAGCACACAAAGGCCCAGTTTTACAGTCTTTGCTGGGACGTGGGCTTCTTTATCACTCCAATTTCATTGAAGTTACATTGTGATTGAAAATGTCTTGTGAGTGACAGCTATAGGACTGGGGTTTATGCCAAAAGAGCTGGCTCCTCAATAGCAGGAACATATCTTATTTATTATGTATCTACAGAGTAAGTACCTTGTTAATTCGTGAAGCTCTTGATTCACTGGGAGTGCTTCATATTTTCTGAAATTATAGTTTTGCAGAGGAAAAAAAATCATTTGGCATTTTTGTTGCTAAAAGGAAAAAAAACCTAAAATGCAAACATGTAAGCTAAAGTGTAGTAACTTGTTCTGGTGTTCAAACACCCTACTGTCTTAATTACGAACTACACATCACAGTCTTGTAAGTCCTTGCCAGAAATTAAATATTCCAGAAATCTTTTAATAAACAGTATTGTAAGGTTTGTTTTTTTCCTCAGGCTTTGTAGATGAGGACTTTTTGTAGCCCACTCATAATTTGAATGAGTGTGATCTACATGTGAAGCACTTCTGGCTTTTTTTGTTTCGACCTTGATTTTAGTGATTTATCCACACATATAATTGTATCTTGATAGCATTCTGCTAGTGAGTGAGTGAGGACTCACTCACATTGATTCAGGTTCAGGTTCAGGATTGGTGCCTTAATTTATTGTGAATACTGGGAAATGCAAAATATTGAGATATATAAAGTATGGTTTCTTATATTTCAGAGGTAACACGTGTCAGTTTTTGTGTATGAGCAAAACAAACCAATGCAACTTTGGGTTACCTTTTTTCCCAGAAATTAAACTACTGAATAGTGTTTTCACTCATTCTTGACATAATGGTACTTGAAATGTTCTTGCTGAGCTAATTAACTTGGAGACCACAGTCATAAAAATAACTGTAATTGCATTAGCACTTGTATTATCTTACTTTATCAAGAAAAGATCTTCAAAGACAGTGAGATTCTCAGTCATTCAAGAGGGTATGCAAATCAATCATCACTTAAGTGCTTCATGTCACCAACCACCCAGTGGTCACTAGGAGAAAGAACCACGTATTCCTAATTTTCCTAAAATGCTATTTATCACTATGTCTTGAAAAGCCTCATAGTATAGCTCACTGTCATTATTCCCATTGTGCAGATTGGAAAATTATGCCAAGGTGATAAAATGTAAGTGTTTCCCCTGCACCAGCAGTCCTGGAAGCCACACCACTTACCCAGAAAATAAGTTCAGTGTGTCGGCGGTTTAATGGTGCATCTCTGTGATTATAGCTTTGCTTTTGTCTATAAAAGTAATGCATTACTTTCTTTCACTCAGTTGGGACTCAAAACAGACAGCAGCCTCCTGTTCCTCTGATTTGTGCACAAAAGTCAACAATATCAAGAAAGAGAAATAAAAAGAGAAAACTGCCCCTCAAAACTATTGAACCAGTTGCAATGAGTAAGAAACCCAGCGCTGCAGAGAATGAAAAGAAGCTTTCAGCAAACTCAGAACGACTGAGTCTGCAAGCGATTGAACCCGCCCCAAAACCAGAAGGCCCCGTTTCAGGATTTGGAATTATCCTTGAATCGGCTTCATCAGATGTAAGTTCAGGTTTTAATGCACAGGATCGCAGGATTTTAAAGCACTAACTCATTCAGGAGAATCGGTACTCAAATCCCATTGATGTCTCTTCCCACTTTTTGTTAGAATAAATAAGGAAATCTTGGGTAGGGGTGAATGGAGATGTTAGGGTTAGATGAGGGGAGTGCTGATTACAAAGGTTGGGGTTTTTTTCCAACTTTTATGAGTGTATAGTTCTTCCTTGAGTTCAAAGCTCCAGTTCTTTGTGCTTGTAGTGGGAACTTCATCTCTCCCACTGCCAAGAGCCACCGTGAGGTGAGGAGCCGTGAAAAGTGCTGGATGTATGAACCATTCACAGCCAGTCATTGCTGTTGAATAGTAACACGTGTGCCTTTATCCTGCCAAGGGGTATTTATGTGCTCTCATGCCTGTCTGATCCCACTGGCTTTGGGGCACTCCTCACCTCTGTAAACTTCATATTCGGTCTTTGCTGAATCCGGTCATTTAGTCTCCATCACTGTGGTTGCTGGATGAGGGCCTTGACACTGTTGATGATGTCGATGATGTGACTAAAGGGGCCAAAATTTGCCTCTCTAAAAATGTCTTCTTTTCCCATGTAAAATTGCAGTAGGCATATTTCCTTGATTCATGTACACAGTGATAGAAATTTCATGTATCTGGTGGCTGATTGGCTTTGTTTAATGACTAAATTGATGTCATCCGAACCAGTTCAGCGACAAGTAAACTGGTCATTACTTTCTCTAATATATTTTTAATTTTGAGCAGGCGCTTTCCAATTTCCTAAGTACTATGAGCTAGAAAAACATAATTAAATTCAGTATTAATAAGCATAAATGAAAACAATGTAGCAGATAATGTTCTACCTTTCTGGAAGAGGGAACTAATAATAAAAAAGAGCTGTCATAATAATTCAGTTACAGAGATGCAAGCCACACCGCTAATTAGGTTGCAGTCTCATGCCACAGAGGCAGTGTAGTGATACAGAGTAACTAGTTTGATGCTTTTTCAGAGGTTTTCCTTTTGTAGTACTGGGCTTAATAATGTTTGAGGGAAAGGTTTGGGGAGGGACTGGTAATTTATCTCCAGTCTGCAATTTGTGCTTATAATTTTTCTTTGCTTGTGGCACTCTTGTCAGCTTGAAACACGGTTTTGAAAACAGTTTTGTACTTGCGATGGAATTTAATTTGGCTTTATGAATGTGTTCCATCGCTGGACACGATTCTTTGTAGTTGCCAATTTGACCTAAGGAAAAAAAGAAGAGAAAACATGTGGCTCATAAATCAGGCCCTCATCTGCCCACCCATGCTTGGGCCCCTGCTTGCCACAGTAGTTGCTTGGCTAAATTTACAGAGCCAGAACCCTGAGAGAAACAAATTGATTTTGCTTTGTCTTTGGAAAGAAAACATTTGAGTTCTGAAAACAGATATATTTAATGTGAAAATAAAATGTGACCCTAAACATTTTGAGAAAGCTAAAGAAAGTCACTTCTGTCAGAATGAATGGCAGCATTATCTTTTTCTATTTATTCATAAGTATCTCTGGTGTGCTCATGACCAGCATGTCTGAATGCCTGAAAAAACTGAAAGACACTTTACACAGCACCATGTTCCCTTGAGGATATTCCATGGGTTGTCTGTAGTGTGTGCTGTGTCATGCACCACCACTGCTGCCGCTCCTGTTTTGCCAGCGCTTATTGAACTTTAAGAAACATCCAAGTTTAACGGGTATAAAATTGGAGCTGCCAAAACGAGTGCAATTAGTTCAGACCTGCTGTGATGAAATACTACTGCTTACAAAGATGGAAAAAGTCTTTGTGAGACCAACCCTTAATCTGGCCCATGGATCAGAGAACCTGCTTTTTAAATGTAATGATCTGTTACTCTTAGTTAAACGTTCTTGTGTTTGTTCTACTGTTACAGTATTTCATTTATAACCTAATAATTTTTAATCTATGTATTACAACCTACTAAGAAGTCTAGGATTAAATATAATTCACTACCTGTTAATTTTAGCACAGCAGAAGCCTTTGGCATTCAGGTCTCATTTGTTTTATTGTACATGAATAGTTTACCCACCAATTCCTTAAGCATGATCATTATCTACTAACAAGTGCTTTTTCCTTGAGAAATCGTATTCAAAGTGATCATAAAGTTCAATTAGTTACTGATTGTCTTTGATTGAAGAGTGGTTTACTACTAAAGGGAAAACAAGAATAAATCATGTTTTTGCCTCCAAATTATTTTAGTGATAAGTTGATTCCTATATTAAGAATAAAATAGCCAAACTAAAATAAAGCTGACTCCTCCATTCTGGTGCAGTGTTAAGGTTTGAGATGTATTTTATGACTGTATTACGGGGTGGTTGGTAACCTGTCAAAGCCTAATGCAGATGTTCTAAAGTGAACTTAGGGAAGACAGAAACCTCCCACAGAGCAGAAGGGCAAAAGCTTGCTTGATCTTGATTTTTCGGTCTGAATACAGGCCATGACAGTGGGGCCTCACAATCATCCTGGCTTTTTGGGATTTAAGCAGGAGGTGTCAGAAAAGGTACCACAAGAGTAACTGGCCTTTGGTGGTTGCATCAATGGTGTGACCAGCAGGACGAGGCAGTGATTGTCCCCCTGTGCTCAGCACTGGTGAGGCCACACCAGTCCTGGGGTCAGTTTTGGCCCCTCACTACAAGACACACATTGAGGGGCTGGAGCATGTCCAGAGAAGGGCAGTGGAGCTGGGGAAGGGTCTGGAGCACAAGTGTGATGAGGAACAGCTGAGGGAGCTGGGGGGGCTCATCCTGGAGGAGGTTCAGGGGTGACCTTGCTCTCTACAACTCCCTGACAGGAAGTTATAGCCATGTGGGGGTCCATCTCTTTTCCCACATAGCAAGCAACAGGACAAGAGAAGATGGCCTCAAATTGCACTAGGGAAGGTTTAGATTGGATATTAGGAAAAATTTCTTCCCTGAAAGGGTTGTCAAGCACTGGCACAGGCTGCCATGGGAAGTGGAGGAGTCACTATCCCTGGAGGTATTTACTAAAGGTGTAGATGTGGCACTTGGGGACATGGTTTAGTGGTGGGCTTGGCAGTGCTGGGTTAAACATTGGACTTGATAATCTTATGGGTCTTTTCCAACCTAAACAATTCTATGATTAGTGAAGATGGTTTGTCTATCCTGGGTGTCTGTCATCCAGGTCATCTTAGATGTCTCCCAGAAGACCCAAGTAACAGACCAGGATACCTTCATCACCATGACAACTACATTCTGGGTTTTGATGAACATGAAATAGAATTTTTCCCAAGCTGTAAACTTGGCCCACATTTATTTACTCTTGAAAATCTTTTCTGTCACCAGAAAGTTTAGAAGTAACATATTAAAAACCCACCTACATCAGAGTATTGTCAGATGTCAAATAGAGTAACTCTGACTGTTTTGCTGGATCCAGCATTTTGAAAGTTCCCAAGGTAAAAAACAACTTTTCATCCAGAACAAGCTGAGAAACTACATGCTTTTAAGATTTTTTTTGTTGTTGTTGTAATCTGCATGTTTTAAGATTCTTCATCCTGACTTCCCAAAGCATTGTAACCTTCATGACTCAACACATATCCGTATCTCATGGTAGTACATTCTTTGAAAGTATCCTGCTTGCTATAACTCTCTTGATACTGATTTTTAAAAATCCATGGGAAAAGAGTTACACAGCCAAATTGTTCTGAGGTTGGCAGCCCTTTCTTCTGTCTAGACTCAAGATGTTTGCAGGTGATTTGATGGGAGATGGCACTTGCTCTTGCTCTGTAAACGTCTTTGAAAATGCACCATCATTGGTGGATATATTTTCATGTAGGAGAAAAAAAGCAAGTTCTTAGGAGCAAGGCTGAAATATTGCCTTATTTTCATCATGACCACAGATTTTTTTCCCTCCTTGCCAGCTTCCAAATAATATTTTAAAAATTTTAGTTTATTCATGAAAAAACATAATGAAGAAATATAATTATTCCATGCAGAAGTCTTACATAAGCATTACGAAGAAAATTCTGCAAATACTGTTCATGTAATTTCTGATATGTACAGACAGGGGCAGCAAAAAGGCTCTTGGTAAGAGGACTTCTCAAAGGCCTTATCTGCTTTGACCCAGAAAGTACTTGAGAGAAGATTCTTGTGAAATACAGTATTTCTTCCCCTCTGTCTCATTTGTAAGCAGTCCTGTAAATCCCTGAGATTTCCTGTTGAGGATTTCTGTGCTGAAATAAGCTGTCTGTCTGACATCATCCTCTTCTAAGGATGCATTTTGGGAATATGAAAAGGAGAGAGAAATGGATGCTCAGCAAGGGTGAGCTCCAAGGGCAACTTCAGACTCATCATCCACCTCTACTCGTATGTGCCATATCTGCACTAGAAGCCCTCCTGGGAAACCATGTGGAACGGACCAGTATCCCTGCATTTGTGCTTCTTGGAAATGCCTGGCTGCCCCACAGCACTTGGCAGTGAAACAAGTCCATTAAATGGTTAGATACATGTCTAAAAGGCGTCTCTTAGGAGCATTGCCCTGGGATGATCCTCTGGGTTGCCATTATTACCAAGTATTGAAAGATATCTCTTGTCTTTTTGTTAGCTGCACACCTAGAAATAATGTCAGTAATTGTTAACTGTTACAGAGGCCAGACAGATTATTTGATTTGCCTTTTAAGGTGCTTATTCACTGATGGGGTTTGATTTCAATGAATTAGGCTGCTGAGGTCCTGAATAGCTGGGAAAAGATCCGTGGTTTGATGACGTGATTGTAAAGTCTCATCAGATGCGTGATTGAAATAAAACAATGTCTTTGAATGCTCGTTTAATTAAAACATTTATATTCTTTTGGTAGCCAGAAGTGCAACTTGCAGAAGGCTTTGATGTCTTCATGCCAAAATCTCAGCTGGACTCTATACTATCAAACTACACTCGCTCAGGAAGTCTGCTCTTTAGGAAGCTGGTCTGTGCATTTTTTGATGACAAGACTTTGGCTAACTCTTTACCAAATGGCAAAAGGAAAAGAGGGCTCAATGACAACCGGAAAGGACTAGACCAAAATATTGTGGGTGCAATAAAAGGTATGTTTTCTGCTTTCTTTCACATGTGTAATTAGAACATATTCTCAACTAAGAAGAGTGTAAGGAGATTAGAATTTCTGACGTGTGTTAGGTCTATTAAAATATGCAGTCTTATTTTTATTCCCTTTCATTCACTTGTTAAAAATAGCTTCTACGGGGACAGCTTGTGTTCATTTTAAGCCAATGATCCTGGTTTCTGAAGTCAGGCTCTAAGGTTAGAAACTCAATGTTCATATAAGATAATTACTTTTTTTCCCTGTGTATCAGAGATGCCAAGAAATCTTGAAAACGTAATGACAGTGTAACTGATACCCTTCAATCAAAATTCCAAGTCTTGCACTGCATCTGACTGTGTCTGCTCTGTAAATTGTTTAGTAGTGGGTGGCTGGATTGGGGAGAGATGGAGGAAGGTAATGCTGGGGCTGAGATGAGTTTGATGCTCATAAGAACTGGTGGTCGTTCTTCTCGGGGAGCACATTTCTTGGTCAGTGTGAGCATCCTGTGCTGGGTGGTTTTTCTTAGTAATCACTGCTTTCTAGCTTCCAAAGAACACAAGTACCTTCAAACTCTGTGATCACAACATATAAGGAGCTAGTATTAGACCAGAGGTTCTGAACTGGATTCTATTTATTTCGAAATACCCAACTTACCAAAAAATAGTCTATGTTGCAAAGCGAAGCTTATTTTAGAGGCTGTGACTCATCCTCAGGTACAGATTGCTTACTTAGGAGACAGAGGGCAATGAGAAGAGTTTCTGTAAGTGTGTTGGCAGCAAAAGGAGGCAGGAGAACTTTTTGCAACCACCTCTCTGCCAACTTTCGGACCCCTCTCGCCATGAAAGAAGGACATTGACATACTGGCTTGAGTCCAGTGGAGGGCCACCAAGACTTACAGTACTAAAACAGGGAAGTGGTGAAGAGTCACAGGTGGAGAGGCTGAGAGAACTGGAGAGAAAATGATTCAAGAGAAATCTTATTGCTGTCCACAACTACCTAGTGGGATGGTGTAGAGAAGATGGAGTCATACTCTTCTCAGAGGCACAAGAGGCATTGGACATATGGAAAATTGCAATGTGAAGGCTGGACATGAAGGCCTTCAGAGGACCCTTCCAAGCTGTTTATTTCTGCAGCGAAGTGTATGTTGTGCCTATGTCTTAGCCTTATACATTTTTACAGAGTAGCTGGCAGTCTTTCTTACAGTTATGCTTGTAATCAAGTTTAAGTCACAAACATTTTTTTGTACCTTCCTTTCTTGAGCTCAATAATCTGCAAAAATCTGAGTCTGATTTCACTCTATCTCATTCTTCATTAAAAGCTTTAATAAATAAGTTAAATGGAAGAAAAAGCATTCAAAATTACTTTTTTTTTTAAATCTCTAATTTGAACAGCACTTGATAAAAGAAATGTTTTACAGTAAATGCAGCAGCACTACTAAAATAGCAGCCATCACCCCCTGCAGGGAGCAATGTTTCTCAGTAGCTAAGCCCATATTAGTGGAGCAAATTCCGAGGCTGCTCTTAACCTCTTTGCTTGAGTTTGGGAGAAGAAAGAGGGGAGTTGTAGTTCCAAGAGACAAATTTCGTTTGTAGTGATACTACTAGGAACTGCTGTAATAACAGTGATCTTTATTGGCATTTACAGTATTGCCCAAATGCTGCTGCCTGATTCCTGATAGGGAAGCCCATCCCTAAAAGCTATGCTGGAATAAGATGCCAAGAGCTGACGTCCTGTGGATCTTTACTCAGTCTGGCTCCAATAGCACCCTTCTTCCCTCTGAGGAGCTGGGCTGTCACACACTGTGGTTTCATTTATTCCAAGAAATAACTGAACCAGTATGAAATCTCTGCAGGAACAACATCATGTTGTTTGCATTATTATCATTAGCACATTCCTCTACCACGTGCCCAGATACCCTTTATTGGCACTTCTAGTCCTTTTCCATCACAGAGATACAAAAGACTACATTCACGACAAAAAAGTGCAGGGAATTTGAAGGAAGGACTGTTTGCTTGAAAATTGCTCTTCCTGTCTGAAAACATTTTCACTGCCATCCTTACAAGTAATTTAATGCTTCTGCAACAGGATGATTAGCCAGGGAGCAATTCTGTCTTTTGACTTTGGGTATTCAGTGGCACTTGTTGAATCAGTTGCAGTGTTTTTCCTGGGCAATCAGCTTCCCTTGTGTGCTGCACCAGTCTTTCACTCAGAACTGAGGAAAAAAAAAAGATGAAAAAATAATCAGAAGCAGTTATTTTTCCTTTATGTTGTTGAGTAGGAATTCAGCCAGTGAAATCCTTCCCTGCAGAAATCAATGAGCTGTGTTCAGATATATAAGTGTGATGTATCCCTCAGGGATCCATACTGGAACCAGTACTATTCAATATTTTCATCAGTAACACAGACAGTGGTTTCTAGGGCACCCTCAGCAAGTTTGCAATGACACCAAGCTGAATGGTGCAGTTGATTTCCTAGAGGGAAGGGGTGCCATCCAGAGGGACCTTGGCAGGCATGAGGAATGGGTCGATGTGAACCTCCTGATGTTTAACAAGGCCAAGTGCAAGGCCTGCACCTGAGTCAGGGCAGTGCCCACTGTCAGGATAGACTTAGGGATGAAGGGATTGAGAACAGCCCTGCAGAGAAGGACTTGGGGATACTGGTGGACAAAAAATTAGATAGGAGCCAGCAATGTGTACTCACAGCTAGAAAGCCAACCATGTCCTGTGCTACATCACCAGCAGCGTGGGCAGCAGGTCAAGGGAGGTGATTCTGCCCCTCTACTCCGCTGTGGTGAGACCCCACCTGCAGTGCTGCACCCAGCTCTGGGGTCCTCAGCACAGGAAAGGCGTGGACCTGTTGGAACGAGTCCAGAGAAGGGTCACAAAGATGATCAGAGACCTGAAGCACCTCTCCTGTGAAGACAGGATGAGAGAGCTGGTGTTGTTCAGCCTGGAGAAGAGAAGGCTCTGGGGAGACCTTATTGTGGCCTTTTAATATAAAAAGGGGGCTTGTAAGAAAAACAAGGATGGATATTTTACCAAAGCCTATAGTGACAGGACAAAGGAGCAATAGTTTTAAACTGAGTGTAGGTTTAGATTGGACATAAGGAAGACCTTTTTTTTGTTTGTTTTTATGATGAGGGTGGTGAGGCACTGGCAGAACTTACCCAGAGGAATTGTGGCTGCCCCTTACCTGGAAGTGTTCAATGTCAACTTGGCCAGGGCTTTGAGCAACCTGATGAAGTGCAAGATGTCCCTGCCCATGGCAGGGGGGTTTGACTAGGCAATCTTCAAAGTGCCCTTTCAACTCAAACCAGTCTCTGTTTCTATGACAGAGCGATTGTTAACACTGTGCAGCTCAGATGGACTAGAAAGGGCAGGTCACACTTCTCCTGCCTCCTTGCTATTCAGTTCCCATTCCTTTTTGTCCACATTGGTCTTCCCTAACCACACATTGAGCAATCAAGGCTCTTTTGCCTTTCATTCAAGAAAAGAACAAACAATTTAGAGAAGAGAAGGAAGTTAACATCCTCACTCTCTAAGACTGCCAGCCTCTGGCTCACTATGCAGGAAAGGAGGGGCAGGAGTCATAATTCCCACAGTGGGCACCCGTGGCAGGTGGCCTGGGGACAGCCTGGTGTCACGGATTGTCCCCAGGCCCTGGTCACGAGCAGGAACTGCAGTTGCAGTCATAAGTCATTAATCAGGTTCCCGTTGTGTCAGGTACCATATGGATTCAGAAGGGAAAGGTTATTTCTTATTTCTGCCTTCAGAAAGATGGTGATTGTTGCAAGTTGGACACTGTGAATGTGTGGGGATGTACTGACTTCTCTAGGCAGCCCTCAGAGTTGGTCTGACATCCTTGCAGATCAGACTGCAGAGGAAAGTATTGCTAATGCCTGTCATGCCATGGTTTTGTGAAGTTGTTAACATGGAAGGAGTTTGCAGGGGGGTATTGCTCTTGGTTCCTTTATACTTAGCAGCTGGCACTGCTTCAAAAGTATGTGTATAAAAATGCTAAAATTGTCCTTTTTTTTGCTGCACATTTCCCCATCCCATTTGTGTGACACTTATTCTCAAGGATTACAAATTCCTTGAACTGGGACCAGTTTTCTCTCTTTGTTTGCCAGTCATAATTGGACACTGGGCTCTGAGACCTCTGACCAAGACTACAGTAGCAATACTAACAGCAATAATATTTTTTCTCTTTCTGCTCTTGTTTATTTTTTGCACACCTCTCAGTTGCATGATGAAAATCAATTGCATCAGTTTCACTCCTTTTATAATGTTATATTTTTGGTATAACATTGTTAGGTTTGCTGTAAATATGGATTTAAAGATAATGTTGACTCTCTCTGTACCGTTTTTACAAAATACAAAATCGAACCTGTAGGATGTTTCTTTTTTCTCTGTAATGGTGCTTTTTTTTTTAAGTAGATTTATAAAAATTCTGTTCTGTCTGGTTTGGCAATATAAAAACTATGATTTCCACAGTGGTAAGACTTCAGTCCTTCATCACTTTGCCTGCAGCCTTAGGAACCTGACCAAGAGGTCACCAAATGACCAGATCTTCAGCTCTCTACCTGTACCATATGGAAGGCAGCATTTACAAGTGCCTGCCACACCTGAGACTCAGTTCAAAGTTCACTATTATTTTTCTGTGATCATTTTGTGTGAAATTCATGAAGACATCAGGTGTAGAACATTTCTCTGTGACAGGCTTTTACATGTAGTAACTGTGGCATTATTGTGATATTTATGCACCCAAATGACTTCTGAATTATGAACTTGTGAAATGCTGGGTTAGGCTTTATTCCCACAGTCCTAGATTTGGCCATTAAAATTCTTTTTGATAAGTGAATAATTTGATATATATATATATATATTACAATCCTCTCCAGTTGCCATTTCTCCTTTCTGCTGGCACGTTTCAAAAAGGTGGTATCTTTTCATTTCAGTCTTTACAGAAAAATACTGCACTGCTAACCATGTGGATAAACTTCCTGGTCCTAGGGACTGGGTCCAGATTCTTCAGGATCAAATTAAACTGGCAAGAAGACGATTAAAAAGAGGCTCAGGTATGTATAAAAATATGAGGAACAACGTGTGAGTGTAAGATTAAAAGCTTAGAGCCTTGCTATCCACAGAAGTGTGTTGTACTTGTTCACTTTATGAAAATTGGACCTCTAACACTTTGGCAGGTTTTTATGTAGTGTTTCCTTAGGTTTGGTATGGTAGCAAGTTTAGGAGCTGTCTTGGCAGACAAGTTAACTTTGCATCTTTCTCTAACTCCTTTCCATTAGCACCCAAACCCTTCTTCCCAGAAGTCTAAGTCCTAAACTAGCTGATCTATCCAGGGTTGCAAGTAGAAGTTTTATAATTCCGTCTTTTTTGGTCTGACAAACCACTCACTGCAATGTTAAGACATAACCCAGCTGACCTTTTTTCTAAACTATGTGTCTGGAAGGATAGATGAGTCTTCTCAAATTCCTTGTGAAAGAATCAGCATCACTATAGCAGAAAAACCACCCACCCACCCTGGTTGTGCCAGCAAGGTTCTGCAATACGTGAGAGGCAGCTTGCCAACAGTGAGTAACAGGTAATCTAGGCAGGCTTTTGCAGCAAAGCTGCTCAACTTGGGCTGGGATAACCTGGATGCTTGGGGCTGGGACCAGCCTTCAGTGGAGCTCAGCACTAAGCTTTCAGCTCCAGCCACGAACAACAACGTGCAGTCTCAAAATCCCCAGTAGAGTTCTGGGAGAGCAGTATCATGATTGAGAGACATGTAATTATCTTATAAACCATAACTAGTCTCCTTTCCGTCTTCATGCCTCCAATCCTAGAAGGGGCTTTCTTCCTACAAGGCTTCACTTACTCTTCCTCACCCTGCTGTTTCCCTAAGACTGTCTCAGGGTTGTATTTCTTGCCCTTCTCTCCCTCAGCGCATCTGACACTGTTGTCTGAGGCAGGTCACTTGTGCCAACCTCATTAAACACGGTCCTTCACTGTTGCTGTATTTAGCTGCCTGCCTTTTCCCCTCTTCCCTGCTGCCCATCACCACAATTAAGAGCCTGTTAGCCTCTGTGGGCTGATGGGTGGGGAACCCAATGGCTCCACAGGGGATGCTCACCCCGTGGTCCCTCGTGGTGAGTGAGACCACAGGAAATGTCCTCTCCAGCTCCCTGTCTCACAGAGCCACTATTTTCTGTCCAAAGCTGCATCTCTGAAACACACACTTAGGCTGGCATCTGAAATCATTCTCCACAACGTTATTAATGCCAGGAGGGAAAAGCATAAGACTGAGGAAAATGAGAAACACCCAGAGACAGAAATAACACAGGGGGAGGAAAAAAGTGCAGATTATTCAGTAGCATAAGCTTCCCTGGGTAGAGAAGCAAACCAGCACTGGCCTTAAAAAAGGTTTCTTGTGTGTGTTGGGGGAGGGAGGACAGAGGGATACAAGATAATCTTGTTAAAGGCAGTGTCAGATTACTGGTGCTGTACAACAGGATTGCTTTCTACCCCTTCCAAGGCTGCCTGTCACCCCCCAGGACAGGAGGGTGGAAGTGGGATGTCAGGCTTCAATAAGGTGAAGGGTGCAGTGCAGGATGTGGTAAGCAAAGGGTCCTTGGGCTGTCTGCAGACGATCCCTCAGGAAAGAGGATTGACCTAATTTTGTTTTGATTTTTATTTTCTTTCATCCTTTTTTATTTGCTTTTCTTCGTGCCTCTGCAGGATGTTAATTAAAATGACAATGACATTCAGCTTTTGCCTTTCAAATGGGGCCACCTCCATCTCTGGTCCATGCTCAGGATGGGAGATTCTAAGCAGAGGATATTGTCTCTAAGCTAGCAAGACTGAAGGAAAATATGTGAAGCTGAGTATAGTGTGACAGAATCAGATAGGCTCCACTGTCTCTGCCTGCAAAGGGAAGGTAACTTGTTCACCTGTACGTGGGTGAGTAGTGAGCAGCAATGTACCTGGCAACCTCTCAGGTTTACTTGCTGAAAGAAACCTACACAATCCCTAGATTGGTAGAAAAGCTCTTTTTTTTGTGTTGTTTAGTTTACTGGCCAATCCCTGAAGCGCCATGATTTCTCTTCGACTTGCAGCCACAGGGAGACATGCTCATTTCAGTGTAGCAGAAGTGACTGAACACACCACTTGGCCATCTGCACCCTTCCGTCCACTGCCACCTCCACTGGTGGCTTAAGTTTACCCAACCTGACCTTGCACTGAGGCAAAGGAGATGTTTCCAAGGCCTTTGTGACAGCAAAACACTAGATCTGAGCAGAGAGGCAGGAGCAGACAACTGGTTGCAGTAACGTCCTCATCTTGTTGAAGTAAGATTTGTTAGTATTTTTATGTTAAAACTGTGAGCTTCTGATTTGAGTAATCTAATGCTGATGAGGCGACAGATCCATCCAGTCCCATATTTTGTGTCCACAGATGGCTGTTAGCAGAAGCCGGTGGAGGTCTATAGGACTAGTTGAAATGTTTGCTAGCCTAATCTTTCAGCCCTCAGCAGCTTTATCCTGATGTAAAACTGCACTATTTAAGTATTCATTTTGAAATCATGCCAAAATTGTGTGTAACTTACAGAGACCAAAACAGGAGGGGAGGGCAGGCATGGAGGGAGGGTTGACCTAGGAGAAGCTGTTCCAGGGCTCTGTGTTGCAAAACTTAGCTTTTAGGAATCTTAAAACTGTGGGAATTGCAGCCACCGGGATGTGGGATTCATCACTCTTCTGGCTGAGCTGTTGAGTTCTTCCAGGCTGCCTGTGGGTGGTGGAGCAGGGGCTGAGCCTTCCTGAGTGAGTGTCCTCATGTGCACACTCACAGATCATTCCCTTTCACTTTTATCTCTGCTTGCTCACTGAAACATGAGCTGAACCTGTAGGTATAGACTAAGGTGCCCAAAGAACAGATCTGAGCCAGCATTAATCTTCACCCAAGACTTTCTGAGCCAGTGTGTCTCACTGCTGCTTGATCACACTTATTTATCTACATCAGTTCCTGGTTTGCCATAATGCACAGGCTTTATATGGAGAAAGCTTAAGATGATCCATTTATTTTACAGAAGCCACAAGACAACTTTTTAGTCAGCACTATGTTGAGCTAAATTTTAACAGCAGACGTATTTAAGAGAGGAGGGGCAGGCTTTTCATCCTGCTTGCCTTCCCCTGAGCCATCCAGTACATCCTCTGATTACTTTTTCATTTCAAACCAGACAGTAAGACACTGCATTCATGAGCAGACCTGTCCACTTTATCCTGTGAAACATTATTTCAGTCTGAAAACGTAAATCCTGCCCTAGCTTTCAAGGATAATTTCAGAGAATCCCAGCAAATGAATGGGGTAGATCTGCTTTTTGTACCCCTTTCTATAGGGTGTACTCCCATGAGTGTTTCCAAATTAAATGAAATCATGATCACTGGATCATAGATGCTGCCCAACTTCAACCTTATTTACGTGTTTGGCTCATCTCCTAGAATTAGGGACTGAAAAAGGTCCCTACTTGGAAAGCTAATCAAAAAAAAAAAACTACTTAAAAATTCTGCTTTCTAGAAAATAGTTCCCCTGTGTAGATTTTGAAAGGTTGTTATCCTAAGCCAAATAAAAATTCATTTAAGTTCTGAATCAGTGACAATATTTTTCATAGCTGGAAATACTCTTTTTTTTTTAATTTATTTATTTTACTTTGGCTTTTTCTTAGTTCTTTTAGATTATTGCCTGAGATCTGAGACCTGAGTAGAGTTTTTTTTTATTTGTTAGATCTGAGAATAAAGCTGTCACTGCCATTAAATTTTTATTGGCCTTGTTCAGTCTTTTCAAAATTTCACAAGTTGGCTGTCACAAAGGGGAGAAGAGACTGCGAGGTTAATGTTACAAGCAGATGTTATGATTAAAATTAAAGAGTATGATAATATTGTTCAGCCTTGACTACTGGTCCCACGTCATGCCAACAGCACAGTGCACTGTAGCTTCGTAGTGCCAGGTCTGTCTTCTCCCAGGAAAGGAGCTGAACAGTTTTGGTGGATGGGATGGGATGCAAAATGACCCTGGAAAGGAAGAAGTCAAAGGATGAGGCAGGTGGATAGGTTTCCTCTCTAAAGCAGCATGAATTACAATGCAAAGTGCCTTTTAAGAGGGATCTTAAAACGGGTGAAATCAGAAGGAACTGACTGGCTGTTCCTGTCACTTCTGTGCCAGACACAGCATTCCAGCCTTTTCATTACTAAACTCTCCATCCATTAATAAGCAGCAGGTCAGGGGCCACACATCTGCCACAGTAAGTTCTTCCTCCCTTTTTATGTTTTGAAGAGCCCATGAGCCTTTATTCCGTAGCAGCTGTCCATGGTGAGACAGGAAAGCTGATGCTGTGTGGGTAATACGTAATAACAATATGTAAATAATCACATGGTGGAATTCTTGGGGCTGTCCTGTGCAGACCCGGGAGTTGGACTTGGATGGTCCTTATGGGCCCCTTCCAACTCAGGATATTCTATGATTTTATTCTAATACTGCCGGAGTTACACAGGGTAGGAGCTGTTCATGCAAAGTGATTACCTTGTGCATTACCTGGAAACTTTGGATTGCCCTACTCCTTCAAGGAAAACATGGCACTGTTAGAAAACATGCTGAAAGTTTTCAGACAGTATTAGTTAAATAAATTACATGCTGTGGCACTTCATTCTTGAATTGTTGTTTAAAATTAGCACCTTGTTGCAGTGTAAAGTAGTGGGAAAGAAGGGGAAAAAAAGAGTTTACTTTTTTCTTGGAAATATGCCTTTTCTCCCATGTCCTTGTTCAAACTACTGCTTCCATTGTTTTACATGAGCTTGGGGTTTTTTTTTCTTTCTATTTCTCTTCTAATTCCCTGGTTTGTGCTTTTGGCACAATATCTACATGCTGCACGAGATCAGCAATATACACAGGGCCAAGGAAGGATGTAGGATGAAGTCCAGCATGTGGTACAGTGTGTTTATGACCAGTATTTTAGATAAAAACAGCGATATTGAAATGAGTAACTGCTGTATTCAACTCCCCAGCCCTGGGCACACATCTACGTCTGTCCAAGGAGCAAAGCAGCAAGTCTACTCTTAAGAGGCAAACCTGTGCGTCAGAAGCTACGCAGTTTGGGGGGAATCTAAGGAAACAACTACCAGGGAGGTTTTGCAAGAGCTACTGAACTCTGTCTAAGCAAAGGACAGACAAGAGGCTCTGAATTCCCACAGTAGGATCTATTCCTGCTTGCCTTGTCTTGCAAGCTGGCTCAAGACAAGTGAGGTTTGGCTGACAGTCTGTGGGTGCGGTTGTCAAAGGCAAACCTTCTTTCCTGCTTGGAATGACATGTGAGAAGCTGGTGTTTTATATCCATGTTTGGAGGTCAAGGTGTTTGTCATTCCTTTGTGTCGTACTTCACCTGGAGCTGCAGTTACACATCTAGTTTGATAAAACAAATTCTGGCAGCTGCTGAGAAGAGTGAGTAGCTCCCTGGGCATCTGCTGTGCTCCCACTCCCTTTCTGGCTCTGGCACAGGCATTCCTGTGGCCATGTTGTCAGTTTTTAACTGGATCTGGTCTTGGTGACTGTTTAAACATTTGTGCTGGCATGAGGAACGAGACTGGAACAATTGGTAGAGAGCTGAACCTCATCTATCAGATACCAGATTAAAATGGCCAGGTATCTTCTGGTTCTGCAAAGCTGGAGACTCGAGTCTTTATCTTCTGAAAGCAAGGTAGTTCCTCACTCCTATTTGTTTCTTTCTGTATTACTGCCTTCCTCTGAGTTCAGTGTTAGCCAGGTGTAAGAGCAGTCAGGCAGAAAGGTGACCACATCTCTAGTCCTACCTCAGGTGTCGCTGCAGAGATTTCCAGAAGAGCTGTCGCTTGAGTGGGCAGCCTTTGTTGGCACCAACCCTGATATTCACAGAGGGAAGGCTCTCCAGTCCACTGCCAGCACTCAGATCCGGCTTCCCCCATTTTCATAGCTTAGGTCCTTTTAACCCAAGGGGCCAGATACAGCTTTGTCTCTTGCATGTTGAGTTGCTGTGCCACAGAATCAGCTGGTGCCGGTAGTTCTTCACAACATAGCTAGAAGTTGGCCTCAGGCTGACACTCCAGATTTTTTAAGATGTGTATATCCTGCTGGCTGATTCTCAGCTGCTTGTTGCACCGTGCTGTCTCCTCCCTTGCACATCCAGTCCTTCTATCACTGAGAGTCTGGTCCACATTCAAACCAGCTCTTCCCATTTAGTGAGCCACCCATCCCTTCCAAAATTCAGCGTTTTCACAGGGAGCTGTACTGAATTTGTTTCTACCTAGCGTGCCACCTTCTCACAAAAAGCAAAAAACAGGCATGGATTCAAGGCATGGAGTCGCAGGTCTCTGCCGTGAACTTGTCAGGGCTCTGCATTTAAACCTCCTTCTGTGGGAGGAAAGCTGCTTAATGCTAGAGTTCCTAGTTTGTTTATGTTTTCTTTAGTTAATTAATTTTGCAGAACTGAGTAGAGACCATACAACTAAAAAGTAAACTAACATCCAGGCACATGGGAGACACAGCAGCCTCTTGGTCCAGGGGTGGATTGCCAAGGATTGATGAATTACATTAGGAAACTGGTGTAGACTAGGATCTGGATTAGTTCTTACAATGTCATCATAAAGGCAACAACTCAACATCCTCACGTGCAGAACCATGGTAAAGATGACCAGGACACTTATCTAATTAGTTTCAAGTGGGAGCTGAATTGAGTTGCTCAGGACATCTGCAGCGGTGGTCAGATTTGATCCCTATGGATATTGTGCAGTGAATGGATGTGAGTAGATGTATATCCACCACACTGACCATGTATAGTGTAATTGATAAGTTTAAACTAAAAGAGGATTGATTTAGATTAGACACGAGGAAGAAGATTTTACAGTGAGGGTGGTAAAACACTGGAGCAGGTTGCCCAGAGAGATGAGAGATGTGCCATGCCTGGAAACATTAAAGTTCAGATTGGACAGGGCTCTGAGCAACCTGATCTAGTTCAAGCTGCCCCTGCTCATTGCAGAGGAGTTGGACTGTGTGACCTTTAAGGTCTCTTCCAACCCAAACCATTCTATGATTCACTAATAATGGGCTTGTCCTTTACGACCTCACCTAGTTTGCTGAAGATCTCGCTGTGCTATGAAGGCCTTAAATATCATGCTGCAGTGCAAAAGACAAAGGTAGTAGGATTTTGGATAGGGCTTGCGTGGGTTAGGCACCAATTTCCTATTACACACCTATGACTTACTCAGAGTTCACATGCACCATCCTGGTACTACAGCCTGACAAGTCCCTGCACATCTGCTGAGCGCAATGAGCTATCTTTATGCATACCCTTGCCCTCTGGCAAATGGGAGATGAACAAATTAGGCTTTTAGCCTTCCTTCACCGTGGGCCAAATTAAGTCAAATGGTCTTGCGTAAGCCGTGGGTTGAAAGCACGTGTGTGTACATACACAGTAATTGCCTGCATGGTTACGTGCCTCTTTTAATTACACTGGGCACCCACCTGTGTCTTTGAAGACATTTTGCCCTAGTAAATCTGGCCCCTGCAAAATGAGCCTGCTTGTGGCCACAGGAAGTCTGGGTGCAGAAATGGGGGTGTTCAGGCTTTCCCTGCAGGCATGGGGTGACGACAGCGGTCGGAGGGTGGAGTTCCAGCCTGGGAGGCTCTTCCTCCAAGGTACCGCTGGGGGGTTTTCTTGTGACTTTATCAAACAATCGCAACTCCTTTTATCATACAGATACCCTGAAACCTTAAAAAGAGCAAGTGTTGCTCCATCCCATTGCTGGCAAAACTGCTTCTTAATACCGACCTCCCTCTTCTGAGTTTGCATTTTTATTATATGACCTTTTCCTCCAAGCGGTGAGTTTTTAACTGAGTACTTGCAAATTGCAGCTGAGGAAAGCAGATAGAAAATGCAAAATCACTCTACAGTCTGTAGCTTTTTAATCGCATTCCCCTATTCAGTGAAAGTAATGAGATTTCTTGTTTATATTTGTAATCAGCAGAGGCAACTGACTGTGATGAGAAGCCGGACATTTCTCTACTACAAACAGGTAAAATGCATTAAAATTTTTATCAGCCTCCAATATGTGTATTTGTTTATTCATGGCACAGAAGCAGTTTTCAGTAATCCTGGCTTGCCGTGTACAGCTGGGTAATTGCACACAGGACTCTCCTATCTAAAGTTTTGAGTGGCCTGTATTAAAAAACAAATGCATCAGAATCTTAACATTTTCCCCTCAGTTTCATATTCATAAAACCTCAAGGTGCATGGGAGCAGCTAAGCTAATAAGGCCAGTAAGTTACCCTTCTTATGCCAGACAGGGACTTGTGCTCATCCCTGATATTTCTGGGAGTACTTTTTATTTTTTAACAGAGTTATCAGTAGGGACAAACACAATAATTTGTAATGTGTTCAGCATCTGTTCGGTTGTCCAAGTTATTAGCAATAATATCTTGGACTCACAGAAGGATTGCAGAGATATTTATATGCTAGTTAAGTGTTGGTTTACTTATTCTTGGAAGTGCAGCCACCCTGCCTTAAAAGCTTGACAGTTGCTAAACAGCAGCTTGGCTTTGTAGCTGTGTGGACTGGGAAATAACATATTTGTGCGCTGTTGCATTTGGTGTTGAAATCAAGACAAGCCGAGACTGAAATTTGAAGCACCCTCTCATTAAAAGTCAGTCCATCTATAGGTGCCCTGATGACAGGAGCTGAGCTGCCATCCTCTGAAAATGCAGTGGGGCCAGAGTCTGGGGAGATGGTCATTTCCCTGCATTTCAGAGTCATTTCCCTGTAAATTCACTGAGATGATGCCCCTTATCCCTAAAGCCAAATTAAAAGGAGGCAAGGTCTTAAGCAGACAAATAGAGTCAAGGATTATACTGCAGTTTTATGCTATTTCTAAGGTGCAACAATGAAGAGTGGTTGGAGATGAGCGATTCCATTGCTGTGAGGAGCAGGACAGGGGTGATAACTGGGTTGCTGAGCACATGGCACAGTACCTGACAGCTGTGGGGAGGACAGACCACCAGTAACCATCACAGCATCTGTCTCTTGTGCAAGGGCTCCCTAATCCCTAATTGCCTGAGGGCTGGAGAAGGAGCTCTCACACACCGCGGCTGTGTGCAGGAGCAGCAGCTGCCAGCCGTGGAGCGCTGTCGGAGCACGTGCAGTTACTAAGGAGTAGGACCAGCGGAGCAGTTGGGAGGACAAGCAGCTTTAGTCTGGTTCTGGCATGGTCCCAGCGGGGGCTGGGAGCACGCGCTGCCTGGGATCTGCCGCGCTGCTTTCCTGGCCAGCCGCTGAATAATATTTCAGGGTGAGCTCCTGATAATGGATGCAGGAAGCTCTGGCTTGAAAGGTCTCTTCCAAGTGACATCCTGTTCGTTTCTTTTATCAGGGAGGGAAGCAATTCCGCTGCGAGAGGACCCTCATAAAGGTTGCTAATGCGACGCAGTGTTATCTTTTCATCGCTCTGGTAATCACATTAAGGAGCAGAAGTAGCGGTTTGCTGCGCGTTTCTTTGAGCGCGGCTTCTGTAGTTACTACTTGTGTCGCTCATCAGGGGTGGAAATGAGGGTGCTGAGAGGGTTGTAGTAGAGAAGGCGACACCCTTTCCTCTCCACAGCAGATCACCATTGTGGTATGCTTGCTTGTGCACCTTTGAGCATTCATGCATGCAGTTTCTCAGCTGGAGCACTTGTTTGTGATTCGTACTACTCCATAGTACCCATGGAAGAATGCCTAAATAAACCACACTGCAGATTGCACTGGGGGGGAAGTGATGCTCACAGGCTGTAAGCCAAGTGTTTGACTCACACCCATTATTATATGTGTGCAAGTGCCTCTTTATAGTACATACCCCTGTCATATCATACTGTTGTTGGAAGCAAAATATCTAAAGTGATATACAGACAGTATAATGACAGTAATTATTATGAATCAAAATACAGATGCTTTCTATCAAGGAATAGCAAAAGAGGTGGGATATGACTGTTACAGAGGTCTTTCCGTGTTTTAGTACAGCTAGTTTTATAAAGAAGTGTTACTGACAGATTCTTTAAAGAAAAATTCATTCAGGTGTCTTCTCTGTTTAGCTTGAAAAATCTTCAGGGAAAAGGCTCTCTGACTGTGTGTTTGTACAGTGCCTGGTGCAATGGGCCTTGGTTGCAGATAAATCATGGACTCAGGAAAAATTTCTTCTCTGAAAGGGTTTTCCAGCATTGGAACAGGGTGCCCAGGGAAGCAGTGGAGTCACTGCCCCTGGAGGGATTTAAAAGGCATGTAGGTGTGCCACTCGGAGGCATGGTTATTGGTGGGCTTGGCAGTGCTGGGTTAATGATTGGACTTGATGATCTTGAGGGTCTTTTCCAACCTAAATGATCCAGTCATCAGTGGTTAACCTGGTGTGTTGGTACAATAAAACCAGAGTGAATTGGGTTGCTTGAGGGGATCTTGCAGGAGACTGGATGGGGAGAAAAGATAAAAGCTACCTGTGAATGGTTGCTGTCTCGATCTTCTGTAACTGAAAAGACTTGTGAAGGAAAAGCACCCTAGAGAGAATTATTTGAATCAATGGCAAATGTTGGTGACAAAAAAAATGGAAAAAATCAGATACCTTTAATCTGCGTTTCTGGCTCTGTCAGTCCTGCCTATGGCACTGGTGGCATGAAGACGAAGATCTGGATATATGTGGAACAGAGATGCTGAAATGCCTCAATCAACACAGTTTTGGATCACACCCTCTGGCTGAGACTTCATTTGGGACACCTCAGTGAGAGGTGTGGTTGCTCTCAGCTCTCTTCATTATTGGTGGGAAGAGGACTGCTTCCAAAGGGAGGGGAGGGTCAGCTCCAGTTGCATTTGGAGGTGTCTCTCCTTTGGTGCCAGCAGGACCGGGCTCTGAGCGCAGTTCGCTGGTGCAGGTGCACACAGCCTGGTTTGAACCAGCTCCCTCTGAGCCCACAATTAGCAAAGTCCTGGGCTCTGAGGAGATCAGGGGGTGTTTTGTTTTCAGAACTCTCTTTTGGAACTCAAAAGCCTGGTAAAAAATGGAGATGGTATATCCTCATAAAACCGAGGAAGACACTTTTTCCCAATTATATTTTAGCACTTCAGAGCAGAAATGATGCTCGCATTGTAAAATCACCCTCCACACTAAGAGGGCCTTGGCTTTAAAGGCTGTTGATTGAAGGATGTTTAAAGTAAATTGCAAAAACTGTGGCAGTTAAACTTGCTGAGAACTTCGGTCCTTTGACAAATAAATCTCAAGAAAATACTGGAAAAATTTTCTGTAACAAATGTTATCAAAGCTCAGGTCTTGCAGAGTTCCAGCTTTTGCACCTACCAAAAGCTGAAGGCTGCATCCAGACCTGAGCTGAGACAGAACAGACAACTCCAGGGGTAATTATTGCAGGCTAAATGGGAAGAGTGAGTAGTTTCCTGGTGATACAGGATACCTAGAAGGTGTGAGATAGATCTTTATCAGGATGACAATGTGGCAGCTTTTAGAATCTTTCTGTCTAATTTGGTATTGCAAAAAGGCTCATCTTATTTTGGTCTGCAGTTTCTGTGAAGGATCTGAATTTTGTATTTGAAAAGGAAGGCATAACCCATAAGTTCTGCATGTGGAAGCAAATGTAAGCCAGCTGAAACACCCTTTTCTTGAATCCTTATCTCAAAAATTCAATTTGAAAGATATAGGCAGATATAGGACCATGAGGGAGCCCTCCTTGGACCACAGCTGAGCTGAGAGTTTGTGTAGTTTCTCCACGCTGGGGTTAATTTCAAGATGAGAAAGAATTTTGATATCCCTAAAGGAAGCTGAAACACTAACATCCCAATCCTCAGGTCTAGGGGTGATACAGCTTTGTGAAAAGATGAGAGCAATCTCTTGGTAAAGAAACAGATGATAAGAAAACAGCAACAATCCAATTCTATACAGGTTGTCTCCTTTTCTCTTGAAATACAATATCAAGAAAACGAAACTTGGAGGCGAAAAAAAGAAAAACCCTTTTTGAAACCTTAAATATAAATCCTTTATTGTAATATAAATCTTTATCCTTTCAATGTGTGATTGTATGAGTCTTTGCTTTTCATTGGGGTGTATTTGCCTCTCAGGCTGATTGATGTCTGTCTTCTATTTGCCCTGTGTTCTTAGCGCTCTTGTCGTAATTCTTCTGTCCATCTTTTCATTGTTCTGTTTAGAAAAAGCATATTCTTAAAGTGCTTTAAAAAAGATGGGATATAATCATACTGTGCACCTTTTATATATATATATTAAAAAATATATATATATATGTATTCTCCCATATGCATTTAAACTGCTGTGGAGTGTTTGGGGTTTTTTTTCCAAATAAGATCTCGAAGTACGTAGTCCAGGTTTAAAATTCATGTGGTGCTTTTTTCACTTCTTCAGAACCATAACTTCAAAGGGGTGAGCATCACAGTGCAGTTTGTGCCAGAGCCTAGTGCAGCGCTGAAATGGGCTGCACTGTGTGTTGTGTGAAAAACTTCGCTGGCAAATTTTGTATTCAAAAAAATCTATTTAATTTGCTTTTATTTAGCCAATTGAGCTCTACTCTAAATGGAACTCAGCAGCCGCTGCCTGTGTGCACACCAGCAGTTCAGCCCCATCACAAAATTAAAGTTAAAACTCAAATACGTAATTTCCATAATTCTAAAATATCAACTTTTTTGTTGCAAATTACTGATATGTTAAATTTTTATGGGTGTTTAACCTATTTCTTCAAACTCTTTCTCCCTCCAGGTAACCTTTTTGACACCACAACAGATCATCTGCTAGATGCAAACCCAGATTTTTCAGTCTGAATTTCACATCAGTGTTCTTAGCGGATAGAAACACCCTCTCCTGTCAATAACATTCTCGCAAGCTCGGCATGAGAACTTCAGCATACTGGAGGATATGGACATCCATACAGTTTTCCTTACAAGTTTGTGTTGTTTCCATGCGTTTTCCGTGTAAAACTGCCAGATTGCTTCACTGTTCTCCATCTTAATTAAAGGTGATTTCCCTCCATATCCAATGCATTACTGAATTAGCGGGGTATCCACTCTGAAGTCGTTCTCTTGCCTTTGTTTTTCCTCCATGATTGTATTTTTCCACATGATTGTATGCTTGCCAGCAGTGTTTCATCTTAAGCCACGCAGAAGTGGTGACTCTTCCTGCCCCCAGGGACCAGGGTAGCATCTCTCTCCATCATGAACCCTGGGGGCTCGATGAGCACTTGATTTGCCGAAGCTCTTTGCTTCTGCAGACCCACTTTTCCTTTCCTGGCTGCTGCGGTACCAATGACCAGTCATACACAGCTGTGATTAAAAAGTCCTTGCTGGATTTAGGTGGAAATAAAGCCAGATTCCTCCTAGCAGTCTCCTAGTTACAGCAAGGAGAAGCTATTCCTCAATTTCCCCTACATGGTCCTTGTGCAGTGGCTCTCGAGCATCTTTGTAGAGCAGATTGCTGGAGGTGGTCATTCTCCCCTCACTGTTCCCCCCAGCTTGCCCTACCACCTCAATCTCAAAATGTGTTAATTTTTCAATTTCCAGGAAGCGAGTCTGCTCACTGTGATTTTTCAGCCACTTCCCTTGGTGACAATATTCACCTGTTTTTTTAAAAAAAAGTCACCTTTCGACTGGCACTGTGTTGATATCTCAGCAGCTGAGTGAATCGATCAAGAAATTGCACTACCCTCTTAGACATGGAAAGGGTCGGTCCTTTCAGGTCAGGGCTGAGGTAAAACTGTACACAGCCCTCCATGCGAACCTTCACTTCTGCACCTTTCATCAGCACTAAATTCACTTTAAAAATGTTGGGAAAAAATCTAGACAGTCTTGCCTGCAACACCTGTCGATCACCAGGTAGTTTGAGCATGTTTGCTGGAATTCGATGGACAAGCGCGCTAGAGCCTTTACCATTGTGTTTCCTTTCCCTGTGTGTATCTTAGGTACATTTGTTTTTTTGGAAACTATTTGGCCTTTTGAGTGTCTCAACAGAAGTGCTATTACAAAGTGGGATGGTTTTCAAAATACTTAATCTTTTTTTTTTTTAACAACCCTAAAGCTCGTTTCTCGGATGTTGTAGAATACCCACAAATAACACTGAAACCAACGGGAACGGTTTGTTCTCTTGGCACCTGAGAAACCAGGCTCCCAGCCCTTCCCCACCCACCTTCCATGGACTTTTAGGAATGACCATATTCTCTCTGAAACTGTGGAATAGATTGAATGTGCACTGCAAACCTTAAATTTTGAGTCTTTCCTTCCTTCGTGGCTTGGAATTGCCTGCTTTGGGCAGGGGGCTCCAGTCCGTCGTGTCCGTATCGTAACCCTTCAGCAAGGAAATCAGCATTTTGTAAATTTGGAAGATTGCATTTGTGTTTACTTACTGTGACTACTGTTCAGACTTTCTTCAGAAATCTTTTTATAGGGTTTATTAGAGAGAAGGAAAAAAAAATCATTCCATATTTAGGTAAAAATGTCTCAATCTTCTGTATATATGTTTTATTAATATGTAAATATTTAGATATTTTTAAATTACTATGTTCTTAATAAAGCGACAAGGGACTAGTTGTGAAATGGTGTATAACATTGTGTTGTGTTGCCGATCTCTGGGAAATCCTCTTTGTCAGTTCAGAAAAGAAAACCTACAATAAATAACTTTAATTGCATGTGCGTTCCTGTGTTCTGTGCTGGATTCACATATTTTAGAGGAATTATCTGGCAATTAGTGGACTACACAGGGAAAAGTCTAGGAAAACCTTAAAAGTTTCCACCACAGTGCTGTTTTTCCAGCTGGCTCAGCCGGAAACCATGCTCCCTGCCAATCACAACAGCATCTATATCCAAACACATAATAACTCTTGAGTATTAAGTACAGATATGCTTGAAGTCTAATTTTACTTGAATTAGGTGCCTTTGTGATCTGCACTTAAAAGGTTAAGCTCTGCTTCTATGGAAACAACACAAGGGAAGGACAAACCAACACTCATAATTTGGAGTAGCGGCAAAGATATATGCTTGGTAATTCATTATCACACCCTCATCAAATGTTGTTTAGCCTTAGAAAATATTTCCTGCAAAAACATGTTCCTGGTAATCTTCCGTCAATTACAAGGAGCCAGTGGAGTGAAAGAGTGTCTCGCCACACCTTTTTGGCTTTATATAAGGAGTGCTAGGGAAACACTGCTGGTAAAAACTCTGGTGAGAGTTTCCTTAACATTTTGGTGGCTGCACGGATCAGCTGGAGCTGGGTGCATGTGTTGCATCCGTGTGGCATGGCACAAGTTAGTGCAGACCCTCCCCACAGAGGAGTATGGAAAGAGCATCTAAGCCATAGATCACAGGGTGGTGTGGGTTGGAAGGGACCTTTAAAGTTCCAACCCCGCTGCCGTGGGCAGGGACATCTTGCACTAGACCAGGTTTCCCAAAGCCCCATCCAACCTGCTCTTGAACACTTCCAGAGATGGGGCATTCACAGCTTCTCTGGGCAACCTGTGACAGTGCTTCACCACCCTCACAGAGAAGAATTTCTTTCTAATATCTAATCTAAATCTACTCTCTTTTCCTTTAAAATTGTTGTCCCTTGTCCTGTCACTGCAGGCCCCAGTAAAAAGTCCCTCTCTGTCTTTTTTATGACCTCACTTTAAGTATTGAAAAGCCACTATATTGTCTCCCCAGAGCCTTTTCTTCTCCAGGCTGAAAAACCCCAAGTCTCTCAGCCTGTCTCCACAGGAGAGGTGCTACAGCTCTCTGATTATCTTTGTGGCCTCCTCTGGACCTGCTCCAATGGTTTCATATCTGGGAACTCCAGAGTTGGACACAGCATTTTAGGTGGGGTCTCATCAGAGCCAGTTGGAGGGACAGACTCACCTCCCTCAAACCGCTGGCCACACTTGGTGTGATCCAGCCTGGGATACAGCTGGATTTCTGGGCTGTGATTTCACGTTGCTGAGTCATGTCCAGTTTTATATCCATTTATCCATCCATCCCCAGTCATGTAATCATGGAATCCTTTAGATTGGAAAAGACCCTTAAGATCAGTTGCAGCCACTAATCCAGCACTGCCAAGCCCACCTCTAAACCATGTCCCCAAGTGCCACACCTACACGTCTTGTAAATACCTCCAGGGATGGTATCTCCACTTCCCTGGGCAGCCTGTGCCAGTGCTTGACAAACTTTTCAGGGAGGAAATTTTTCTTAATATTCAATCCAAACTTGCCCTGGTGCCATTTCCTCTTGTCCTGTTGGTTTTTAGTGTGGAGAAGAGACTGACCCCCAGCTAGCTACAACCTCCTTTCAGGGAGTTTTAGAGAGTGACAAGGTCCTCCCTGAGCCTCCTTTTCTCCAGCCTAAACACCTCCAGCTCCCTCAGCTGCTTCTCATCAGACCTGTGCTCCAGACCCTTAACCAACTCCGTTGCCCTTCTCTGGACATGCTCCAGCACCTCAATGTTTTTTTGTAGGAAGAGCCCCAAAACTGAATCCAGGATCCAAGGTGCAGCCTCAGGTGCTGAGTACAGGGCAACAATCGCTGCCCTGTTCCTGCTGGACACACTATTGCTGATAAAGGCCAGGATGCTAAAGTGTGGCTTTGTTTGGCTTGTTTTTTTTAAACAAGGGGCAGGTAAATACACTGTTATTTGTAACATTGAAGTGGAGCACTTTAAATTGTATTTAAGCTACAATTATGAGCAAGAAATGTTGCTGTGTGCTGCAATTTGCAAGGCACTAAATCTCATCTGTGCTGCAAAGCCACCAGAATGTACTGCTGCCAGGCTGCAGTTTCACCTGTTGAAACAGCTTTAGGATGGAGCCAGTGCCATCGTCAGCACCCACACATGAGCTCCAGCCGAGCTCCAGCATCCTTGCTGGGCCATTCATCCCTCTGTCCTGTGTGCAGGACACTGGAGATTAGTACTTGGGCTGAAAAAAATCCTTCTGAAGCTGAAGAGGAAAAAGGATATCCTGGTAACATGAAAGGAAACTGGAGCCTGGGCTTTATAAAAAATGCATTAATTGCAAGACAAGAAGAAAGTCATCTCAGGTGCCTGTGACACGTTGGTTTAGAAACGGCTGGCTGAGTCTTTTGGGGGAAACGCTGTCACATCAGAGTGGTTTGGGGATGGATGGTCCTGATGCAGCCACCCCTCCAGTAGAGAAAACTTCACCCCCAAAAATCTCCCTTCTGCTGAGGCCTCACTGGGAAGCACGTCTCTCCTTTGCTGGGGAAGGGAGGGGACATGGTCCTAGGAAAAAAACCCGTGGAGCCCCCTAGAGAAACAGATGTAGCCAGGATTTTGCAAGAAAAATAACCCCCTTGTGCCTGTTCTCCCCTAAATCTAAAGGAGCAAAGTGCCTTGTAGGAGGTGCTGAGATAGCCCTTCTCCCTCCACTGGCTCTCCCACTGCTCGAGCATCCCCACAGCTGGGCTGGGGCGAGGACCTTCACCCCTTCCTGCCACACTGTCATCACAGAGAAGCACAAGAGAGGTTTGTACAAGTAGGTCAGGTATGATTTCTCATCCGTCGACTGCTAATAAAAGCCACCGATGTGAAACCTATAACATTATGTGTATAAATAATTTAGCTCTGGCGTGTAAACATCAATTCTGGGCTCAAAAAACCCCATAATAATTCCATGAGCTTTTTCTCCTCCCCTCCATGCATATGTTGTTATGCCTGACTGCTAGTGAGGGCAGAAAATAGCTGATAGTGGCGGAATTTGGAAATGGGGGGGACACACCCTTTGTGTTTCTGCACCGGCTCCTTCCTCCACCCAGATCCTCAGAGGTGTAGAGGAATCCAATGTAACTATATTTTAAAGTGTCACAACACCACAGTTGGCCCCGAAGCTACCAAACAGTATGGGGTGAAGAGCTTCATCCACCTCTGCCCAGCAAGAGCCATCAGAGGTGACACAACCACAGTGGCCCGTGGCTCCTTCTGGAGCGTGGCCGTGGGGCCAGCTTGGGGTGGCAGCCATCACCATGGCCAGGGGTGTCCCCTGGTCATTTCCATCACCGACTCACTCAGGAGAAATGTCATTTTTAGATGATGCCTGGGCAGGTCAGGGTGGATGGAAAAGGCCAAACCATGTAGCTCTGCCATCCACTGACCTTCAGGTGGCCTGGAGGACCTTCCCTGCCCCAGGGTGGTTCAGCAAACCATCATATGGACGGCACGTGCACAGACTGGGAGGTGCTCCTGCACTCCAGCAAAGGAAATCGGTCCATGAGACTTTAAAAGAAGCCTCACTGGCAGCAATGCTTCCACAGCACAGTATCCCTGCTCTGCTTTTGCCCCGTGCCCAGCACTGCCCCAGAGTCACCAGGTGAAAGTGAGTGTGGGCTGGAGAGGGACGAAGGAGCATTTGCATGTCAGGACACTGTGAGCTGTGCCAGCTGCCCGACGAGTCACCGTGAAGTCAGCGCGGATGGCTCTGGACTGGAACCAGCATGTGGCTATTGCCATTACTGCGGCTTAGAGAAAGCAAAGATTAATGTAATCATTTAATCCCGAGAGATTTCAGGATTCACCGACTGTATCTCATGTCTCCATTCATCACGGCACAGGGGATGTGTGTAAACTGCTCTGCTCTTAGCTGGACCTCTGCTCCCTCCTGATTTCCCTTTCCCTGAGCTCCTGCACGTGAACTCAGAGCCCAGCTCTCCCTGCTGCCACATCCCTGACTCCTGACACAGCTGTGGTGGGTCCTGCCCACAGCATCCGACCCACTTTTTGGCTGGTGGCACCACCCACCCTTTGTTTTCTTGACTTTTCCTAGTGATGGCTCAGTCCCCAAAGCCCAGACACCTTCACCTCCCTGATCTGATGCTGGCAGCAGCAGTAGGTTATCTGCCTCCTACATCTCCATCCGCTCTGCCCATACTGGGATGATGCTGTGGGGAGAGCCAAGGGCAGCCAGACTGGGCTGGACACCCTGCAGGGAATGGGGTTTGCCTCAGGGTTAGAAAAAACCTTTGCCTGCATAAAATTGGCCCAACCACCACATCCTGGCCAAACAACAGGACAGCATCAGTGACACCTGGTGACTTGCCATGTATTTGTCCTTTCTATCCCTCTGGTCCAGGATACCACACATGATCTGACACCATAAAGACACCCTGCTTGGGGATTCTGCTGCCCTCGCTCCCTCCTCCACGGCTCAAACACAGGCAGAGGCTTCTGAGCAGCCCATGGCTACCCTGAACACCCAGGTGCTGCTGCCAGTCCCCAGGAAGGGGAGCCAGGACATGGTAGAGGATGTGCTGCATCCCACAGAGATGGAGTTTTGGGTGCTTCCACCAGACCTCCTCCGTCTCCTGGCTCCCCTGCTCAACAGGGCATCATCTTCCTGGCTTCATCACCTGGACAGCATAGAGTGCCAAACCCCCATGCATTAACAAAGATTTTGCATTTATAATTCACTGCAGAAATGAGCTCCTTCACTGCCCTCCACTGAGGGTGATGGATCATTCCCCATCTCTCATTTAAGGTCTCCTTCGAGAAGACCTTCTGCCTTGGCCATGGGTCACCCACACACAGGCCCACAGCACCCATCCCAGAGGAGTGGCATCCCTGGGGATTGCCCTGACCGAGGTGCAGCATCTTGTCCTTGGCTTTGTTGAACTTCACAATGTTCAGTTGGACCCACTCCTCGTGCCTGCCAAGGCGCCTCTGGATGGCATCCCTTCCCTGCAGCACATCATCCACACCACTCAGCCTGGTGTCATCTGCAAACCTGCTGAGGGTGCCCTAGAAACCACTGTTTGTGTCATTGATGATGATATTAAATAGTACCAGTCCCAGTACGAGTCCTTGGGGGACACCACTCCTTACTCCTTTCCATGTGGACATGAAATGTTTGATCAAACTCTTTGGATAAGGCCACCCAGTCAATTCCTTATCCACCTAACAGCTCCTCCATATCTCTCCAATTTAGAGGGCAAAGTGTAGGGGAATGTATTAAAGGCCATCCAGAAGCCCTGAACATGAGGCTTGTAGATCATACAGGGTCCAACACTGTGTGAAGAGTAATCAGGTGGCAGCGTGGCTCACCAAGGTCTTATCTCTGTCATGGAGTCAGAGACACTCCTATCCACTGAAACCCCCTCTGTGTTGGGTCTAGGGTTGCTGTGGGGCTGAGAGCTCTTCTCCTGACCCCACAAATCAGGTGCTGTAGATGCACACAGGATGCTGGCACAGCAACACCCCAGATGCCACCTACCCAAGAGGCTCTGACCCAGGGAAACCCAACCTTGGCACCTAGAGCCAGGACTCAGAGGCTCCATGTACGAGCATGCTTCATGCTGCAAGTTTTGGTCCTTGAAACCATGAGGCAGAACACTGCGGGGCCGACCTTGAACAGCCCTCACATCTTCTCTGTCCTCCTCCATTGCTTCTCCGGGGAGTGGGGGGAAGATGAACCCACCCACCCCGACACAAACCACTTTACTTTCGTCCCCCAAGCCCTCCTGCGAGTGCGAAGGTTAATGCACAGGCAGCGCTGCCCTTACAGGGAGGGTTCGCCGCGGAACACCGGATCTCTTCCTCCAGAAACAAATTGCTCTTCAACTATTGCCATCTTGTGGCGTCTGTGACCCGTTACTTGTTCTTTTTATCTGCTAATGGTGTTGGTGAGAATCAGCAATGTACACAGGCAATTTTAAAATGAAATGTAAATGAATCAGAAATGCCTACGGAGGAGCCATTAGCATAAATCCAATCAAAGGGCTTTGTTTAACTTGTTAAAAATGACTAAATATTTAGTGAGTGTGGGTGGGTGAGGTGATTCTTGCTCACACTTGGGAAGTTTTAGAAGCAAAACTGATGCTGGCTGAACTTAAAAGCAATTTTCTACTCCGAACTCTGCCTCATTGGTCTATAACTCACTGGAATAGTGTCCCCTGTTCAAGATCACCTCTAAAACATTATCTTTGCTTCTAAGAGAGGTCAACTCACTCAACAAGGATATTTGGGCTCTTATGAGCTTTGCAGGGGTCTCCTGGCTGTGGGGAGTGCCTTGGAGCAAACCCTGCCCATCCCAGACATGCCAATGGTCGCATGGGATGCTGGGGTGCAATGCAAGGCAGCAGCACCAGCTGTACAGGACCCCCCTCCCCAACTCTGTGATGCACCACAAAGATCACCTGGGGCATCACAGCCTAGATATGAAGATATTTTTTACAATGAGTGTGGTGAAACACTGAAGAGGTTGCCCAGAGAGGTGGTAGATGCCCCATCCCTGGAAAAATTCAAGTTCGGGTTGGATGGGGCTCTGAACAACCTGTTTTAGGTGAAGATGTCCCTTTTCATGGCAGCAGGGTTGGAACCAGATGACTTTTAAAGGTTCCTTCCAGCCCAAACCATTCTGTGATTCAATGAGCAAGAGCTATTCCTGTGCCTAGAGTTTTTGTCCGAACTGGTAGGACTGGGAAGGGTTCCATGCTCTGTCCCTGGCACTTTCTGCTGAGTGTCAGGAGGTGCATGTGAAGCTGAGGTTTGGTGGCAGTTTAAGTGGCACAAGCAGACCTGCCACAGCCCTCTGTGTTTCTCTGCTGCAGTCCACCCATCCCACATCCACTGCTCACGCTCTCACATCCACAGCAGCTTTTGCAGAGCCACACAGATTAAACTAACCCACAAGTAAAAGGGAAAACCCCCATTTTTTCGAGCCCACATCTATTCCCTGACCCATCACTTACACCACAGACACAGACAGTGCTAAGAATATTAGTCATAGTAAGGTTTGGCTCTACAGCTTGGATTAAATAAAAAAACTGAGTTAAAAACAACACTCAGACTTGGCTCTTCTATGACTCCTTTGGGCTCCACAGGCATCACTCAAGCAAGCAGCGGACAGGGCTTGGGGCAATGCTTTGCCTTTGGGAAAAGCAGCTCTTTCCTGCTGGTTCACTCTCTGGAGTGGAGTTGCATTGGGGCAGGTGTTAATTGCATTTCTGGAAATCAAAGCAGCCACTGCTGAGGCTGTTTGTTGGTCTTTGCTTTGCTGCTCCCCCAAGCACCTTTGCTTTCCCATCTGCATGGGAAAATACTTCACCCAGAGGGATGCCTCTCCCCAGGGATCCCCAAGCCGCTCCAAGCATTTGCCCCCTTCCATGGCCCTATCCCACTACCCCAGTGTGAGGTCCTGCAAAGGTGCATGTTACTGTAGAGAGTTTACTTAATGCCAATCCTGGGCACAAATCCTGGGAAAACATACTTGAAACTGGTTGCACAGGGAGAAAGGGGGGTGGTGGGAAAGGAAACAGTTGCAGGGGATGAGAAATAAATGGAGAAATTGGAAGATTTGATGGGTGATCATTGCTCTCCCTATCTGTTTTGGTGTTTTTTTCTTTTAAATGCTGGAAAAAAAATCCTTTAGGATGATGTGGAGCACCACCCTACAGTGCTTCCCACTACTGCTGGTCTCGTCTGCTGAGCACAGGGCTGAATTTGGGGGTACAGAGGCTGCTTCACCCTCCTCCATCCACCCCCACGTCCCAGCCAGTCCCACCAGAGGGGTCTCACCTCCTGGCAGTTCCAATATCAGTCATTCCAGTGAAACAGCCTTTGCATCTCTTGGTGCATATAAATCAGGGGCTTTCCAGGTGTTTCTTGGGGGAGCCGCTGCCTGCGGGCTCGGCTCTGCAAACCCCACTCTCCCTGCTGGCTGGACGAGATGCAGGACAGATGTTTATGTTCCTCCTCTGTTATGAGACTCTTATGGCAACATGCTCACATCCAACCCCTCAAGGACAGCAAACCACCAAGGCGTTTGGGTTTGGTTTATTTTTGCTTTTCCAAAGGGAAAAATACACCACTGCACAGTGGTTATCCCTGAGGAGATGAGTGGTTGCATCGGGTACACCTGGGCTCTTCCAGGGCACCTCACCTGCAGCCCTGAGAGTGCTTTGATGATGTTACACCTGTTTCCCAACAATTAGGTGTATAAACCTAATAGCTTTTCCTCATTTGCTCAAGTTTGGGTGCCTAGCTGGCACATTTCCAGGTGGGATCCAGCTCTGTTTCGGCAGACAACAATTCAAGTGTGTTTATTGGATCCGGATTAGATGCTCATCTAATGGGTACTGCTGGGGTGGAAGAAGGACCGGGGGCAGGGACAGACCTGGAGGGCTGTGTGTCACTCTATGGAGGGGAAAGGGAAGCTGGGGGCAGCAGCACCCATTACTCCCACCCCCTTCCTTTCCCACAGGCAGAACAGGCAGGGTTGCTGAGGTCATTTTGATCCTTGCAACAGCTACCTGTTTTCCTTGGGAGCTGCTTGTTTCTCTGCTCCTGTGTCCAACCAGCCTCAGTTCAGCATCAATGCTTCAAAACCCAAGCACCTAAAGCAAGACAGAATCCAAGCTGAGGCCTTCAGCCTATCAGTGCTGGAGGAGAGGAGCATGTCCCACTTGCATCTTGATGGGATCTGGGCAAACTCCTCTGGATGAAACCCCAGTGCCACTGCATCAGTCCTGCTGCCAGATCTGAGAGGTCTTTTAAGCTGAAAGAGAGTAAATTGAGATTGGACACAAGGAAGATGTTTTCTGTGATGAGGGTGGTGGGGCACAGGAACAGGCTGCCCAGGGAAGCAGTGGATGTCCCATCTCTAGAAGTATTCAAGGCCAGGTTGGATGGGGCTTTGAGAAACCTGCTGTAGTGAAAGTTGTCGCTGTCCATGGCGGGGGGATTGGACTAGAAGAATTTTAAAGGTCCCTTCCAACCCAAATCAGTCTGTGATTCTACAATTTCATGGTTTAAACAGCACATTTCCCTCTTCTGTGCTTTGGCAGCAGGACATTTCCCCCATGGATCCACCTAAACTCCCACCCACCTCCCTCCACCAGCAACAGCATAGGGCTGGCAGTGGTGAGAGGCACAAAAATCCTGGATGGAGAGCAAGAGAGGATTCCTTGCCAAAGAAATTATCTGAAACAGGTGGTTCCAGCTCGGAAGAACTCAATTTATATTCCCAAATGACATGCCGGGAGCTGCTCACAGCTCCATCAACAGGCACGATGCAGGCAAGGCAGATGTTTCAGCGAGTGCCAGCAGCTGGAATAGGATTGCTGGCTCAGCTCGGCTGCACCCATCATTCCAGACAGTAATTTGGGAAGTCAGTGTTCAAGGCTTATCCCAAGGGAGCCTGTATCGGGTGGCTGCAGGTCTGGCTGGCGGGATCGCACGCTCGTTGTGAAACAAAGCGGGGTGGCAGCGTGTGGAGCCGAGCAGGAGGTGAGACTCCTGGATTATTTATAGGCTGCAGCCTTGGCAAGAATCTTGGCACAGGAAAGCACAGGGTGTATGGGCTGTGCATGGGGCTGAAGCAGCCCCGTGCTGGTGATAATGGGGTTGTGCCAGTGCCATCCACGTGGCAGGAGCGGCTCTGCCCAGGGCATGTCCCAGCCACAGGAAGAGGCAAATTTTTGGGGATGCCCAGGCGCAGTGAGATGGGATGTGTCTTGGGGAAACAAAGCCTTACAAAGGGTGAGGGGCACAAGGAGAGTGCTAGCAGGCAGTGCGAGGCACGAGGCTTGTCCGCCAAAGCAGGTGTTGTCGGCACAGGTGAAATTCCAGGTCTGGAGGGGGAAGGAGGTGGTTCCTTTGAGGGCTGGGCAGCAGTGCTGAGGGGAGCGTGGCAGAGGCTGCTGCATCAACCAGCCCTGTGTGCTTGTTTTATTTTCCATGTGGTGATCAGTAAGAAACAGCAGCTCTTCTGTGTCTGCTGCTGCCCCAGCCTGGCAAAAGAAAGGGTGTTGATGAAATGTTCCCCAGGTGTGACATGGCAAGGTGTCAAACATGCCAAGACAGCAAAGGCAGGGGTGGGAATACCAAATCCAATGTAATTAAGGAGAGATGTGGGTAAGGCCAAGGGGGATTCAGCAGAAGTAACCCCTGATGCTGCAAGAGGCCATGGGAGAGCACACGGGCACATCCCAGCCACAAAGTGCCACCTTCCCAAATTGCCCACAAGGCTTCCCGGAGCCAGGCACACTCTCACCTAAGGTGCAATGCAGTCTGCCTGCCCCGGGGAGAGCCCTCACCACTCCAGCCCAGGGCTGATGGCTGTTCATATGAACCATGTATATGCCCAGGTAAATAAATAGGTAGAAACTGGGATGTGGACTTTCCCTTGGGGTTTTCAGGGTGGCTGAGTGCAGGAGCAAAGTATGAAATGCTGCAAAAGGGATGAGGAAGGGAAGGACATAGCGAGGGTGTCTCTTCATAGGAAGGGTTAGAGCAGATTTACAGCACCACAGCATTTAACTGCTGGTGCAAAAGCACCCAGTGGCTCCTGGCCATGCACACAGCAAGAGGAGAACAAGCACCAAGACCCCAGCAGCATTTGTGTACACACCGCTCTCCCCACCTCACATCAGCAATCTCTGGGAAACGGGGTCCAGGTGAGTCTTGTCAGACCCCATTGATCATTCATAGCATCACCCTGTTTGAGTGGTTTGTGGTGCAGGTTGGTTAGGGCTCCGTGCTGGAGCAGCATCCAGGACACAGCCCTGGACAGGACCTCTGTCCATGGGTGCTCCCTCCACGGCGGATGCTCACCTGGCTGCAGGGGATAAATACCACCTGCAAAAAGACAGAGGAAACTGGACTTCCTTAAATTGCTGTAAAACACGATGGGAACGTTTAATAAAAGCTAAGAGGCGGATATCCTTTACTTGGCTTGTGATAAAATCTCACATTAGAGGCTATTTAAGGCACCTTATCAAAGGTTAAAGGGGCAAAGTCCCCATTTGGAGACAGAAAACAAAGACAGACAACATCTGCTCCTGGAAGCAAAAGGGAGCAGACACCAAGGCACAGCAGAGGTCACTACTGGCATCATTATTATTTAATACCACTTGTATATTAATGAGATTCAGGAAAAAGACAAAAACAAGGCAAAGAGAGCCAACAATAGCCCAAACTTGCTTTGCTTTGTCAAAACAGAAAGAGGTGGGGGAAAAGCTGTGATGTGAGACGTGTTTCACATGAGAAATTAAATTGTCACGCTACAGTTAAGAGTTTTCGTATCAAAAGCGTATGACCAGCCCCACATGCCAGTGGAAGTAGTTTCAGTGCATTAAACCTTGTATTCAGCCCAAGTGGAGCTGATCCAGCTGGTCCCATTTTACCAGCCACTTCATTGTGATTCTGCAATGAAAAAAAAATCACAAACACTTTCACTGTCATTTCTTACCCTGGTTTTAATCAGCGATATTTCCTCATGCTCTTGTGATGCCACAGTTTCTTGGTTACAAACATTGCATTGTTTATTAAAAGAAAAAAAAGTTTCTGCTGACATTTAAGGAAAAGAACAGGAGAGTTCAAATGTTGATCATTTTGTAAACACCGAAGACGCAGAACCAAGTCAGAAGCCTACATGGATCAGAAATATTGCTTAGATTTAACCCGGATGTGTACACAACAAAGCACTGTGGCCAAAGAAATCCGAGCTGCTAATAATCCATGCTCCAAGTCACCCAAGGAAAAAAGACCGATGAAATGCAGGCCCTGCACCTGTAAAGGCTACAGACATCTGTCACATCCTCAGGTCAGCACAGGAGGCAGCTGCCTTTGATGAGTGATCAGGCTCACAGAGAGCTCACAGAAAGCTCTACCCTCTTCTCTTTCTCCTTTTTGCACGGCCTAAGGTGTGCAGAGCAGATCGTTCTCATGGCATGGGACGAAATCACTCCAGATCTTGGAATTTCTGCTGGAGATTCTGCACACAGATGGCAAAAAAAGCCTTTGGGGAGAAAAAAAAAAAAAAAAGCAATTTGATAAATTTTCAGAAAACCATTACTTAACTCTAGGAAAATGTTCCATGAAGCAGGTGGTTCCAGCAGTGTGGGCTCTGCCCAGGGCTGTTGGATCCATCACTACTTTGTTAGGGTTTTGCTTATGATCCTGCATCAAAAGGACATTCCCTGGGTGCACAGGATTCCCCTTCTGATCCCACACGTCCTCCAGCAGCTGTTTCAAGCGTGGGGCCCCTGCAGAAGCACGGGGTACATGTGTGCTGGTGTCACAACACCGACCTGAAGCTTCAGTGGAGATGTGGCTGCTCCCTCTTGGCTTGGTTTTTTTGACAAAGCTGCTTTCCTGCCCACCACCTGCCCATGCACAGCCTCAGCCCAGCACAGGCAGGAGGGACTGGGGCACATGTCCACTGGGACGCGTGCAGATCCATCTGAGGATGCTCCATCATCGCCCATGCCAAGAAGTTGCTTTTAATAATCAGGGCAGTCAGTTATGCACAGTGCCCATCTCCATACCCCGGTCCTGTTTAGCTTTAGCTCACATCCACACAGGTACTAAAGGGCTGCATGGATACCCCTCCACGTGTTTTCCTTCTTGGAGACTCTTTCCTACAACTCTGTCTTCAGATGTGACCATCCCACCCCCAGAAACCATGGAGAAGGACAGGGGCAGCCACTGGCATGGCATCCACAATGCAAGTGCCTCTCTCCCACTCCTGAGTGTAACACAGGACACATGGCAGCATTGCCAGACTTCACCACCTTGGCATGAATTCCATGTATTCATATTTTCTTTCAGTCATGTTACCACTTGGAAATCTCAATTTATTTTTTTCCCCTCTCTATTAAAGAAATGTCTAGTCCTCATGGATGTGGGGCAAAAAAAAGATGAAAATATGATCCAATTCCCTCTCCCCTACAAATACATCAGAACAAAAAAACCTGTAAGTCAGGGCTTAAAATCAGCAACATTCATCTTTTCTTTTATCTCATGGTTTTTCTTATGTTTCATGATTTTTTTTTTAATTTTTTTTTTAATGAGGTGCTGGTGGTAGAGGCAATGGCTAAATGCTGGAGAAATGTGAGATCAGAGCATCTGATTTCCAGCTCTCAGGATACTCACAGGCTTTTTTTCAGACTGAAATCATCTCTCAAAGAGCATACAGACACAATACAAGGCCAGTGCTCAGCAAATCAGCTGGATCGATGGCAACCAGAAGATCCTGAGATCTTCCACCTCCCCTCCATCCCTCTGGGAGGAGGGAGAGGCACCAAAGAGTTCAAATTCCAGGTCATGACTGCGGATGCCACGTCCTTGATTCATCTCTGCTGCCTGCTGTCGAAACCACCAGCCAAATGCCCCACAGCTGCTCATGGAGAAACAGCTTCTGTGTGTCGAGCTTGAAATGCTTGTGGAGAGCAACATGGAGGAGTCTGAAAAGCAATTAATTATACAAATATTAGTGACTTCCTAAATATGCTCAGTGCCAGGAGCTCCCGTACACCTCTGGTCCTCTGCACCACGATCCAGGGGCACTACGTTCACTGGGAGATAAAAAGAGTAATTAAAATTAGGCAAGAAAAGCAACATTTTAATTTTTTCTCTTTCTGCTTGCTTTTAGGCAGCACTTTTTCAAAGCCAGTTGCACAAAAAGCAGTCTTTGAATTAACAAGCAATTACCTAATTAGGTACTTAACTGCAAATTACATGAAGCAAAGTGCCTGTTTATCTATTTGGAAACGTAAAACTGGGCCCTGTGCTATCCCTAACATGGAAATTCCCTCCTTTGTGGGGAAAACTTGTCTGGCATGTAAATCAAGACAAGTCTTGAGTGAGAATCATCTGACTTAAATCAGTTGGGGAAAGGGTCTTTAGAAGCACACAAAGCACTTTCAGAGAGGAAAATGAACTGAGAAGACACTGGAAATCAGACTTGTTAAAGATATGTCAGGTTCCAGTGATTTATATATTAAATGCATATGAAAAAACGGGATGCTTTGTAAATCAATGGTGGAAAAAGGTTGACTTGAGCAAATTCTCTGGGGCAAGGGATGCCCTGGCTATTAGGTACTGAAACACAGCACGGCTTTTATAGTTGTGCTGAACTCATCACCACCTGCTGCAAAACAAGAGTATGTTTTTTTCTGAAGCATGCTCAAAAACAGATTTTGGTTAACAAAAGTCACCACTTGATGCAACTCAGCCAGGTTGCAACACTCCTGATGTAGTACGCACAGCCCTCCATGGGCCACACATCAATGGAGACCTTTGGAGGTGACACCTGAGGGAACCTCTGGCTTCCTGGGGTGAGGAGAATGAGAAATCCGATTGGGAAAGATTTCAGGCGTGGAGAGACATTTATGGAGCCTGAATGGACTGTCATTCTACCGGACTGATCTGTTATCCCCCATTTTAATACCAGTTTCATACCCAGTTTAGTGTACCCTAATGTTATTCCGCTTGGTCCCTCAGATTTTCCCTCCAAAAGTTTATTCCCCTGTTGTCCCCTGCTTTTCCACTCCTCTGTCACTGGTTGGCTGAGAGTTGCCGCAGTGGAGAGTGAGCCCCCATTGGTCCCTTCCCCTGGATACCCATAAGTTACACCCACCTTTCCCATCTCCCAATCCTGTCTCACCCTTGGTTGTCAGTCCCATGCAGCTCCCCAGTTATGAATCCTCCCCTCAGACTTACCCTATATAAGTCCCTGTGTTCTCTTAATAAACTGGCATTGCACCCAGACCCTCAGCTGCATCTGAACCCTTTTGTGTGGTGCCCGTCCCCTTCCCTTTTCCCCTCGGGCCGTGGCAGATGGCGCCCAACGTGGGGCACAGTTGAAGGTCTCTCATATTGAGAGAACTCCTGCGTCCTCACTTGGGCTCAGAGGTCATCAGGAGTGGTGATCATCCCTCTGGTCCCCCCCAGCTGGATTTCTTCAGGACCTGCGCAAAGTAAATGAAGTCCTAGAGCCAGTGGGAGCCCTCCAGCAGGGAATGCCTTCTCCATCTATGCTCCCTGCTGAATGGCCCCTAGCGGTACTTGATATAAAGGACTGTTTTTTTCATATATATCTCAATCTGGATGATTCAGCTAAATTCGCGTTCTCAGTCCCGGCCATCAACGCTTGTGAACCCCATCGCAGGTTCCAATGGAGATTGCTTCCCCAGGGGATGAAAAATTCTCCTACACTATGCCAGATGTTTGTGGCAAAAGTGTTGGAGCCAATTCGGAAAAGATTCCCGCAGTCAATCATCTTCCATTATATGGATGATGTATTGATCAGTATCAAAACAAAATTGGCAGTTGAGCAAACTTTAAATTCAACAATTTCGGCTTTAAATTCTAAAGGATTGGAGGTATCCCCTGAAAAAGTGCAAAGGGAAGCACCATGGAGGTATCTCAGACTCCAAATTATTTCAAAAACTATTAAACCTCAGTCAGTGGTAATTGACAAGAAAGTCCGAACTTTAAATGACCTCCAGAAACTGCTGGGAGCAATCAATTGGATCCGACCAGTGCTGGGGATCACAACTGGTGATTTGCACCCCTTGTTTGAATTTCTCAAAGGAGATGCAGACTTGTCCTCCCCCAGATTTTTAACATCAGAAGCAGAACAAGCCCTTTCCACAGTTGAAAACAAAATCTCAGAGAGACAATCTTACAGAAAGATGGAGGGACTGCCATCTTCCCTAGTTATCGTCAGGGAACAACAATAACCACTGGCCATACTGGGCCAATTTACAAGTGATACAAAGGACTTCTGTTTGTGGGAGTGGAAATCCTCCCACATCAATTTTCAAAAACTATTGTTACATTGGCTGAAATGATTAGCAAATTAATTTTTAAAGGATGCACCAGGTGTTTGGAACTCAGTGGAGAGGAGCCAGGTTGCATTTACCTCCCACTGACTTCAGAACACCTGGAACAACTGATGCAGAATTCCATGGATTTTCAGATTGCCATTGGAGGCTACCCGGGAGAAGTCAAATTTCACCTCCCGGCATGCCAATTTTTGCAGAATTTATCCCAATTCCATTAAAATTAAAAATTATGCAATCAGACCTTCCAATAAAGAATGCCAAAACTATTTTCACCGATGGATCTGGGAGACCCGGAAATGAGGTAATTGTTTGGCGAGAAAAGGGCAATTGGCGACAGAATATTCATAAAGCTCAGGGTTCTCCACAAATCGTGGAATTGTCAGCAGTTGTTTGCGCCTTCGAAATTTTCAACAGTGAACCAATTAATATCGTATCAGATTCGGCATACATTGTGGGCATTGTCAAAAGAATCGAAAATTCGTATTTGAAAGAAGTATCTAATGAAAAACTTTTTAATTTGTTAAAAAATTTGCTATTCTTCATTCAAGACAGGAAATTTGGCTACTATCTTGTCCACACAAGGTCTCACACTACTTTGCCAGGTCCTGTGGCGGAGGGGAACCAGATTGCTGACCATCTAGCAGGTATGGTTGTTACCCCCAATTTATATCAGCAAGCGAAAATCTCCCACAAATTTTTTCACCAGAATGCGTGGTCTCTACAAAAGCAATTCGGCTTAAAACTGGCTCAAGCAAAAGAAATTTTAAAAGCGTGCCCTGACTGCCAAATGGTCGCTCCACTAGTTCCAGAAGGAACTAACCCCAGAGGATTAACCGCGTTGGAGATTTGGCAGTCAGATGTCACGCACATACCAGAATTTGGTAAATTAAAATATGTGCATGTGTCTATTGACACATTTTCAAAAATGATCGTAGTCACCACGCATCCTGGTGATAAAAGCAGGGACGTGAAAAGACATTTCTTATCTGCATTTGCTAGGATGGGTGTCCCTAAGCAAATAAAAACCGACAGTGGGCCCTCCTATGTATCTGCAGACACCAGAAAATTTTTTGAAGAATGGGGGATACACCATACCACTGGGGTCCCACACAATCCCACAGGGCAGGGCATAGTAGAGAGAGCACATCAAAACATAAAAAATTTACTCAAACAACAAAGAAGGGGGAGTACAGGTATGACTCCCCAAGAAAGACTGGAAAAAGTGATGTATGTTCTAAATTTTTTAAATTTATTGGAGGAATCAGAAACTCACACAAACAGAAGTCCTGTTGACAAGCACTTTAAATCAGATATCATGCAAGGAACTCAGAAAGCAAAAGTAATGTACAGAGACCCTATAACAGAAATCTGGACAGGCCCTTTTCCCCTAATCACATGGGGGAAAGGGTACACCTGTATTGCAGGTGACACAGGACCTAAGTGGGTCCCAGCGAGAAGGGTACGGATACATCAGGACTCGAACACGAGATGTGGACCTTCCACACCTGTGTCATCTTCATCATCACCTTAGAACTGACTCACAACATGTCTACCTCATCTCCTTTGAGAGAATGGATGAAGCAGCCGACCGAGAACCTGTGGGTAATGCTGGCCAAGGCCGCTGGAACAGACACTTTGTGCTTGGCCTTGTCCAGCACCGGTAACCCTTTTCAAACATGCCTGATGGGTATTCCTGTGACTCCGGGAGAGGAAAGGAACACCTTTGTATCACAAAATCGGAGTCTGGGATCCCTGCCACTAAATTCTGCTACACTAGCAAAGGTTGTTTCCTGTCAGGTTTTCACTGCGGATCCACCCCAAGAAATTGACCTCCATGGTTCTCTCCCCACTAATAATTGTATCTTATTTCATGGTTACACAGAACCAAACCTATTCACACCCCTTAATTATCCGCTAACAAGCCAATTTACCAGGAAACCCCTTCGCTATGATGTAACAACTCGATTGCAACCACAGTAGCTACAGAACATGTGCCGAGAAACATGAGACTTCCCAAAGGATTTTTCCTTCTGTGCGGGGATCGGGCATGGCAGGGTACTCCTGCCTACCCAGAAGGGGGTCCCTGCACAGTAGGAAAATTGGCACTTTTTAACCCAGCGAAATTCAAATTATTGGATCAATCTTCTACCCCTAAGAATCGAGTTAAAAGATCCCTATCCTTTGCAATGGGCGCACCGCTTAGATTTCCTAAGCCAAAGAAAACAACACCACCCACTACCAGCCCAAAACCAAAAATTACTAATCCCCTTACCATTGCGGCATCACGTGTGGATGCTGGAATTGTCACTCTGCCACCTCCCTTACCCTTCCCTGCGGATTGCGATTCCAACATCCACATCTGGTCCCGCATGAAAAACTTCTGGGCTTCCTTCCCGATCCCGGGGATAGGAACAGCCCATGCCCTATCCCTATTGACCCACCTTGGTTGCTGGCTGACCAAGGAAGCCAATGCCACCACCATAATGATTGAAGGCCTGCTAGCGGATACTCAAAAATTAAAAGAAAACAGTTTACAAAATCGTGCAGCCATTGACTTCTTACTCCTGGCACACAGACATGGGAAGGCATGTGCTGCATGAACTTTTCAGATCATGCGCAGTCGATTCATCAAAGTATCAATCAATTAAAGAATTTAGTTCAAGGTATCCACCAATCCCGCAGTGAGGGGTTGGATGCATTGTTTGATTGGCTAAACCTTCCCTCACTTCCCAAATGGTCAAGAAAGATACTAATCTGAACCCTTTTGTGTGGTGCCGAGTCCCCTTCCCTTTTCCCCTCGGGCCGTGGCACTGGGGCCACAGTCTTGCCTCTGCATGCAGAAAAACCTAATGTTGGCCAAATTTTGCCCATTGTCAAGTCCTCTTGATTCCTGTGGTTTCCTTCTTGACCAGTTTATGGTTACTACATGGATCAAATGAGACTTTCTGTCCAGTTTCTGGGCAAAATTCAGCACAGGTGCGCACAGCTGTGCAGAGTCTACTCTGCTCCAGCTAAATTCCAGCCCAAATTGCTCCCAATCCCAACATTTTCATTATTGAAGGAGGCCATCCCAGAGCAATGAACTCTACAGGCAGACTCGTAATCTTCAGAGGAAACCTCAGAGTTTGGGCAGCAGGCTTTGTCCATCCCAGGAGCTCACATCCCACACACGCACCAAGCACTCCACAAGTGGAATGCAATGAGGACCTGTGGGAACAGCCCCCGTCCTTGCTCCCACAACACTAAAATCTCTTCTGAACCCACTTAAACCCCGCTCTGCACCCTGGAGTGGGTGACCACTCTCTGTGAGCAGGATTTGTTCTCCCACACATGCTCAGACCTGTGGGGTTCTCGTGGCTTACCACCCCCCCACACACACACCTTGCAAGGAATGAGGGAGCTGGGAGTGTTTAACCTGGAGAAGAGGAGGGTCAGGGGTGACCTATTTGGTCTCTACACTCCCTGACAGGACGTTGTAGCCGGGGGGGGGTCAGTCTCTTCTCCCAGGCAACCAGTGACAGGACAAGAGAACACAGTCTTAAGCTGCGCCAGGAGAGGTTTACATTGGACATTAGGAAGAATTTCTTCACGGGAAGGGTGATTAGACATTGGAAGGGTGATTAGAAATTGGAATGCAATGCCCAGGGCAGTTGTGGTGTCACTGTCCCTGGAAGTGTTTAAGGAAAGACTGTTGCCCTGGTCTGGTTGACAAGGTGGTGTTCAGTCACAGGTTGGACTCCATGATCTTGAAGATCTTTTCCAACCTAATTGATTTTGTGATTCTGTGGCTGGAGCAAATGTCCTTAACCTGAGACTGGAGATTCAAATCAGATATGAGAAAAAAATTTTTTCACTGTTAGGGTGGTCGGGCACTGGAATAGAGTGGGGGAGTCACGATCCCTGGAAGTGTTTAAGAGGCATCTGGATCTGGCACTGGGTGATGTGATTTAGGGGTTACAGCGGTGGTGATGGGTTGGACTGGATATTAAAGGTCTCGTCCAACCGTGATGATTCAGTATGAAGGGACCAGACCCCCACACACACCCACACGTGCAGAATGGGTGGTGGTGGGGGGGAATCTGTGTCGCGACAATCGCGCCGCAGCAGCGCGCGCGCCCGCGCGGAACGCGCGTGGGATGCGGTGTTTGGGGGGGGCGCAGGAGGGGGGGGAAGCGGGAGGGGGCGGGAAGCGCGGAGAGGAGAGGCGGGTGGGGAAAAGGAGGGAAAAGGGAGGAAAAGGGGGGGGTTAACCCCCCCGTGCCCGGCGGCGGCGGCATTTTCTATTCAGGCGGCGCTGAGGGAGCCCGGCGCGCCCGGTGCATTGTGGGACCGCGCTGGGAGTCCCGTTCGCGGGAGGAGGCGGAGGGCGAGGAGGCGGCGAGAGCCGGTGAGAGGGAGACCTGAGGAGGGAGGAGGAGGAGGAGGAGGGGGGGGGGGGGGGGGTGCAAGGCGGGGAGATTTAAAGGGGAATTCGCCTCCGCCGTTCCCGCGCGGCCGGGCGCGGGTGCCCGCCCGGCCCGGGCCCCGCCGCCCTCCCTCGGCCCGGCCCCGGGGGAAGGGCGGAGGAAGGAGCGGGAAGGCGGGGGGGGGGGGGGGGGGTTTGGGGGAGCGCCTCACCGCGATGCGGCCGCTTTAAAAAAATCTGGACGCCGGCAGCGGACGGGTTAAATTTTTCGCCCGCCGACATATTTTTTTTTTTTTTTTTCCCCTTTTCCCTCCTTTCTTCCCCCCCCCTCCTGCTCCCCCCGGCTTTTCTCCCTCCCCATCACGGAGCGGCGGCGGCGGGGGGGGGGCGCGGTGTAGGGGTGCCCGACATCCCACCGGCCGCCCCCGGCAGCGAGGGGCGAACCCCGCCCCGGTGACACCGTACCTGCACGTGGGGACACGGGGGACACGGCGGGGCCGGGCACCCGCGGGAAGGGGCCGCCGCCGCCGCTCCGCTCCGCGCAGCTCCTTCCTCCTCCTCCTCTTCCCCCGCCGCCTCCTCTCCGTCTGCACAAAGAGAGCGGCAGCGAAGGCCCCGGGTTCGCCTCTCAAGGCAGCGGCTGGAAATTTAAGGTGTCCCGGAGCCATGCCCGCCCGCAGCCGCGCTCCCCGGGTCGATGGGTGTCGCGGCTCCGCGCCTCGCGTGTCCCGGGCGGTCGGGCTGGCGGCGGGTGCTCGGGGGGTTGCGTTGGGTATGTACCTGGATCCACTTCTTCCTTCTTCCCCCCCACCCCGTCTCCTTTTTTTTTTTGCTCCTATGCTCTCCTCAGACTGCTCTTTAGGGAGGCAAGGGTTAAACTTTAGCTTTTAATATTTATTATGCCGCTCTTTTAAAAGTAAGGAACGTCTGGGTAACGGGGTGATTCCTCCTGCGGGGGAGGGATGATTGTCGCTCGCATCGCGTTTTGCTTGGACTGCCGGAATCGCAGGATATTCCAAGTTGGAAGGGACTCACAAGGATCATCGAGCCCAGCTTCTGGCCCTGCACAGGGCAGCCCCGAGAATCACACCATGTGCCTGAGAGCGTTGTCCAGACGCTTCCAGAGCTCTGACAGGCTCGGTGCTGTGACCACCGAAGTCACCAAACTTCGTCCTACAGGGGAGGTTGCTCCCCTGGCAGTCTGCAAAATACCCAACTGCATGCAACTTTAATCAGATCTGCATTAAGAAGTTACTACGTTCTTGCACTGCGGGTGTTTGCCATTAAATGAAATCGACTTGTTTGTTTCAAGATTTGTTTTCGAATGAGGGAACTGTGTCTTTGCAGTTCTCAAGGCTGCAGAAAAGTTCCTGGTGGGCTGTGGCCTCCGCATCCATCCCTGTGTAGGTAGACAGGGGGTGCTAAGCTTTTTGCAATTACTAGTTAGATGAGGGAAGATGTTTTCCTTGTGGGGCAAGCTGCTTTTTATAAATTGCTGGAATTAATTAGAACGAAGTGTTAAAAAAGAATGGAGGGAAAAAAAAATCCCCCTCCTCGAAAAGCTTTTGTCTCCTTTTTCTGTTGACAGGTTGTTTTCCAGACACTTCTTTTTTTTTTTTTTTCTGGTTGCAAGTGCTTAGTGTCTTGCATTGGAAGACAACAGCTAGGAACTGAATTCATTGCTCATCCAAGACACGTTCTTGTAACTAGAGTTTGGATTAATGCCCGAGCCTGGGCTTTGGAAGATTTGTTTTAAATAAATGCCACACCTCCTGGGGAAGGAGGGAAAGCACTGTAAGGGGGAGTTGGGCTCCACATCAAAAGTTCTCAGGGAGCTTAAAACTTCAGCTCCTACGAATAATAATAAATTAGTAGACTTGAAGGTTTATGGAACAGATGTACTTGTTAATAAGTGCTGTATAGGGGAGATACATCACAGTCTGCAGATTTACTTTTCATTTAGCAAACTTGAACTTGGCAAATACCAATCACTTGCATTTGTTTTTTTCTTTTCAGCTTAACCTTGTTAGGATGTGACTGTTGGTATCAGATTTTGCCAGTGATGCCGCTGATCTCTGTTGCTGTGAGGCAGGATCCTTGCTTTCTAAGAAAATACCTCAGGTTGTTTTTAGTAATTCCTGAAAACTTCTCTGAGAAAGATGAATTGCATTTTATCACAGCTATTCCTGTTTAGAAGTCAGTGTCTCGGTTTAGGCCTCTTATTAGTTTTGGAGTGTGGTGGGATGTGAGTCAGAGTGGAAAAACGTTCTAAAATTAGACATGCATTGTTAAGAATTTTATTAAATGAGTTGCATCAGTGTCTTTTTACATTACCATTTTAATGGGCAATTCTCTGTATTCTCAGTATCATTAGTTGACTAAAAAAGGGCTGGAGAGGCAAGAAACTTTTCAGCATTTTTATGTCTGCGGACATGCCGAAAGGTAAACCGGTGTGTTTGTAGGCGGACCAGTCTGCTTAAATACGGCCTCTTTGTTCTTCTGTTACCTGTACTAACAGAACACCAGGATTGTGTTTTCCCCCAAGGAGAACAGGTGTATTATGGACTTTCAGCTTCTTACATCAGGACTGAAGCAGAGCCAGTATTTGAAAAGCATCTTGTTTTGGAGATTAATATCTTAGGGGCTAAAGTTGTGACCCCTCACTGAGCGAGTACAAGTAGATGTGTCTGCTGAGCGTGTTGCAAGATCAAGGCCCAGGCTGCCTTTTGGAAGCTGGCCTCTGTGCTCTGGGAACTAGTCTTTCTTTTGTAACCTCTGTGTTAAATGAGGTTGGTAAGTGTGTTAGATTCTTTTTTTAATGAAAACCTTATGCAGCATATCTGGAAAAAAATTTAATTCTCTGATTCTGGCACAGTTATAGTTCTAAATGTCAGAAGGTAGGGTGAGGAGTCATTCCTTTGTAGTCTTAGGGAAATGAGTTGTGTGAGATGTGCACACCTGTCTTAACAGGTGAACAACGGTATCGAGTGCTTTCTCTTTTTTGCTCCACGTGGAAAACCTGTTGTCTCGCAGGTCCTAGGAATTTCTAATGGTCCCAATTTTTTTTTTATTTTATTTTTTAATAAGACTGATCAGCAGAGAAACTGATCCCGTTGCTGTGGGGTGGGAAAGGCCGGCAGTCTGTGGGAGAGAACCATGTCTGTCCGGGAGTCGTTTAACCCAGAAAGTTACGAACTGGACAAGAGCTTCCGCCTGACCCGATTCACTGAACTGAAAGGCACAGGCTGCAAAGTGCCGCAGGATGTCTTACAGAAACTGCTCGAATCTCTACAAGAAAACCATTTTCAGGAAGATGAACAGTTCTTGGGGGCAGTTATGCCCAGGTTGGGTAAGTAGCTGCTGTTCCTGACGTGTGCGGTCCTTCTGTTTGGTGTGCCTAGTGACACGGTCTCATTTGTGGCTTGTTTAATCAGTTTGAAAACTGTATGTTGTGTAATGCATGCACAGCATCCAGAAAGCTGAAGGATGAATCTCATGCTGTCACTTGTTGGCATCTGGGATACAGGAATATTATTTTACTTGTTTAACATCCTGCAGTGCACTCAACTACAAAAGAAATACACTCAGGAGTGGCCATCATGATAGGCACGTGCTTAGGTGTTAATCTGCTCCTCCCTTTCCCCAGTAGATGCTGTGCAAACTGAAGTCCTTTCAGTTAATTTCTGGAATTTTATATTGATACATTTGGAAATTTATGCAATGAATGCAATGACTTTTATGCAATTAGATGACTTGCAGGTGAAGTTCCCCTCTTCCTCCCCTCTCCTCTGTTCCTGGGTCACAAAAAGTGAACAAGAGAAAAAATTCCTTGCTTCAGCTGACTGGGAGCAAATTGTTTCACAGTTGTCATTATTCCTTTCAGTCCTTTCATTGTTCCCCACTCTAACTCTTTTGCTCACCTGTAGAAGCTGCCTGGGAAAGGCTGCCTTTCCAAGACCTCTGTGTTCTTGCCAGCTTCACTTTCTCTTTGATATTTGCACAATGATGCAAGCAATAAGGGAAAACAACCTGCACAAGCCACCTACATGGGGAACAGGGCAAACGTAGGTATTTTGATACCAGCTACTGTACCTAATATTGATATAGATAAATTAATGTCGATAATGTGTTTAATGACACTTTTAATTCTGTCTGTCTGTTTACTCAGCCCTGCATATTCAATCTCTATTTTGCAGTGCAGAATGATTTTTTTTTTTCCTTCATTTTAGGAATATCAATGGAGCATTTATTCTGAGGTTATTTAATTATCAATTTAGTGTTCAATAACCTTATTTAAAATTATTTTAACATTGCTGTTTGTCTATTAGCAGGCTGACAAGTCTCAGACAATTATTCTGTTCGAGATTGAATTCAGTGAGAGATTAGTAAGGGACCCATGTTCTTGCTTAAACAATGGGGATCTTTGTAAGAAATATCTAAGCAGCAATTGTGTGTGAAGCTGGGGTGGCACTATAATTTAATAGTCTCTGCTGAAGGACACTTCCAGCTTCTTTTATCCCCAAATTGCTGTTTATATGTATTTTTCTAAATTAAATAAATTGTTCACAGCAGCGTTTCAATTTGGCAGTTTTCTAAAATCAGTAATAGTTTGATTTGGATTTTTTTTCTCTTACAAACTTACAAGCTCTAAACAGTAATGGAACTGCTAATACATTTTTCTTCTCCAGCTATATGAAAAGGTAAAAAAGTAGATTTATGCCATCAGTATGTGAGTGTGATACTATGTAACAGGAAATCTGTTAGTAATAGAAGGTGGAGATCTCAGGTCTCTTAAAAATATGCTCTTGTGGGGAGTATCCCTTTCACAAATGTGTCTTTGGATAAGTTTGGTGTGATTTGCCTTTGATACCTTGTGTTTAAAAGGTATAGACAGATAACTTTACCACCTGTGCATATGCACCATGCTTTTGAGATGCAGTCAGGAGGGAAGTTGCCAATAGCAGGCTCAAGATCACTCCTTTTTAGTTCTGCAAGTGATGTTACCCAGAGCAATCTTAAATGTGGCTGTAAGTAAAAAACTGTTTAGTTAGACCTGTCTTGGTGGAACATCAGTGTAGCCTCAGAAAGACCATCATAGCTCCTTGGGCTGTCTGTCAAGCAGCACTTCTGCTGCAGTTGTGGAAAAATGCACAAGTGAAGTCAGTCTTGCAGCATTATGGCATGAACAGGTGAACTGAGGGCAAAACAGCTCCTGTACATGGGCCACTTCTCTGTAACTGTGTATGTGCCCTTCCCTGGAGACACTGGACATCACACAGAGTGGCTTGGGATCTTCTGTGGAGGATAAGCAGCCCTAAGTTACTGCTCATGAGCTTCTGTCAGTATGTGTTCTCTTCCAAGGCAAGATCTCCTACCTCTGTAGGCAGGAGAAGCAAGAACCTCTCCACCTGTATACTGACTGCCTGACACACCTTCCCTGTCTCCTTAGTAAAACCTCAAGTGACAGCAGATAGTATGTTTGCATAGGAAAGGCTCCTAAGTGACATCTGCTTCCTAAAAACAGGCTGTTTTGAAGACTCTTGCCCTGTGAGGTATGCAGAGTAATTCCAGGTGGCTTGCTGCCATCTCAGGTTGGAGATAAACTACCTGCCATTGCTACAAGGATACCCACAGGGAGTGTGGCTCAGCCAGCATGTTGTGATCTGTCACCTGCCCCTTTACTGTGGGTTTTTCCATCACAGCAAACGCTGGGAGGTTTTTAATATCGCTTACTCTGTTTGAAATACCCATTGTCAGGGCAAAGGGTGTGTGCTCAGAGTTGTGGTTTTCTCAAAGAAGTTCTGTGTCTATCAGGTTGTCTGCCACCTTCGAGCCTCACAGGCATAAGGCGAGGTTAACACAGTTGCAAGAGCTCCAAGTGTCTGAATCATCTCTCACCAAGGGCTGTGACTTGTGGCTGTGTTCTTCCTCTTGAAGTGAGGGAATAATGTCCTTTATGAGAGGCTGTGTCCTTTTAAAGCTGTCACTGTGTTTTTATTGAGATCAGAGTGACAGGAAAACTATTTACTTTTGACAATATCAATGCACGTCGTTCCTCTTAACTTTAAATGTTTAAATGTACTTACATGCAAGCACAGATGTTCTTGATGCGCTGTTATTCTGCTGCAAGAGAATAAAGAACATTGTAGTTTACTTCCATTGTAGTTCTTGCCTTCAGCTATTTATGCTTATGTTCATTGCCAGCCAGGAACTTGGTTTTTCCTCTTATTTGCTTGGTTGCTTGGTTTTTCCTCTTATTTGTGCTGTGTGCTTTCTCTAAGGAAGGAATTTGCCATGTCTGTTTAGAAAGTGTTGCAAGTTGTATTTCACAGACATGTTTTATAAGTAGTCTTGTTAAGAGCAACAGATAATTAAAGGCACAGTTACTCGCCTCACTCATGGATTTCTGTCTTTGCAGGAATTGGGATGGACACTTGTGTTATTCCATTAAGACACGGAGGTTTGTCATTGGTCCAGACGACAGATTATATTTATCCTATTGTGGATGACCCTTATATGATGGTAAGTTGGCTAAACTTAACTCTTGTCTCTGTTGCTGATTTCAGCTTCTCACCAATCCACTGGCAGTTCTGACTGTTTCTTCTAGATGTGCAGTGCTAATTGTGTGATTAGTTGCATTCAGAGGCTTTCCTAAATAGGCTTGAAGAGAGAAAGGCATCATTTCATCCTGTAGTCTTCCATGTTGGCTGGGAATTCTGCAGTGCTGCTTTCTATAGGTGAAAGCTGGGAGAACTGCCACCTTCAATTCAAATTTCCCTTCATCTCTTGTTCTGTGGAATTTGGCTTGTAAAGTCCAAAAGGGGGAAAAAGAGACGCCTGTGAAGCAACAGAGAGTAAATTCCACTTATGAGCAGAACCACATTGTAATTGGCCTTTTTTGAGGTACTGAAGTAACCAGGTAACATGTTAGAACTGGAAATACCTAAATATCTGTAGCTGCCAATAGCACCTGGCAACTTCAGAGTGCCTTTGAACACCAGCCTTCCTGTTGCACTACCCCCACTTGAACATGGATACATTGAAATGACTTGTTGGAAGTTGGGTGCACTTCGGCTTCAGTTGCTTCTGTGTCCCTATTTCATTCAGTCTGTCCCAGTAGAGATTGCTGTGTGGAGGTATGTGTGGCAGTGATCAGTATTAACTTGAAGAGAAGATCACGGAGAAACAAATTAATTTAAAAAAAAAGACTTAATAAAGCTGTAAGGAAATGTTAAATGAAAGTTAAGAAGTGCTAGAATTCATGGTTCCTGTGATTTGGATGTGACTCCTTTGCATGTTTTTACTGCTGTTGGGGTGCCTGCATGCTTTATTTGCTACTGTGGGTTTGTTGTTTGCTCTGTGAGACCTGTCTGGTAGGTTTTGGACACGCAGTTTGAGATTGGGACCAACTTTTTTCTTTTTTTAGCATGCTTGACCAGGTGGTGTGCACATATGCAAGCGTAGCTCCTTTGATTTCTGTTCCAGAAGAGCTCTTTGCAAACTGAGCAGCCAAAATCTCAGGCTGGCCTCTGGAGTATTGGGCTGTTGAGCTCTCCTGAGAAATTTGATTCAAGTGGGTTGCCTCAATATCATGTGGCAACTCGTCAGGGACCAGAGGGGGGAAAAAAATGTTGGAGATCTGTGTTCAAGTTCATCATCTGAGAAGCTTTTTTTTTTCTCACCTTGTAACAAAAACTCACGAGGGACAGTGGTAGAGGCTGTGGTGAAGGGGGAGGGTTGCTTTGCTTGGAGATACAAAGGGTTTGAGATGCCGCAGGAGTAGATAGATGAGCCTGTGCCCAGATAAGGTTTAGGCCTGTGTGGTTGGAGTGAAATGTAAATTTGGCCTTAGGCCAGCTTCAGTGTTTGCATCATAGTCACAGTCTATGCTGTGATCCACATGCACCAGCAGCTGTAACTTTGGTGCTGTCTAACTCTCAAGTCCTTCACTTTTCATTCCTGAAGGCATTCATTTTAATCTGGTGACTGGCCACTTTCTAATCTGTTTACAGATGTGTATTTCTTCCTAAAAGCTCACTGAGAACAGGGATTCTGTCACAAGCCTTCTTGCTGGTACTGGCAGTGATGATCCAGCAGGATTAATGCTGCTGGACCCTCTACTCAGACCTCTCTCTCTTGAGGGCTAGAGTACCTCAGGGGGCAGTATATATGTTTTCTTGTGTGGACCAGCATTAGTTAGAGGACAGTCAAATACAACCAGCCACAGGGTTTATGGATGGTTGTTACAAACAGAGGAATGGTGAGATGTGGGAAGTTTGAGTTTGTGTCCAGGCTGTATAAAGGAGTGTGCTGTGGACTCCTCTGTTCAAGACAGGCTGCTGCTGACCTGCTTCTCCAACTGCTTCTTTCCCTCATTTAAGTCTGGATGTCCCCTGACCCATGCCTGTTGTTACTACTCTGTGACCATTATCACTCGTGTGCAGTCCACACTTTCCTTGCCCTTCCCCTCAGTCTCCTTACCAGGTCAGTTCTAGTCTGGTTTTGAGCAGGTATTCCCTGTTTTAGAGCCTCTTCCTTTCTCTGTGCACAGGGCTTACCTGCAGCTCCTTGTCTGCTCTCTCTTCCTAGTTGAAGGAGAGGGAGCAAAGAGGGAAATCCAGAAGTGCAGATGAACTCTAAGCTGGGTGCTGTGACAGAAGGGATTAGTAAACAGCTGAGGGAAGCAAAACTGTGTGTGGACTCAGCTGAACTTCCGAATTCTGCTTCAGAAAACAGATTTCTCTCACTCTGTCACTGCCTATTTTAAAACTAAGTTCTGCAGTTATACGCAAAATCATTCTTCCTTCTTTTTCCCCTTTCTCTTTCTATTTGTCTTTGAAAACACTCAATCCATGTGCAGAATTATCCCTAGGATGTACACCTGTAAAATCCATATCCAGGAGAGGATTTATTCAGCTTAAATGGTTTATTAGAAAAGTTACAAGCAATTGAAAATAGGTTTCATAATAAGTATCAATCCACTGGGAATAGGATTGGTTCTGGCTTCTGTTGTGGCACTGTGGAGACACCTGTTTGAATACAGGAGCAGGGAACTGTATAGTTTGAGAGAGCATGCCCTTCCCCTTCCATTCCAGGAACCTTTTTGTTGCTCTTTTAAGAAGAACCTTCGCTTAGGACTGGAGATGGGTGTCTGATTCTTCATCCTTTGCCCTTATAAATAGTTCTTAGTACTGCACATAGTCCCCCTGAAACACAAATACCCGAGCAAGCAGGCGGGTAGCCTGCAGGACTGACCCTGTTTGTGAGTCCTGTGGTGTTTGTCAGTGTTCACAAGCTGTGTATTGTTCTCTCTGCTGCTTCAGACTTGAGACTTGTACTGAATTTTTTTCCACAGTGGTTTTGGCAGTTGGCAAAAGGGTTGTTAAGACTGACCTCTGACTATCAGAGCTGTTGTCACTGTTGTTTTAAAAACTTATCTCTTGGTTCCTAACAGGGCATAAACCAGCAGCTTGCTTGGTAAATACTGAAGATAACACAGAATGGTTTTAGTTCCCTTCCAGAGAAGGGGAATGGTAGGCATCTAGAAATTTAACAGCCAATATCCATCAAACCATGCAATACCCAGCTCACTCTTTTCTTAATAGTTTAAGATATAAATGACTAATCCATATTCCAGTTCCAAATGTAAGAGATTCCCCTGGTGCTACTGGAAGCTCTTGAATGTATGAAAAACTGGATTATATTTAATTGTGTTTTGAACATGTTATTTTATGTCATCAGCAAGTGAGGTAACTGCCTGAAAATAGTACTTTTTTGTGAATTGTGCAAATTTTGTCAAATAAGCATGCTGTTGTTTTTTATCACGGTGGTGTTGCCTGTGAACCCGATTTAAAATCATAAAACCAGATATTGGTTACCATTCTGCAGCTGTAAACCTAAAACAATTTTCATAGGATGCATGGAGTTTTCCAGGGTAACACAACAGGATTTGTCCTGTATTTTGAAATATCTTGCTGTCCCCTGGGGCACATCCTCTGTCAGGAAGTTCTGCATCTTCATCAGGAAACTGGATGTCTCATCTGTGCTGGGTCCATACCCCAGAAGCTCTGACTCAGAACCATTAATTTAGTAAAATTAGAGTAGCTAATTTCATGTGACACAAGTGATGGCTTCTCAGTGCTGTCAGCTTCCTGACTTCTTGGCTGTATCCTCCGGGAAGAGAAGTACTCTCCTAAAAACTGAAGAGTGTAGACATGGCCTTCAGGGTAGTGCAGAGGACAAACAGCTTTCTCATCAAGGTCCCTGTCTCCTGTGCATTCTAATGCAGAAGAGGTACAGCAATACAGCATTTTGGATTGGCTTCCTATCAGTTGTGAATTCCATGCTATGGTCATCTCCATCGGGATGTACAGTTTTGTGCTGGAATAAAGTTAACAGGAATGTATCAGATGAAGTAAATTGAGCTTGTTAGCAAAGACAGACTGTCGAGCTTAACTTCAGCCTCTCAGACTGGACATTCAGTCTGAACTCTGGGATTCCTACACAGTCAGTGAGAGAGAATGCTGAGAAAGACAGCTGGGATGAATTCTCCCTGTTCCTGTAAAAGGAGCAGATCCTGGACTTTTAGATGGACACGTAGCATGAAATGGATCGTCCTACATCTGTGGCTGGGTTTCTTAATGCTGGAGCCTGTGGAATAAGCAGCTGTGTCAGAGTGCAAACCCATACTGGAAGCTTTGTTCCTGGCAGGTGTTTAAACATTCACCTACAGTCCTGCAGACTTTTTTTCTTTTGTCTTTCTTTCTCTTTCAGGGCCGGATAGCGTGTGCCAACGTCCTAAGTGACCTTTATGCCATGGGGGTCACAGAATGTGACAACATGTTGATGCTCCTTGGAATCAGCAATAAAATGACAGATAGGGTAAGATTTTTGATACTTTCTTTTGATGGAAGACCTGAACAGCTAAGTGTGCTTAGAACGTATTTACCTTTAGTGTGTTTTCTCCCCAAAGTTTGAACCCTTTTAAAGAAGAGATGGTTTTGTTGAATAGCTCAGTTCATAGTATGGCTCTTGCCTCATGAACATTCTGAGGTCAGGTGCTAAAAGTTCAGTTTCCTGTGGCATTGTAATCTGCTGCCTTCATCCCCACCAAAATGAAGTCCTTCCTTCTGTCACTTCAGGACAATACTGCTCCAAGGCCAGCATTTGATTGCCAATTCATAGATAATCCTTGGTTGGTTTTGCTTTCTTTTTATTTTTTATTGGGTTTTTTTGGGTTTTTTTTTTTGTTTGTTTGTTTGTTGGTGGGGTTTTGGGGTTTTTTTTTTGTTTTTTTTTTTAGTGGAAGCGACCAGCATGTATGTTTGTTTTGCTGTAGCAAAAAAAAGGATGTATATTCTTAGAAGGATGTAAGTTGAAACTTTGCTGGTTAGTAGAGGCCAAATGTATCTTGATTTAACTTGGCCTGATTGCACCGGGCTGCTATGGCTGTGCCCGATTAGAGCAGATGGATACTTTGTCCTGAGTTCCCAGAAGTCTGGTTACTTTTACATGACCTTTTGAAGAATGTTTCCTCAGTGTTAAGTGTCTTTCCACCTCTTTCACGTGGAGCTGTAAAACCATAACTGTATGGGATAACATGCAGGTTTCAGGAGGCCAGACTCTTCCTAAGGCTGGCTTGTCTGTCTTGAACTATTTGCCATGAGGGCATTTGGCTTGAGTGATTAAAGCCCTGCACGAGTCTTGAAATGAAGAGCACTGCTGTGTATGGAACTCTGACTTCTGTTTTGATCTCTAGGAAAGAGACAAAGTGATGCCTCTAATTATCCAGGGTTTCAAAGATGCAGCAGAAGAGGCAGGAACATCTGTTACTGGTGGGCAAACAGTGTTAAATCCCTGGATTGTTCTAGGAGGAGTGGCCACGACAGTCTGTCAGCCTAATGAATTTATAATGTAAGTTAATCACTAAACAACCAAAGGCACTGGTCTGAAGGGGTACAGTAAAAACCCTGTAAGCACCGTGTTGTGATGTTGTGGTGTGTCTCTGATGAATAAAGCAGTGCCTTCTCCTGCTTGCATTTGTCCTCAGCACTCAACAGGTGCCACAACTCTTTTGTCCTATTTGCTTTTTTTAGATAGGATGTCCTCTTACTTCTCCCCAACCCCCAGTACCTTTTGATCCTATTCTCCTTTTGACAGGAGACTTAAGCTTCTAATTTTCAAAGATATTGGAGACTGTTTTGAACATAAATTTCTGTCACATTTATACATAAGTTTCTAAGCCATCTCCCAATTATCCTGTTAATGGCTGTAGAAAACTACAGAATTCTCGTATTTACAGCACTCTGTCCATTTAACAGAAGCTGATCTTCAATGTCCCTCTGTGGCATGTTATACTATACAAATGAGTTTGTTCATGATCCTAGTATTGGGTATCTTACACCCTGGGTAACAAAGGCCAATTTTTCCCCCATCCTCATTTATGTCTCCAGTAAATTGACAGAAAAGATGTAATTTGGTGTATGTCTGACTGCAAGCATTGTTCTATTCTGAGAAAGAAGGATTAGCACTTTTAAATAAGTTTGCAGCACTTTGCTCAATAATATTGCATGGCAGTGAATCCCCAAGGGTAATTCTGCAATTAGTCAGTTTTTTAACTGTGCAACAAGATACATGGGTCTGTGAAAACGTAATTATCAGCACTTGTTCCTAATGACGTTTGTGAATCTTTCTATGTAATTAATGTACGAATTCTTTGTTTTCAGGCCAGACAATGCAGTGCCAGGAGATGTGCTTGTATTAACTAAACCCTTGGGAACACAAGTGGCTGTAGCTGTGCACCAGTGGCTAGATATTGTGAGTACACTACAAAAAAAGAAACAGGGAAGAGAGTTGTGAGTTAAAGGTGACCTCCCTTATTCCTTCAAAATGACAAAGTTCAGCTCATGTGGGAGTGATCTATCACCTCTCATCCTTCCTCCTTGGTGTCTCAACTTTCCCTGCTTACATGCAAAACTATCAGAATCAAGGCAGTTTAATATTTTGTGCTTAGTGAGCCCTTCTTAATTGCACCTAATTCTTAGTTATTTCTCAGGCATTGCTGTAATAAAATTGTTTACTAATGGAACAACAGACTAGCACCCTGGGTAAAATTATTCCCTACTCCACCTGCCAAAGTAATTGGCAACACTTATTGATGGCAATTAGGCCAAGAGTGCTGTCTGTGCTCTTGGGCTTTCTGCTTGTGTACATGGAAATATATCTATGTTTCACATGTATTGCCCTGTGCATTCAATAAGAATATTTCTAGCAGCATTATGTATGTAGATATACTTCCATCTGTTTCTTCAAGCAAAAATATAACTACTGAACTGAAAAGTGATTGCAAAATTGGCATCTGCTTATGTTGTCTGGCTCTCACTATGTGTCTTCAAAATTATAACTGCTCAGTTTACACTTCAAAAAGATGCATCTTTTCTACTTTTGGGACTACTGAGCCAATAGACTGGCAGAGGAGTGAGTTGGAATCTACTTTGGTTTGGCTGTTGGCCACTGCATTGTCAGATGAATTCTAATTACTCAGCTAGTGTTAGAAAAGTGGGAGAGAACCAGCTTAAACTTTCGTTGGAGTCTGAAGCGTGAGCAACAAGAGAAAAATATTTTTCTCCTTCTGTACAGGATCTGGCCTAGTTCTGACCCCTTCAGAATCCTGTGTTTTTTCCAAACAGCTATAAGGATCAGGGCCTCAGATAATCTTGATATGAAAATGGAGTGAAACAAGACACCAATTTTATAGTATGTTTTCTGGCCATAATCTTACTTCTTAACTTATTTGTTATTGTACTGACGAGCAGACTTGAAAATTAAGGATATTCTGAATTTCTACATATTTCAAATACTACTAATTTCCTTGACTGTCAAACAGAAACACTTTCAGTCTGAAAAACAAGGACAGCAAGGAAATCAATCCTCCTATTATGTGTAAACAGAATATAACTTCAGTTGTGTTAGGAAAATTTCTGAGCAGCTGTGCTGCCTTTTCTTTAGATTTGTTTTATGAAAAAGTAGGGAAAGGGAAACTAGAATTACCCATCACAAATCCATCTGTAAATGAAATTTTGGTAGGGAATTGGACTTTGTATGACAAAGTGTGTGGGAGAAGCTATAGTACATCAGGTTTATGCATAAGGAAGAAAGGAAAAGTGGAGTGTAGAGATATGTGACTGAAACATAAATTTTAAAAAAGCCCAACAACCTAAAAGCTGAGGTATTTAAACGGGGCAGAAGTGAGCAAGTTCCTGGTGACAAGTGAAAGGAAGATCCAAATGAAGGTGAAATTTGTCCTTCTTGCTTGGTTGCTGCCAGCGCTGCTGCAGCCAGTCCCAGCTGTGTTTCTGGGAAGAGACTGCAGAGCCTGCAGGGAGCTGGGCTCCATGGGCCCCAAGATCAGGTCAGGGATGTGCCAGGGGTGATGGAGCCATTGGCTGTGGCTCTGGCAGCCAGGCTGGTCCACAGCTGGGAACTGCAATCCTTTGCTTTTTCTCTTTTAAATGCATGAAAGCAGTTGCTCTGGTGTGCCCCTTCAGAGAGGGTTTTCTGGCCTTGGTGTTATATACAGACCCTTCAATTTGGAAATCTAAGCTTGCTTTTAAAACTTTTTTGGGAGTTTTTGTGAACTTTTCTGCCTTTGTTCCCTGTTGACTAACCCCGGTATTTGATTACTGTAGTGGAGAGGAATTTGCCTCTTTGTAAGCTACCTGTGTTTGTGGCTCTTACAGCCTCAACCTTGAGTTCTGCTTCCTCATAGTTCCTGATTTCCATTCCCATCATCTGACTGGTTTCCATCCCATGATCAGCCTCAGAACTTCGTTTTTGAAAACTAAAGCAGAGTGATTGCTCAAGTTTTTCAGTCATACCCAGAGTAAGAATAATCACTGTTCTGTCACCTCTGTAACAGACTCATTTTATTTTTTGACAAGGTCTCTCATTTATGTAAGCAAAAATGCTTTTCTTAATTAATTAGTAGATCCAGTTCAACCTAACTTCAGAAACTCTGATCCCACTGCCATCATTCCTTGCTCTTTCCAAATTTATTTATTTCAGCTGACCAGTCTTTCCCCATTTTGCCATTTCTGGATTCTCTCTAACACCCCTTGAAGTCAGTGTCCATTTGTTAAGACAAGATCCTCCACCAGTGCAGCATCATGTATTGATTCTTAGTACTTTTTGCACCTTTGGTTTAGTAAGAGGTTTGTTCTGTGCATTTACTCTATGGAATGGCAGTGTAGGCATTGTGGCTTCAGAAAATCCTATGTTTGTTTACTTTCAGTTCTCTGTAATTTTTTTTCATTGAAAAGAAGTAAATTAGTTTGTAATGTTGCTCTTAACAGTTAAATAGTTGCTTTGTTTCATTCTGGATCTGGAATCCCTTCAGCTTGGAATGAAGCAATTGCTCTTTATAAAGGTACCACTTGCTAAATTGTTCTGAAACCCTTCTGGGATAAAAAGCATTACTTGGAATGTGATGAAGAAATGAGTGCATACAAGACACTGGAGAATGGGTGGAAGGGGATGCTGATATTAAACTGTAAAGCAGACTAATGAAACTGCCTTAATCCTAAACCAGAGTGATAATATCCTACTTTAGCATAAATTCCTCTGACTTGGACTGGTGAATATCAGTGGTGTTTCCTGATCAAGGTGTCCAGGTGTGAAATCAAGAATTTTTTCTCTTAAAAAAAAGAAGAAACCAGAGATTACAAATCTCAACTTCCAGCAAACAAGTTCTGTTTATTTGGCTGTGGGGATTCAATCCAGAGAGTTGCCTTGAAGGAGTTTTTGCCCTGGGGTAGTTTATTCCACTCCACTAAGCTGCTGACAGCAGGATTTGAAGTGCCTAATAGATCCTGGGTACAGCAGAGTAAGGCACACACCTCTGACTGTCGACCCTTTTGCCTCACTTTAACTGAGCTTTTTAAAAAGTACATTTTTGATTAGGGATTTTTTTTTTAAAAAAAGGGGTAAGGGTATGCTTTAAAATATAAAGCTGAAAATCTAAAAGAATCATCTTTATTTCATCCAATAGCCTGAAAAGTGGAATAAAATCAAGCTTGTGGTAACGCAAGAGGATGTAGAACTCGCATACCAGGAGGCAATGATGAACATGGCACGGCTGAACAGAACAGGTAAGAAGGGGAAGGGGGTTGTGGGTTTTTCCAGTTCCATACCAAATTTCATTTCACTGCCATGGGGAAGTGTGACACAACCGCTTTATCCTTTCCTTCTGCCCCATCTTTTTGCTTGATCAGTGTTGGTGAAATAAGCAAATTTAAATCAAATGCCCTCCTTTAATTACACAGCAAAACCACAAAGCTGCTGGATGCGATTATGACTCGTGTGAGTAACATCCCAGAGAGTTAGAGGATGCTTTAAAGGGACATATATTGGATTTGTTCCTTATCTTCTGTGCATAGAGAAGGCCTGACACTGATAAGGTTAAAAGAATTTGAAATAGAATAAGAAAGGAAAAGCTCTTATGTTATGTAAGCTTCAATTTAAATTTTGGGTTTTTTTAATTCAGTCATGTTCTGTGCTTCCCAAAGTGTGGAATGTGTAACACATGGTCTCTTTTTTGTTTGTTTGTCTTGTTCCTGTTTTTGTGTGTTGGTTTGCATTTTTTTCTTCTTAATTTTGGTCGAGGGAAGGTTCTGCTCTTACACTAGAAATTTTATTTCATGATTTCCCTTATTTGTTCAAAGTATCTTTGACAGAGTAGAGAATTGAATTATGTGTTTTCTTACTTACTTCTCACTTGAAGAAACGGGGATAGTTAAATATCTCTTTTTCCATTCAGCTTTCATTTCTTATGTCATCCCACTGTTTTGGTTTTTTTTTGTTATGTCACAAAGCCTTCCAGGAAAAATAAATGACCAGGGATTGTCTTATGGAAAAAAATTCAGTCCTGCTCGTGTATTGGGAAGCACCAGAGAAGTGCAAAGCATTCTTGGTTTTGTTTTTTTTCCACTCTCTCATCAGGCACCTTTAACAACACTTAAATATTCTTAACTGGGCTATTGTCCTGCATGCTGAGGTGCCCTTTTTCCCATCCAGAAGTTCCAAATGTGCAGGAATTTCATGAATGCATAGGTGGGGAGGCTGGGACCCTTCCCCCACAGCCTGCAGGCTTTGTTCTTAAGCTCTTAAACTTTGAGTGTCCAGCAATTAATTTGTGATGTCACCAATTCCCAAGTGGTAGAGGAAGAGATGTGAGAAAACTGACCTGTGTCTGGTCCTTGCCCTTAGTAAAGCAAAGCTGAGCTCAGAACCTCTCTGGCCCTCAGCTAGATTTGAATCTGAAGCAAACCCCTGTTTCTCAGACTGCCAGTATAAATTAGTAGCACATGTCTAATAGAGCATGCCCATAAATGCAGCTTTGATGACAGATTTTCAGCATGATTTAATATCTTAAATACAAGTTGATTTTTTTTTAAGTGTTACATGCAGTATTGGTGAATTCCAGTTCTCTTTAAGCATGATTTTATTTATTTTATTAGTTTAACCCAACCCTATTTGGATTAAAGGTATTCAGCTTCATTCAGACTGTTAACAATACTGCTGAAGCATTGCTTTTCCTCATAATTTGTTTTTTTTTCTGATTTGGTATTTTTTTTCCCCCCTCCCTCTATTGTAGCTGCTGGACTCATGCACACTTTCAATGCACATGCAGCTACAGACATCACAGGATTTGGGATCCTGGGGCATGCACAGAACCTTGCCAAGCAGCAGCGAAACGAGGTGTCCTTCGTGATCCATAACCTTCCCGTTCTTGCCAAGATGGCTGCTGTCAGCAAGGCTTGTGGAAACATGTTTGGCCTCATGCACGGGACTTGTCCAGAGACTTCAGGTAGGTGACAGTTGTGCCACCCTCTTCCTTCCCTGCACCCCCACCTTAGAATTTAATATCAAATGTACAAATCGTGTGCCTTGTGCATTCAGCAGCACGGTTGGCTTGGCAGGTAGCCAGGCTAATGAGCATCAGCCACACAGCTGTTCACAACTGACTTCTTCAGCCTAACTTCCAAACCACCATCCTGTTCTGAATGCCTTCTACTTCCATATGGAACACTGTTGTAGAAACCCTGGGTTTGCAGTTAGAAGTTTGTGATGGTTTTAGGTTTGTTACTATGAAAATCTGTGAAGTTGAGTGATGAATGGGCCAGTCTTTGTGAGTGAGGCTTTATCTGTCCCCAGCATACAGACATCCAAGAATATAGATTTTCTCCCTTACTTTTATGAAATTGGACTATAAGGGACTATGACTAGCAGAAAAAAAAAATTGGTCTCTGACCCTTTCATTACTTGAGTTGTCTGCTTAATAAAGCTGCCACTTGCAGTGACAGTGAATACAACAGACTGTACAGAGGATCTGGCTGTGGACAAACATTTACAGAGTTGTTAAGTTGCTTTTTAAGAGTAGGCCACTTCTCTGATGAGCACAATCACTGTCCTCTGCTAGAAGTCTTTCTACTTCACTTTCCCCTTGAATCTTCTGTCCTGTTCTGTTATGTTTTTTCTAATTTAATCTGACTTCTGTTTCTCTTTGGGAAATGGAGAAAATGTAGCACCAAATCTGTCTTTTTCCTCTTACCTCATTTCTCCACCCTCTTCTGGCTCTCCAAAAGTATTATCCAAGTTCTCTGCAGTTCACAACGGAGAGGGCCCCTTGAAGCTAAACAGTCTGAAGATCTGGAAAGAAGCATCACAGTGAGAGCCATAAACTTTTCCCCTGGTGAATACACAACTTACCCCGATCTGAATTGTCCCTTGGCCATCTGTGTTTGAGCAGACACTCTGTCCTACATAGACTGTGTGGCTCAGATGATGTGTAATAAGATATGGGATGTAAAGCCTTTGAAGAGTTCAAGAATCCAGCATCAGTAAGAAGGGACCAGAAATACCTGGTGGCAGCTTGGCAAGATGTGTCAGTAAGGTTGGTAGCACCAGACAGATTCTCACTACCCAGAGCCCACCTAGCCAGAGTGCTGGTAGCATTTGTTATCAGTTGGAAAGAGTCCAAAAAGTAGCTGGGACACAGAGCTGGAACTGCAAGGTGCTCTTTCGGGTCAGTGGCTATAGCAGAGGTTTGAATAGCAGTTGGTGTGGGAATGGTTTAGCTGCAAAGTCTTCGGAGCTGCCCATACTGCTCCCTGGGGATACCCAATTCTGCCTTTTCACTGAGGGAATGTGAAGCAGTGCAGATGGATGCACTGCTGGGAAGTGGGAAACGCTTGACTTCAGAATCTCTTTTGGGACTTGAGAGCAAGAACTGTCTTTGAAATGCTGAGCAGCCTGTGTTTGGCAGAGATGGATGATGATGGAAAAACCAGCGAGGCTTATCTGGCTGGCTGTGAGCTGTGGGTGCCTCAGAGCTTGTCTGTTTGATTTCATCACAGCACTGGGTTTCTCACATTAGAGGTGGCCACAGGGATTTGTGAGAGGGCAGTGTCTGCCAGATATTCAAAAGATCTGTAGCCACGTGGACACACCAGCCCTGCCCTGAAAGCTGTGTAACCACAGTCACACAGGCTTTGGGCTTGCACTGCACAGCCTGACGTGTCTCAGCAGTGTGTGAGCTCGGGCAGGCTGTGCTGGGATGGCTCCTTCAGACCCAGGCTGTCTGCACACCTCGAGTCCTGGAGTTGATTTATGTGAAGGCATGGCTCTGCCTCCCTGTGCCTGATACCCAGCTGTGAGGAAGCCTGTTGGGGGCTGCTCAGGGCTGTTCATACTGTAATACAGACACTCTCCTTCTCTGTTGGCTTAAACTTCCAGACACGCTCTGTCTGTCGCTTCTTCATCTGTGAACAGATGTTTTTCAGCAGACTGGGCAGGCAATGAGAAATTTACTGGAAAACTATTTGAATGGATTTTAAGGTTATTATGGGATTTTTTTCCCCGTGTGCATTTGCTGGCCACCTGTTGACAAAAGTCAGCGTTGAAAAGATCTGTTACATCATCTCTTCCATCTTCCAGGCACTCTTGCTTATGGTGTATTTTCTTAAAATTGCACTTTACATGATTTTGTGCTTTCTATTAGGTAATTCTTTGCTGGTGGTTAAAGTTGCAGTCAGGCAGTTGGTTTCCAAAGAATTAACTCTGTTAGAGTGGCTGCTTGCAGAGATAAGTCACAGAGTTACTCTGTATGGGACGCTTATGCATGTGTGTATTTTTGCCATCCTCTTCTAATAACTTTTGAACCTGCTGGCTGGTGTCAGATGACTTTTTTAGCTGTAGTAGAGGTATCTCAGCATCTTGGTGTTTGTGCACATTTGGTGGAAATTGGCAGATGGGTAGAAAAGAAGGGCTGTGTCAGTGCCTGATTAGAGGCAGGGCTAATGATCTCATCCAAGTCATTGTGGGAGAAAGCCATTAGCAGGGGAAAGGACACTTGCTTTTGATTCATGAACTGTTTGTATCTCTGCTCTTAATTGCAAAGCTTTGTCTAGCCTGCTTTTGAAGTGTTCTATGTCCACTTCTCTGCTTGCAATACTCTTAAAACAACAACACTGTTCAAAACCTCTTACCAAAAAAAAAAAGCCTTTTATTTTTAAAAAGATAAGCCAGGACAGATACCAAGTATCTGCATCCTTTCAACTCCCCAAAACCAGAGCAGCTGGGAATACCAATAACAAACTGGACTAGAATAAACAGTAGGGAACCTTAAGGACTTACCCAAGGCTTAATGAGACTGGTCAGTCTAGCAGAGAAATAAATATAATCCCTGCATAGAGGAAACCTACTGTTGGCTGAGAGTAGCCCATAGCATTTATTAAGGGTTATTGATTAAACTGTGGGAAGCAGCCAGCAGGTGGGGAGCGATTTTTCACTGGAAACTGGGGTTTTGTACTTGTGTTTGATCTTGCCAAAGAATGATAATGGACTACAGGTACCAGTGATACAAAATTCCAGAAACAGAGTGTGTGTTGAAAAGATAATTGAGTGAAGATTACTTTTGTGCTCTTTCTCATTTCCTTTTTTGCCATACTTGTACACCTCCCTTCTGGCTGGTTAGTACATTCTCTGCACTCTCTCTTGTAAACCTCTTCCCTGACTTGCATCACAATGTAAGTTTCTCTTCAATTTGATTTAGAGCCTTCCATGGGAATGTCACATAATTCCTTTGCAATTGATTTGTCTGTTATATCCGGAGTAGTTTTAAGTGCTGTCATTCAAGCTTATGGGGGTTTTTTGTTGTTGGGTTTGATGGAAGTACCTGGATGTTACTTTTGAAATGTCAGAGAGGTGGGCATTTTCTGGCTGGCACACTTGTTTTCTTCATGTAGAATCGAAAAAATTGCTTTTGCTCTTCCATTTATCCTTATCATTAATTCCTCACGTTCAGTAGCTGCTTCTTTGTCATGGCCTCAAATTAAAAATGTCTTTAGTCACCACTGAGAGGACTGACTGTGTGCTTGGAAAAGCAAACATAAAGGTGGCTAAGGTCAAACATAAAGGTGCCCAAGGTGCCAAGGGCCTGTCTGGGGGCTGTGGAGCAGGAGGTGGCACTGAGCCCAGCTCAGCAGGTGGCCCTTTGCCCCAGGGTTGGCCAGAGTTGGTGGTATAACTTGTGAGGGTCAAATTACTCTTTAGGAGTAAGTGAGCCTCAGCATTTGCCCAAATTTCTGTTTGTGTCAATCTACTCTCTTGCCTGTGTTCTCCAAACATTTTCAATTCACTTGCTAAGCTGCCTTTTTCAGTGCTTTGGGATTCTTAGAATGGAAGTGCTCTGAGGTTTAATCGTGGAATGGTGAGCTTGCTAACTAGTTAACTGTGCTGCTTCTGAAAGCATTTTTTAGTAAATAAAATATTTTCACTTGTGTCTGAGGAAAAAAAAACTTAAATGGAAGGCTAAAAAATTTCTCAAACAAAGGGGTCACAAGGACTGTCACAGGGAGCACTGGATCAAGCCTGTGTTTAATGTTCTGCCTCTTGCATTCTCAGCAGGGCACTGGTCCCTGCTTTGATGAATGATTTCATTGCAGGCCATGGGATTACTCACAGAATCAGCTGCCACCAATATGTGGTTACAGGTATCTGCACATGACCTTTACCCAAAATGTTTCTGTGTAAAGGCACGTTGCAGTCCTCTGTGGAAGGTTACAGTGCTGGGGTTGTTTCAGTATGTCATTTGTTGGCATCAGTACCACGTCCTTTTGCCAACATCTTTTGTGTGTATTTGGCTTCATTTATATGAAACTAAACACTGAATTCAGGCACAAACCTCTTGCTGCAAAGCAAGAGCTTGGATTTCCATGGTGTCTTCTCTTGGAATCGCTGGATTTCATTAGACTCCACTGAAGTCACCAAGTGCTTGTCCAAGTAGGGCTTTGGCAGATGCAGGTTTGAAGTGCTTTGCAAACAGATGTCTGATGCTCTGCTCTCTCTCTTCCCAGGAGGCCTCCTCATCTGCTTACCACGGGAGCAGGCAGCACGATTCTGCGCCGAGATCAAGTCTCCGAAATACGGCGAAGGGCACCAGGCGTGGATTATCGGGATCGTGGAGAAGGGCAACCGCACGGCCAGGATTATAGACAAGCCACGGATCATTGAGGTGGCACCACAGGTGGCCACTCAGAACGTGAACCCCACGCCCGGTGCCACCTCTTAATAGAGATCAAATAGCTGTTTGTTTTTTTGAATAGATCTATTCCTTTATCATCCTACAATTTAAAGAACTGTAAAAAAAAAAAAAGAAAAGAAAACTTGTTGTGTCTGCACATCTGGTGGCCTTAGGTCAGTTTATGAGTGGATACAAATAATAAAATGAAATCCATTGCCTTTTTTTCCTGTTACATTAACTGAAGATGCACCTAATCTTGAGGCAGCTTCTGAGTTGAGAATTATATTGTTATCCAATACTGTTGATTCATTTTGAATCTTTAGACACTTATCTCTTGCCGCATAGGCTCTTTTTAAAGGTGCTTTCACGTAGCACAGACATTACCAGTAGTAGTGTCAAATAGCAGTTCGTGTCCTTTCATTATGTGTATATTTATCACGAGTCTAATTTTGATGCCTTGAGTGATATTCCAGAAAGGCAATAAATTGAAAAGCGACACAGTGGGTTACCCAGTAGTAAGATGGTTGCATGATTGCATTCAATCTTCGATTTATTTTATTTTTTAATTATTTTTTTTTGGTAAGGTTTAGTCTTACCAAGAGCATCTACGACCCTGGACTTTGCTTGGTAGTGCACTCAGTTTAAACAGCAAGTGCTGACTTTTTGCATGGAAAGCGCTTCAGAGTCGAAGGAGTAATTTTAAATTTCATTATTTGTAGACCTGACAATATTTACTGTATTATCAATGATTGTTTTCTTTATTGATAGTAAGGACAAATAATTCTTTTTTTTTTTTTTCCTTTTGCAACGTGATTGGATGTGCTATAGTGCAACAAAGGTTTTTCAGACCAAAAGGAGGTTACTGTATAATATTCATTTACAATTCACTATATAAATAACTACACAAATAATTTTTAAATATAATCAAACTAAAATAAACCTCTGTTCTGTGGATGGTAGTGTTTAATACATTTTATATTTTGTATAGTGATTACAAGCCTTTTTTGTTTCTTTTAAAATCAGCAGCTGTTTAGTATAATTCTTAGTATTATTTTGTTCTTTGCTCAAATACATTTTTCTGCACGCTTTTGTGATCTGTGTTTAAAACCAACATTGCCAACATTGCAGCTTGAACTTAAGCTTGTTATTCAAAATAAATATTTAATTTTTTTTATTGCTCTTGTATAAGTGCATGAACTTTTGATTCCTAGCTGAATTATTCCCTGGAAAGAGGAGAAATCCTCAGGCTTTTTTATTCTATTGCATGTATGATTATATTGATAATTGTGATCGCTCCTTTAATCAGTCCTCCAAGCTGTGATGTCCAGTGGTAACCTTGAGTAAAGCTGGGGGCAAGCAGGTTACCTTCAAGCATATTATCCACTCTATTTTGTTTATTTTACTCACCAGCGCCAAGTAGGCAACATTTTGAATTGTTTCCTCTGCAAGTGCTCCTGACTGTGCCTGCTGTCAGCAAAGACGGGCTCCTGAGCAGCCCTGTCCTGGAATGCTGGATGCTGGAGCCCATTTCTTCCCATTGCAGCAGCCTCACAGCTCACCCTGCTCTGCTCAGACGCACCGTGCCGTCCTTCTTCTGAACTGCACTGAACCTGCTCTAGTGAAGCTTCTCCCAGATTCTGGAATTCGCTCTGTGATATTCGGGCCAGGAAGAAAAAAGTCTTGGATAACCATTACTGCAGCAAGAATTAAAAAGGCTTTTGTCTACGAACATTGAGTCACTGGAGCTGAGCCAATCTCGTGCATCATGCAAGGTTTAAATTTCCAGTCTTCCTCCTAATGGCATCTCTGGCAAAACTTGGCTCATTTTTTTTCCACTCAGGTTCTCAACCTTTTCAAAGCTAGAATTTTATTTTTTTTATTTTTTTTCATCCCCTCTTCGGGAATAGCTTAAGCCACGCAGACCCTCACGCTCCTTTTCCTCAAGATGAAGTCCAAGAGTTGCTTGTTCACCACAAAGCCTCAAAGCAATAACCAAGTTTTTGACTTTGCTTTGAGGAAAAAAAGTTGCTAGGTTTTTCCCAGCAGTCCTGAAGCATCAAAAACCAGTCGTGAAAAAAATTCATTTTCCTTTTTTCCCCCCTGCTGTTTTGTGACATTTGTTCTGTATCCTGATGTGAAACCATGGACCTGACTTCTGTTCATTTGCTTTATTATGGTCATGGACAAGACACTACTTAAGGGTTTTTTTTTTAAACTAATAAAATCACCTAAGTAGATCAAATGGGTGCAGAACAGTTGAGTACTTCTGCATGAAAGTGCTCGTTACAAAGATCTGTTGTATTTTAAACTGGCACTGGATGTGTGTCAGTTCACCCTCGACAGGAAAAGGGCCTGGTTGGTAGATACTGCTGGGCTTTTTTCACTTGTTATGATGGTTAGTTCATGAGCCAGGTGTGAAAACATTTCTCCTTCCCTAGAAGTGACTTGAATGGCAGAATGATCATCTCCAAGGAAAGGGTGTGTGAAAAGGTGAGTGGAAATCCACAGCCATCAGCAAGAACCATCTGGACTTTTGGAGGAAGACTTCCTGTGAGACAGATGCAAGTAAAACCCCGGAGAAGAATCAGTCACTTTCCATACTAGTGTAGGCATATGATCTGACTCAGAAGCCTCTCCTGATGCTCCCCAATGGCTGGAATTTACATCCCAAAGTGCTTCCTGGCTTGGGTGATGAGTTGGGACGTCCTCTGTGAGCACCACCTAATCACTTGGGGTGTGCAGTGAGTTGTGTAAGAGGTTTAATGATTCGTTTCGCTAAATCAAGGATTGTACACCAGGAATGAGGTGTAGGAGAGTGTATTGTAAGGGGCTGGCAAGTCTTGAGTCCTGCACCTTTAAGCAAGACACAAGAGATCTCCTCTTAAACGAAGATTTTTTTTGACATGCTGTCATCAAAAAGCTGTGAGAAAGCAGCAGTGAACAGTTGTTTTTATTAGCCACGTCCAGTCATTTACACACATGTAATGTACTTTTTTTTCATACACAGGTACCTCTGTGTGCACCAGCTCCCATCCCTCGGTCTGTACGAGAAGGCTGCCTGTGAAACTCCATCCAAGTTGTGAAAAAAGAAAAACAAAATTCTTTCTTTAAAAAGAAAGAATTTAGTAATTGAAATAACCACTAGCCTAAACAATATATTTGTTAAGTAGCATATATTCTTGGAAAGTTAGTATCTGTTATTACTCCTTAAGATGTTGGTTTCCTTAGCCTTTTGCTTTTCTTCCTGTATGAGGGAAAAAATAACACTCTTAAAATCTGCAGCAGTATATAAAGCCAGAATAGTTTCGTCCTTCTTTTTTTTTTTTTTTGAAGTTATTTTGATTTCATGCTTTGCTAGGAATTCAGGACTGACCCTTTTCTAATTAGGAGATTATGAAAATCAGCGTGAATGCTGCAGTGAGAGGACAGCAAACCTGAGTCACTGTGGGGGAGTGGATGGGCACAATGGCTGATGCTTAGTGTTTCACTGATTTTTCACTGAATGTCTGGTGAACAGTTGGGAAGATTCACCTGGGTGCTCATCCATATTCTGACCATGAGATGTGATTGGCAACCCCTGTGGCTGCTGCTTGAAGAGGGGAAAGGAATCTTGGAATTCAGCAGAGCCCAGGAACTAGAGCGAAGCGCAGGGCAGAGAAGTCATTGAGACCCTTGACCTTTTATTTGTCACTATGTCCCCCTACTTTGTTCTCTGTTGGATCCATGTTTCCCTTTTCCTCCTTTTCACTGCTAATGTGTCCACAGAATCCTTCCTTGAATCTTCTGATCATGAGAAATGAACCTGTGCGTTGGCGGCGGTGGATTTTGTTTTTCTTGTTATTGTCTCATCTACATCTGTTTTCCCTGGCATCTCAGTTAAAAAAGCTAATTTTGCTGAGTTGGAGCAGCTGCCACTTCCCACCATAGTAAATTAAGCTTTCAGAAGACCTCATCTTTGGAATTACAGTTCTGATCATAATGTGGATTTTAATAGTCAATTGAGATGCTTATTAAATTATAACACTGTGCATTAGGAACGTTCATGTGCTGCTGGAGAAATCTCAATCGTTTAGGTTTTATTAGTTTCGTGATTTAATGAACAGAAAACATTAAAACTAAAAGCCAAATGCAAACCAGCTGTATAAAAATGTTCTATAAAATTCAGGGAACTGACAGACATAGCTGTAAAAGTACTTTGCAAAGACACAGCCTCTCTTAAATGCCATCCATTTTAATAAAGTGATTAATGCCACCATCAGCTTTCTTAACAAAGAAAATTTCTCCCTTGTTTCTTCTCCCGTGTTCATGAGATTCAGCTGTACTTAGCATGGTAAGTGAGGCTTATCGATTGTTTGAAAATTACTCACTCTGGGCTGTTAAGATGCAAAGGGTGGTATTTTTCACGTGTCCACACACTTTTGTTCTTAGGGTGAGTGGCTACACCACAAGCAGCCACTCAGTGGCTGAGTTAGTGGCTGTCACTGTGGTCCCCAGAGCTGCAGCCCTGAGTGGTGCCAACAGTGCCTGAGATCAGTATTTTGCTGCGTTAAAGTTCGATCCTGGGCTGCATTAGCAGGAGGGTACAAACAAAGGGCAGTCACCTCAATCACCCACTGCTCACTGCCATTGTGGGTGAGGTGTCCTGAATCATTTTGGGGTGTGATATAACACAACAGGGTGGTCCAGTGACATGGGAGTTACTGGTGGTATTATCAAGATAACCAGAGAAGCTGTAAGTAAAAAGGAATAATTGTGTTCAATGCACAGAGAGATGAATTTTTTGAAGCTCCTTTTTAAAAATGCATACATTAGGAAGAAGGTTCTTCACTCAGAAGGTGGTCAGGCACTGGAACAGGCTCCCCACGGAAATGGTCACAGCACCAGGCCTGACTGAGTTCAAGGAGCCTTCGGACAACACTCTCAGGCACGTGGTGTGATTCTTGGGGTGTCCTGTGCAGAGCCAGGAGTTGGACTGATGGTCCTTGTGGGTCCCTTCCAGCTCAGGATATTCTATGATTATAAATATATTTATGCAGGGATGTATTATGTATGTATAAAAGCATCTTAGTTCTCAAACTCCTAAATCAGTACAGCCAAATCACTACTTCTTGTTCATTTTTTTCAGGTATGAAAGACACCTTTGCATAAGATGCTGTCAAACACCTGTGGAAGAAATACCCACATTGCAAACAGGTCCCTGCCAGAATAGGCATATGTAGTATTGTTCTGCTTCATCCTTTTGATGGGACTTTTACCTAAATTTTGAAACAGATGATGATTTATTGAGGTTCCTATTTCAGTTTGGATTGTAAAGGCAATTGCAGTGTATATCTGAGTTATACATAGGCTTTTCAGTGCAGTTATAATTAGGACTTCAGTAATAAAATTATTACTCTGAGTTTTCTTAGTTTTTTTTTTCTGTTCCCCCTCACTTGAGTTTGATTTGAGGGACTTTATTAACTTTCTGTTTACCTATGAGTAAGAGTTTTGCTACAGCTCAGGAATCAAAGGTCTGGTTTCCTTGGCAATGATGGACTGGGTGCTGTCACTGCTGTTGCAACTTGTCCCTTCACAGTGCCTGTACTCTTGGCTCTGTGACTACACAAAATCGTTTAGAGACCTTTTTTTTCTGGGTTCCTAACCTGGTTTGTCCCACTTCTATGAACAGCATATGTGGAACCACTGACCACGAGAGCCACAAAGAGGAATGCACCCTAGATCAGGCAAATGCCACAAATGGAGTATGTTAAACCTGCTCTGGTACCTCTTCACTTAAATCACTGGGAGTTTTGCCAGAGTTTTCAAGGGAACCAGCTTTTAGGGCACAGGTTATGTTCAGGAGCTCTTCCTATCCATACCTTGGCTTCTGTTTAACTGCGGCACTAACATGAAGCTTAGTGTGTTGACAGCTGACATTTTGATCCATCAACAAGTCACCTCGGATTCCAGCAAAACCTGTTGCAGAATGGGAGTTAAGCTTCCTAAAGGAGTTGTGAAGCAGAGTTTTGGTTCCCACCCTGTGATCATGAGACCGCTTGGATCTACAGGGGACTCATGACGGTGCCTCTCTGGAAGCAGGGCCTGGATTGCTCATGAGTGAGGGGCAGGTGTGAGATCTATTTTCAATGCCGGGTTAGCAAAATAATGCAAATTCTTGATGCAATTTCCTTCCAGTCCTCATAGCGCAATGCAGTTTATGACAGTGTTTTTGTTACTGGGTTTGCTGCCCTCAATTTACCATTCCTCTCTCTCTCCTGGCTTTCTTATCCAGATCCCCAACTTCTCCATCTCCTGGAAGAGTAGCTGGAAGAGCATCTTGCAAGGCTGGACCTGGAACAGGCAGCACACTGCCTTCCTCCCACCTTCACCCTCCTCAGAACTCTTAATGTCTGTCCCCACCTCTCTACTCCATCCTGGTCAGAGATGAATCTCCTTGGCCCCGGGACAGGGGAAAGATGAAGCACAGCAAACTCCAGTAGGAGACACCCCACCTTCCAGCAGCGTAGGGCTTGAAGAATGAGCTGACTGCCACAGCGGTGTTACAAACTGTGACACGAGGGGGCTGAAGTCCATTTTGCAGGAATGGTGAAGCTCCACAGTGCTGTGGGATCAGGGACACATAAAAAGACAATGAAAATAATCTTCTGAACTCTGCTGCAGGTCTTAGTGATGGGTCTGTTTTCAGCCCCTTAATATTCTCAAGTGTGTCAGTCTGAGGGAAATGATACAACTTTGTTGATGCACTCAGTGTTTATTAAGGCAGATGAGAGGTGTCCTAAGGTGTGCTTAGGACAGGGTATACTGAATATGTCACTTTTAAACATATCACAGCCTCAGAGGAATATCAAGTCTCTACAGCTGATTTTTTTTTTTGCCACCTCTATTTGCAGCTGCCATTTTTAATGCTTCTCCACTCTCTCCCTATGCCAGGTTTCCTCCCCCGGGCTTTTTTCCCCTCCTCTTCCACCTTCCCAGGTGCTGCACTGCAACACCTTTTTGCTCCTTCCCCTCTCTTTTCTTACTCAAAAGCCCCAAAAAGCAGCAAAGAAGGGTGGTCAGAAGGGTCACCCAGCACAACCCCCCGGGGCGGGGGAAGCAGAGCCTCCCTGAGCGCGGGTTTGATGCACCACGGGCATCGCAGATCCCCGCCAGTGCCACCGGGGCCACAAACGGCAGATGCACGGAGGGTCGAGGAAAGCCTCCTTAGGGACAGGAGATAAGGAATCGATCCATGCCGGCCTCAGAGAGCGGCACAGGGCTGACGAAACCCTTGCAGCTGGCAGAGAACGTGAAAACCATGGGAAGCGGGCGGACGTGCAATAGCAGGGGCCGGGCTCCCCCCAGTGCCCTCCCCGGCCTGCACAAGCCCTTCCCACCCCAGGCTCGGCCTTCCCCTGGCTCCCGGCGGGATGTGGGCTCTGAGCATGCACGGCCCTGCCCAGCGCATGCGGCCGGGGATCGGGATCGGGGTCGGGATCCCGCCCCGTCCCGCCCCGAGAGGTCGGGCGGGCAGGGAATGCTGCGGGCCCCATGGAGCAGCTCGGGAAGCGCTCGGCGGCCCGGCTGGACACCGTCCTGCGGCACCTCTGCCCGCGGCTGGGGGCGGCCCCCGCTCCCGTATCCTTTCTGGAGTGGGCTCGGGAAGGGTCCGTGGTTTGTCCTGCAGGGACACTGGCCTGGGAAGGACACCCAGGCCGAGTCCCTGCCCTGTGTCCTGGTTGTGGGGTGGAGACGTGCCGGGGGCCCTGCCCTGTGTGCTGCCCTTGCCCTGGCAGCCCCGGCTGGGATTTTGAGGACAGCACCCGTCCCACCCCAAAACCCTCCTGCTGCCTGTGCTTCCTCCCTGAGCTCCAGCCCTGCAGCCCGTCGGGATGTGCATCTGATAATCCGTGTCCTCTGGGCACCACCCAGTACAGCCCCCCAGTACCGAGCAGGGGCTTCCCTGCAGCGAATTCCCCTCATGGAGATTCGAGGGTTTGGGGGGAGATAAACCCTGTGTGACTTAGAAGTTGCACAGCAAGTCTCAGGCTTTGTTGAAAGCTGGTACAGACTTGACTGGTAGAGCATTAGCAGGAAAAAACATCAAGGTTTGTTTTGCCAGTGGGATCTGAGGTGGAAATGTTGGAGGCTGCCAGCTTTGTGACACATCAGACAAAGGGAACCAGGGCAGGGAAGAGATTTCGCGTTGGTCTGTCTCAGGGTTCCAAAAATTAAATAAAGACTGCTTGCTGAGAGTATTTTTAAAGTTGCTGCCATAAATCTTGCTTTTTAAAAAAAAAAAAAAAAAAAGCTGCTGTTTCACAGTGAGAGCTGAACACTGACAAGTTACCTTGAATTGTAATAAATAGGAGAAAAGGATGTGATCAAACAGGATGTAGGAGCCTTCAAATATATATTAAAAATATGAAGACAGATGCCATAACACAGAGATGCAAGCAGGAACACAAAATTAGAAATAAATGCTAGGAAAAACACCCTGATTGTAAAGAGAGAGGAAGTAAGAAGAGGTGATGCACAAGCTGTTTTTAAATCCAAGTCTTGATGCAAAGAGCTTTGGACAAAAATAGGACTAATCTGGGCTGGAGCAAGAAAGGTGTATGGATAAAGTAAGTGACAGAATGTATTAAGAATAGATTTATTTGATACATGGTACATCAGTTTTGTTTTAATCTCTGGCTTGGGTGATTTGGATGGGACAGTCGCTTTTCCTCACAGAAAATGCCTCTTCTTTGACAAAAGAAGTGTCTTGATAGCAATTCCAGTCACCGCCAGAGACACAAAACCTCCAAACCTCCCAAAGCCCGTGAGGTCTCTGTGCTGTCCTGCTGGGGGGCAGTGTGTGTGCCCACCCCTCTGTGCTGAGTGAGCACCTGAGGTTTGCTGCCTTCTGCCACCACAGCACAGGCTCTGACCTTCCCAGGATCATCATCTTCTCTGTTTACAATTAGGGCTGCAGAATAGAGAGTTTAACACCATCTTGTACACGCCCAGTTTCCTCCTGTAGTTGCTTTTAGGGTTTAGTATATTGGAGACTGGAGTGTTGGTTGTGTGGGTATGTTGGAAGATGGGTTGTTTCTGCATATCACTGGAAAAACTCTGCCTTCAGATGGCCTCAGAAAGGAGAGGAAGGTAAAATGTGGCAGATTTTTCTTTGGAGATTGGTGTAGGAGCCAGAGGGGAGTAATGCACCAGTAACACCAGCACTTACCTCCTTAAAGGAAAGCAACTGAGAAAAACCCACATTCCAAGTGCCTTTGGAAGACCACCATTCCTGCAGCTGTGAATTCAGCTTGAGTGCTGCCTGGTTGGGGACACCAGTGAAAAATCAGCACACCAGCTGTAGAAGTTGAAGGTTTCCTCAAAATGCAGGAAAATGGGAGATTCGAAAAGCAGCTGCACCTCTGGAGTGATTTGGGTGTTTGACTTCTGATGCTTCTGACAGAGCTGGGGCTGTCTGGCCAGGGCCATCTCACCAGGGGCCTCTGAGGGGGTTTCTGAGAAAACTGCACAGGTGTATTGTGCAGGATATACAGGAGTCTGCAGCACCCCTTGGGGCACTGCAGGGAGGTGCTTTGGAAAAGCTTCTGGGGACATTAAGCCTTGCTGTGCCTGTGCTTTAGTGTCTCCAAAAGTGTTTATTTGCTTCTGAGTGGCTCCAGGTTATTACATTGCCTGCACAGCTGGATAATGTGCCTGTGAATATGTTGTTCCCAAAAGGATTGTGTGAGGGGAAAAGGGGAAAGTTTAAATGTGCCTTTATGAAAATGAGCTGCTGGAGCTGGCAGCTCCTTCCCAGCTGTGCCTCTTGGTTTCAGTTGTCCAAGCAACCCAAACTTGTCCTCTGAGCATTGCAAGGTGTCAAGAGCAAAACCAGTGAGAGAAAGAGGCAGTGGAAAGCCTGGGAGGAAGGTGTCAAAGGGAGCCCAGCACTTGGTGGACTTGTCTGCTGCTCCCCCAGTTCTGGAAAGTGGAGGTGTTGAGGAGGCCACCACAGCTGGGGCTCAGCCAGTGTCTGTGTCTCCATCAGCTGTCTGTGGACATTTAGGAGCCCGAATGCTCAGGAGTCCCATTTTCACTGAAGTTGGCCCTGAAATGTGGTGTGTGGAGCACTAGTGCCCTCAGTTGGGGAATCCCTTGCTCTGGGACCTGCTGTGGTAGTTTCCACCTGGTCTCCCCGTGTCTTCTTCCTTCCCTCTCTCTTCCATCCAGTTCTCAGCACCTTTTCCTCCCTCTGGCTCATTTTTGCCACACATTTTTGCATGTGCATTGTTTCTTCTCCTACTGTATGTGACTCTTGACCAGATAATGTTTAAGCTTCCTGGTGTGGGGACCATAAACACAACTGTTGTGAGGAAACATATTTATTGTTCCTGAAGCATTTGTGGTTTTATGGCACATTTGTAAGGCAGTGGTGAGCAGTAGAGGAAAGTCAGTGATTTACATAAAAACCTGAAGCAGAGGTGCATGTGGAGACCAGGAAATCTGCACAAAAATGCTCTTTTTTGTCCTTACCCCTGGATGACAATTCATTACCATACACAAAGCTCTTGTGAGGCTTCTTTAGCCAGTAGCTTTTAATTGCCCTGTTGATGAGAATGTTTTTCTGCCTAGGAGAACACAGCTGTGTTTATTTCAACCTGTTGAAATTAATTGATGTGGAGGACAAGCCCATAACTCTCCTCTCTTCCTGCTATTCCTGTCAAGCTTGGGAGGGACCAGATCTCTGTAGTAACTGTAGAGAAGGTGAGGGTTTGCATCACCACATGAGAATGTGAAATCCCAGGTTCACTCCTAATGTTTTTTATTATTTTAATTTTTTTTTTAATTATAGATTTTCATTGTTATTATTTTAGAAGCAAAATAAACAAGAACATGAACCGAATGTCCAGGACAGTAACTTCCTTTAAGATGAACAGAATTTTAGGATCCAGGACTCATGTGCATAGATGATGTTCTGCACTATTTCATTTGATTATATATTCCTTAACTTCCATCCCAGATAAGCATTCCTACTTCTGCCCAAGTCAGTGTTGTTCCTCATTCAGGGGGGTTTTGGTAAGATCTGCTTTCCTTTGTAGATACAGAGATTTTCAGAACTCAGTTCTTTATCCCTACCCCACATGTCGATTAATAGACATTGCACAGCCTTTCACTTTGCAAGGATGTCTCCTTTGTTTAACTGTAGTTTAATGTGTTTCTCCTCTGTGTCTCAGCTACACCCTGGACAATGATCTCCTCACCACTCAGCAGAGGCAGTTCTATGAAGACAATGGGTATCTGCTCATCAAGAAGCTCGTTTCTGATGAAGACATCGAGCGCTTCAGGTACGGGGCACTTGCCAAGGAGTTGGGGGGCCTGTGTGCAGCAGCATCCCAAGGGAGCTCTGGGAAGATGGAGGCAGATGGATTCTCCCAACATGGACATTCCCTCTGCTTTGCAGGAGGGAGTTCATGAGGATCTGTAAAAGAGAGGTGAATCCACCAGGAGCTATGATTATGAAAGATGAGTCCCTGAGATCCCAGTTTGGTCAGTCTGAAAAAGTGGTTAATAAAGTGCAGGACTTCCAGGAAGATGAAGAACTGTTCAGATACTGCACTCTGCCAGAGGTAAAACAGAGTTAAAACCCATCAGAAAGGGGGTGGCGGTGGAAGAGCCTGTGTGAATGTATCTGTGCTTTAATGCTTATGTGAAAAAGCTTCCAGATGTTCTGTCTTGGTCTCCTCCCGCCATCCCTGTTTGTGTGCCATGCCAGATCCTGCCTCCTGTCCTTCATCCCAATCTCCTCCTCCTGTACCCTAGTCCTTAGCCAAGCATCCATCTCCCAGTGCTTCCTCAGCCACCTTTCCTCTTGGTTTTCATGTTTCTAATATTTTTTTTCCCTAATGTTTTCTTCCCTGTAGGTCCTCAAATATGTTGAGTGCTTCACAGGGCCAAACATCATGGCAATGCACACCATGCTGATAAATAAACTTCCAGATTCTGGTAAGGAAAACTTGGATAAGAGGAAAATAGATAAGTTATTGTGCATATGCTGTCTGTCTGGCCAAAATTGAACTTATTGTTTCAGAAAAGCTATTTGGAAAAAAAAAAAGGACAAATTAAAATGAAATAACTTTGAAAATTTACAAGGCTATTTTGGTAATAGCTTGTTACCTGGGCTTAATGAGATAACATGAGAAAACTCATGAAAGTTTTTGAGGCTGTGCAAAGTCTAAGTAATATGGCAAACTAGGCAGGCAGAAATACCCTAACTGCATCTATTTAAGGAGCAGAATTAATGACAAAGTAAGTGTATAAATCATATATAAAAGGCTCTTTTGGTGTGGATGATGTGTTTCCATTTCCATGAGGGAAAAGAAATAACAAACAAAGCTTCAAAAATATTTATTTTTGTTTAGACCTCATGAAAGAAAGCCCCCGGGGTGAGGGCTAATAGTGCTGGGTAGACTGCCTGGGGAGGCTGCAGTCCATAAATTGAGATTTTCTTCCTTTTTTAAAGAGAAGGCTAAATAAACATGTACTAGATGCAGCACAGGCAGGGTTGATTCTGCTTGCAACATCCAGTGCCTGCAGATGGCTGTTTGAAAGTCTTTGTACTGGGGAGGTTTGTGCAACATGGTGCTGGCTAAAGTTCACAAAAGTGGAGAGCGGCCAAAATGAGTGGTGAAAACACGGCGAGGGGTTGGTGGTGGTGAAGGCCAGCAAAAGGAGCCATCTGAGGGGTCACAGCCAAACAGTCTCAATGTGTCCCTGTGCCATTGCTGACTCAAGAGCTGCCACTGTGGTCCATTTTGTGATGGGGCAGAAGCTCCCCTGCTTGACTTCCAAGGCCGTGGTGGGCTGGACCAGACACTGAGGACACCCAAGGGTCTCCAGCAGCAGCTCCTTAGGATGTGTTACAATGGTTAGACAAGAAGGGAAAGGCCGTGTCACATTTGTTGAGGCTGAAGGTTTTGAACCTGTGTTGCAGACAAACAGACTTTTCTCCACCCCATGCATCAGGACCTGCACTATTTCCCGTTCCGGCCCGCGTCCCGCATCGTGTGCGCCTGGACCGCCATGGAACGGGCCGACCAGGACAACGGCTGCCTCGTTGTGCAGCCCGGGACACACAAGACCACCCTGAAGCCTCATGGCTATCCCACGTGGGAGGTAGAGTGTCACAGAGGGCTTGGAAAGGGCTGGGAAGAGCTCACTGTGGGGACAGGACTTGCAGGTCAAAGCTGAGGTTTTCAGTGATTTTTTTATTTTTCTGTTTATGCAAATACTGATGTTCTTTTGGGAGAGAGTTGCTTGGTTGGCCTCACTCCATGTGACCTGGATAGATTTGCTTGCCTCTTTTCCCACCTTCACCTAGAAAATGCCCAGCATGTCATGGCATAACAGCATAAACATGTGCCACTGTTTTCCACTGCCCCTGCCAAGTCTCTGTCTCCTCCTGTGGATTTGTTCCTGCCTGGTAGCACGTGCACTATCCCAAAGAGAAAAAATTGGATAGTAAGCAGCTGGATGCAACTAAATATCAAGTGGTATCTTCCTCTTAAGAATGGATGTCTCCTGACCTGACCTGGAGTTGGTGATGTTTATACTGGGAGCAGAAAGCTGGACCCCAGCAGTGGCATCAGGCCACACTTGTGGGATTCCCCGGTGCTCTTCTGTATTCTCCCCAGCTGAGAAATCTTAATTGTCCAAATCCAACTGCAGAAGATACAAAAAGTATTATTTTTTTGTACCTCAGGCTTGAAGTAGAAAGACTAGTGGGCAAATAGGCAGGCTTTTAGTTTGGCATATGGCATATGCTGCCCAGGGGAAAGCAGATCTGTAGCTGTCCCTGCTGCCCCTTGTGTTGAGAACCAACACTAATTTTAACTGAGTGATTTCAATTTAGCCTTTTTTTCCTAGGGTAAAACCAACAAACTTTTCCATGGGCTGCTTGATGAGGATGAGAAGACTCCCAAGGTTCACCTTGTCATGGAGAAGGGAGACACAGTGTTCTTCCATCCCCTGCTCATTCATGGCTCTGGGATAAACAAGACATCGGGTTTCCGAAAGGTAGGAAATCATCTCTTGATACAGTTTTTTATATTCCTGATTTTTAAAAAAAACTGACCAAACTATCCCCCGCCTTCACAAGCTCATGAATATGTGATTGAATGTTTTAATGAGTTTTTATTTTCCTAATATATTTTTGCACACACTTTTTTAAAATTTTTATTTTTTTTTTTTTTTAAACATCTGTGTCTTCTGGAAGCAGAGCATGCTGTGCAGCTGTTTGAGAAAAAACCGAGCAGAAGTAAAAATTAGATATTGAATCTCTGTTGGAAGCCTGACTGGCTGTACTTGCTTTACAAGTAGATCCTTTTCAGCAGTCCCAAATATCTGGAGCTTCTCTTTCTTCCCCTGCCTTGTTGGTATTTCATCTCTGGATAACAGGATTCTCCATCATCCAGTAAATAATATTTATTTATATGGTAACACAACCCATTTTTCTATTAACAATATGATTATATATCATATTTTTTTATCATGATTATTTAACTGAAACAGGCTAAAGTGCCCTCCTTTGGAGGCCTCACCCTGTCTCAGAAGGGATTCACCCAGGCACTCCAACACAGAGTGCTCTCTTTTTATTTTGTTTTACCTACTACATGGCCTGTTCTTTCAGCCCCAGTAGCAGCTTATTGGTGATTTCAAAGTACATGAGTTGTTGTGACTGTCTGGGTGCAGGATGTAAGAACCCTTACCGAACCCACGGATCTGCTCCAGCCCTGACTTTCCCTATTCCTGCTCTAGTTGCTAATGTTTTGAGACCAGGTACTACAGCTCATGCTGGGAGACTGTTTGGGAGAGAAGGGAAGGAATAAGAGCATGTCAGCAAGCAAGAGTATTTCTCAAAGGGGACACTCTCAGGAGAGAAGGAGGGCTCTGAAAGGAGAAAGGAATTTGCTGGCATGATCTGTAAGGAAGGAACGAGGTGTCCACAATCTGGGATCCAACAGTCCTTTGTAATCCATGTGACAGTGAGTGATGCCCCATTTCCTCACACAGAGCATAAGCTGTCACTTTGCCAGCTCAGAGTGCTACTACATTGATGTCAAGAACACGACTCAGGAGCACCTGGAGAAGGAACTGCAGGAAGTGGTCCGCAAGAAATACAACGCGACTTCCGTGGAGCTCAAGGTAAGACTTGGCTCAGTGCCGTTTGTTACAAACCAGGCCAGTTCCTTTCCAGCTCTTGTGTGGCAGGTTTGTGCTCTTTCCTATGCCCAGTTTGGCAGATCAGACTGTGCCAAGCAGAGGTGTTTGGCAGGATAAAAGACCTGATTTTCAGAAGACGACTTGTGTGTTTTTTGGGGGCCTTTTTCCTCATAATGCTGCTTCTTGCTATGGTGGAGAAATGGCCTTGCTCTCTGGCAGCTCTTTCACATCCCTTGAGCTCTAGAAGTTCCTCCTCCTGCTCTGCTTGTCAAAATGGCTTTTTTGAGCACACCTGGATCCTTTCCAGAGTGGCTGCGTTGGTGGAAATTAGATCAGCATTTTGTTGTAGCACAAGCAGGGAGGATCCTCAGCCCCTGCTGTCATGATGGCTCAGCTCTGAGGCTGCTCACACACACTTCTTACAGCATTTGAGAGGCTCTAGACTTCATAGAATCATAGAATTAAGGTTGGAAAAGACCTTTATGATCATCAAGTCCAACCATTTCATCCCACTGGGACAGGATTAGGGTGAAGTCGCTGCCAGCTCTGCCCTTCACTACATCTCCTGGTTCATGCTTTATTCTGGGGAGTCTGAACCAGACTATTTGCTATTCTATTCAGACTGCACAGAGTGAATAAAAAGATGTGGTCATTTGCCCCGAATTTACAAGTATAAGAAGGTGCAATAAATTCAGTGCTTGCCCAGTTTATATGTCCACAGTTCTTGGAGCTTCCCCACCCAGTGTTGTGTGGATTTTCCTTTTAAAACAAGTAGCCACATCTGACTGCAGTAACAGACTGATATTTTTTTTTTTTGTTAAATATAATCCCACATCAGTTGTTTAGACTTGAGGCTACACCAGGTTTGTCAGCAGTGATACACATCTGCCTCAAAGAAAAATAAAATGTGGGACTAATGGACTCTCACTGAATAACTGAAACCATTGAGTAAAGCAGAAAGCACATATAAATTCTTCAGGGATCCAGCCACTGAAAGAAAAATAAACCTTGTTACTGGGGTGAAAGTGTTTGTATTTCTTAATCCACAGCAGTTCCCTGATGTGCACAGCCAGTGTCGAAACAGTAAAGTCTAGATGTAATAGGCAACAATTTTCTTTTAAAATCTACATATTTTACAGTACCTAGGGCTTTCTGGAGGAGAGGACTTTCTTTTTCACCTTTGGGGTTTTTGTTCTGCTTATTTTCCCCCAGTGTGCCTGGTTATGGTGAGGTGCCCAGCTGTGCTTTGCAAGCCTGGTCTTACAGGTCTGTAAAATCACAGCATGCTTGGCTTTAGTTCCTGGGGTTAATTAGGGACACTGTGAGATCCAGAGGGATACATGGTGAGGCTCTCTCCTTCTCCTGAGTGGCAAAGAGGTTGTGCTCATATAAACCTCAGGGAAGAGTCTGTGCTTTCATGTAGCTTTAAACTTTTTTTTTAACCAGAGTTGGAACTTTCTCCCAAAGGAGTGCCCAGCTCTTATTTCACCTTCACAAGGTGCTAAGGACTAAGTAATCCTCTATTTCCATCTCTGTAAACTGGAATCTTGGTCACTGTTTTTGCTGACCCTCAGGGCTTTTGCTTTGTCTCATTTTTGTTTTGAAGGATATCTGGAACTTCCGAGCACGGCTTGTGCAGGGGGAAAGAATTAACCTGTAGAAGACCCTCTGAAGAGCAGAATGGAAAACAAGTGCCTGGGAAAGAGCTTCTCTGGGTGGGGGAGACTGCAGACCCTGCCTGGGCAGCCAGAATTCCATGTGCTTTGTTGGCCTCTTTAGTGGTAACTCAGCCAAATGCTGCATTGCAAAATTGTTCTATGCTAATACAGAATAATTACCCTGAGGTTGGACAGCAAGGAAAACCTAATCTAGAAAACCAGATTTGCTGTGGATGTCTTAGAGAATTGAAGAGTTAAGGTCTTGAAAGAACACTTTGATTTTCCTGATGTTTTCTTTCTTGTTTCTTAAATGTTTCCCACATGACACACCTTTGGAAAGATGCTATACTAACATGAGAAAAATTTCCAGCGTTCCCAACTTCCTTTTCTATGCAAAGAAAAAAACAAAAAAAAAAGAAGAGTTTCACAGAAGCCTGACATGGGAAGTTGTTAGTAGAGCTGATAAAGATGGGGGTGTTGGTACCAGCAGAACCAATGGTGTAAGGAACTACATAAAGGGAAAGCAGCAATGACTCATATAGAAGAATGGGATTTGTGGGCAGGAATATGATTGCTGGTAGAGTTCCTCAGACATGGCTTGCTGTGGCATCGTACCTGACCGAGCAGTGCTGGCACAAGTGAAATATGTGTCTGATGGGGTTGGGAGATACTGGGCCAACGAACCAGCCTCCCATTGGCCTTGCACAACTGATCCAAAGCTGTGTCAAGTGAGGGAAGTCCTCCTTTGAGACTGGTGGGACTGGGAAAAGGTGCCTTTTGCTGCTGCCAGGTTGAGGAGGTGGTTGGATGCTCCTTGGGACACAGTGGTGGCAGGGTGGAGAGATGTGCACTGAGATGATCCTCTCACCTTTGACAATGTTTTTTCTTGCTTTCTGAAAGATCCTTTCACTTTCAGAATCTATTTTTTGAAATACAGAATAAATCAGAACCAAACTGCATTTGGGGGCTGTATTGTATTATTTCTGCTGCTCAGAAAGTGGTGGTGGATGTGTCCCCTTTCCACCCAAAAAAGTGCCAAAACAGCACCAAAGTTTTCACTGACAGGTACTCATGGCTCCTTCTGCCCTGTTTGCTGGTTCTTCCTCTGGCTGCAGGTTTTCTTGTGCTGTTTGTATGCTTTCTAAACAAGGTGAGGTTTGAGCAGGGTTATTGCATTGATCCTGAACCCTTGGTGGTGGGGTGAGGTGTCTGGGCTGTGCTTCCCACCTGGAGACAGACATATCCTCTGGTTTGACCACCATCCTCTGGTTTGAACACCAAGAAGTCTGATGAGTGGGGAGACTTTAGGACAGACTCCCAGACCTGCTTAGTGGGTGACTTTGAGTATCCTGGTTCCTGCATCTCTTCCCAAGCCTTTATATAACCCTGGCACTAATCCAGCTCTTGGGGAGGGCATGGATCCAAGTGAATGATTTCCAGTGAGTTGGAGACCCCGTCTGCTGACTTTGCTGAGCTCTGGCTCACAGCCTAATGGGGCTTTCTTTGGGAGTTTTTGTGACGATTTGGTCTATCCCATATGGTTCATGGCACAGGATTCACGGAGAGACTTCAGTGTCTGGTGTTACTGGTGCAGCTGAGTTGGCTGCGGAGGGAGCTGTGACCATAGAGAAGAGCTACAGGTGTCCTTCAGATTTCCAGACTCTGAATTTCTCTTGCTACAGCTGGGAGAGAGAAGGAAAGTAAGAACTTCAGCTTCGTTTTTAAAAATTTGTGCATGTCTGCAAATGGATTTAGGCTTGAATTCCCTCTTTCAGAAAAACAAACCCATCAGAGACCTTGGATATCATCTAAACTCAGCAGTTGTCCCACCTCATGAGAGACTTGTTTCCTCACTCTGTCCTATGACAGCAGAGCCTGGGGAGGACTAAGCTTAGTAAGATCCCCTTGACTGTGTGCAAGGCCTGCTCTGCTGCTTCCTAGCAATGCCAAGGAGTCTGATCCCTGCCCCTGAAATCACTCTGGGCAGAGCCAGATTCAGCAGGGTGTCTTGTCTCCTTCTGAGCAAAGCTACACACTCATGAGAGCAGGACCATGTCCCTGGGAGAGCAGGATCTACAAGCACTTCCTCGTGTGATATGTGAGCAAGAGCTGGAGTCCAAAGGATTCTCCATCAGTTCATGTAAATGTGACCTCCTGTGTGAGGGATCGACCTGCTAAGTCTTAAAGTGTTTCTGTTCCCAGCCAGCAGAGATTCGGCAATCCCAGGTTTCCAAAGCACATGCCCCACTAGTGGAAATTCATGGCTAGAAATTAATCTCAGTCTCCAGCACTTGGTTTTCTGTGTAAAACAAACCCACAACCCACCCTAGTCTCCTAGGGTTTGGTTTCCTGGCAGTACCATGCCACTGATTTGGGTCACTGCAGGGGGAGAGCTGCAAGGTCTCACCAGCCTTCAGGTCCAAACTCCCTCTTCTTTGAATCACCACCCTGGCAGAAGGAAGGGGAGGAGGAGAGGAAAAGCAATAACTAACCAAGTCACCTGGGTTTGTTTTGGTTTTTGTTGTTGTTGTTGTTTGGGGGGTTTTTGTTTGTTTTTGTTGTTGTTTGGTTGGTTGGTGGTTGTTTGTGTTTTTTTTGCTATCCTGTGAAAAGTTCATGTGATAGAGGAAGAGCCCTGAAAAGAGAAGGACCATGTTCAACCTCTGGCCTCCACCTTTTACGGAACCAGAATAGGCTGGAGGAAAGCTGACTCCAGGTTGCAATGAGGACACACTGCATTCACTCTGCTCCTGGTCCTTGCAGCAAGTGCCTTGACCTGCAGGCTGTGATGTGGTGAGGGCACATTCCCAATTGCCTTGGCAAGACCTTCGCTCTCACTCCTGTGAGTTCATCCCCAGCTCTGAACTGAGCTGGGAGGAAAAGCAGCATTTGGACTTGGCTTCTCGCCTCAAACTGCACAGACACCAGGAGGCTCACCTGCTGAGGTTTGAGAGTTTGACTTCCACGGGTTGATGTCTTTCTCTTGGTTGGCTGGGGTGAGGAGGTTGTTTGGAGAAGTCTGGATTTCCTGGATCCTTTTCAGGTTTATACTGAAGGAGTTTTTCCTGCAGAGCACAGGAACCAGGAGGAGATAAATGGATTTGGAGAACTAAAAATTACTTGTTAGAACAAAGGTCTTTTTGATTTTTAAATTTTTCAATGTTCCCAAGCATCCTGTGAACGATAAATGAAGTTATTTGAATCCTGAACCTTGCTGTGAAGGTTGCTCTTGAACCTTGTCTCTCCAAAATGTTTGTTTGCTTCTGAGTGGTGCTAGGCATAACATGCCTGTGGATATACTATTCCAAAAGGGTTGTGTGAGGGGAAAAGTTTAAATACTCTGTGCCTTTACCAAAATGAGCTGCTGGAGCTGCAAGTGCCTCTTCCTCCTCACTGTCCCAAGCATTTATCTTCTTAATCTCCCTCCTCAGCTGCTCCTCTCACCTTTTGCTTTCCCTTCACTCACCACTGTTGCATTTGCACAGGCTGTGTCCTGCTCACACCCTGTGTGACTCTTGACAGGTAAGGTCTAGAGTTTCTCTGTGTGAAGCTCCAATCCACGCACAAAGCAGTTGTGAGGCTTCATTAGCAAGGGGGGTTTACTGTCCTCTGGAGCAGACTGTGTTCTCTCTGCCTGGCAGGACACAGTCCAGTTTGTTTAAACTTGTTGAAATGAATTCCTGTGCTTTCCCTGTGAAGTGTTAGGAGAGGTGTCATTTCTCTGCAGTGGTGTTTTCATACTCTATTGTGCTTGAGTGAATACTCCTTAGTTTATACCCCAGATAACTGCTTCTGCTGCTCAGCCAAAAACGTTTGGGTAAATTGTATCTTCATGTATACAAGAATCAAAAATTTAATTTAAATTACTACTTAATTATTTTCTTCCAAGTGCCCTTTGTGTCTGCTGTGGGAAGGGTTTCTTGGCAGTTCTCCCTGGGACACAAGGAGATGAATCCACCAGGAGTTCTGATAATGAGACGAGATCTGCAGACCCAACTTCATTCAGTCTGAAAAAAAGTTGGTAAAGTGCATAATTTCTGGGAAGATGAAGAGCTGTTCAGATCCTGTACTCTGCCAGAGGTAACAAGCCAAAAGGGGACACTGGTGGGAGAACCCAGCAGAGATTTGTGAACGTATACATATTTTGATGCCAAGGTGAGGGCAATGTCCAAGCTGGGCAGGTCAGACTAACCCTTCTGGAAGGTTACATGATGCTCTAATACGTGCTCTGTCCAATACCAGATGGATTTGTACTTTGTGTTCATGTTGGGGTTGTTAGCAGCAGCAGATTCACATCACTTTTCATACAGCAAGAAACTGTGTTAATGTATGTAATGGGCAGGTACAGTTTCCTCATGTGTTGGCTTTTCTTGGATTCTGGCTGACAGATAAACTTCCTGATCCATTATGCAGAGCTCCAGGGGGAGGGAAATGCAGAAGCTGTTAACATGCCTGGGTCACCGTGTATTTAACTGTAGCAGCACTTACCCTCTTAGAAAAGTTGCTTGAATTGAATTGAATTAGAAACAATTCTGAAAATATATTAAGTTGTTATGGTATTAGTGTGGTTTAGGTTAGCCCTGGCTTGGTAAGATATGTTTCTTGTAATTTGGTTTGCAGCAGATGTTTGGGTTCACATGTTGGAGGTACATGCATGTACCTAAATACCTAAATTGAAGTGCTGTTGTATGTAACAGCATGTTACATCCAAAATATTCTAATTTAATGTTTCTGCAGTTTAGGTCTCTGCACCATGTTAACCATGCCTTGCCTTTTTTTTGTTGTTTCTTTTTTTTAAAATGAGTTTTAAAAAGGAACATGTAAAAATTAGACACCCAGCTGCTTATTTGTCCTTCTCCACCTGCAGCCTCAATGTTTAAGACACCTTTTTTTTATTGGCCTTGACGTTTCACGTGTTGAAAACAAGGGCCTTCTGGAGCTTGGTAAAAGACAATAAACACAGCGAAGATTCTTTGCTTAGAATTTATGTGCTATTTTCCAGACTAACAGTTCAGAAATGTCAGATTTAGTCTGACTCCTGACCTTGCTGACAGCGGTTGCACGCTCAGCGCTTTGATATGAAGACGCTTGGACAGGTGCCAGAGGAAGGATTTTAGAATCCTGGCTTTGGCTTCCAGTGCTGTAGATCAAAGTCATACTTCATGCAAGAGAAACTGGAGGGGGAAAGAAAGTTTAATTAACTACATTACGATTTTTTCTAAGTGGATTTGACTTTTTATACCCTTTTGTGGTGCAGCAGAGCTGAGACTGGAGCTGTTTTCTGCTCTGAGGTGTCTGGCAAAAGCATGTCAGCAAGGGAATTTCTCCAGGAAGGGTATTGCTCCAAGGGGACACTGTCAGGAGAGCAGGAGTGCTTGGAAAGGAGGAAGGAACTTGCTGACAGGACCTGTGAGGGAGGGTGGGGTGTCCATGATCTGGGATGCACGGTTTTTTTCAGCAATCATTTGTAATGACAGGGGCAGTGTAAAGGGGCAGTGAGTGATGCCCAATTGCCTCACAGCTCAGAGGGCTACTACACTGATGTTAAGGACATGATCCAAGAGCAGCTGGAGAAAGAAGTAATTGAATTTGGACAAGAAAAATATGACTTCTGCTCCAGACCTTGTGCTAATCTTAATTCACGACCTTATCTTGTAACTCACAAGCATTTTTGGCTTTTTTGCTGATAAGGCTTCTTGCTGCCTGCCTGTGCTGGAGAAGTGCCCTTGCTCCCCAGGCAACCCCTTCAGATCTCTGGGAAGCAGCCAAGGAGCTCTGCAAGTCCCTCCTCCAGCTCTGCTCATCACCTTTCCCACCTCTGAACTGCCAAAATTTATTTCATCCACGTGCCTTGGTATCTTCCAATGCAAATCAACCCAGGTAGGGCAAGCTTGTGCCAGCAGCTCTTTAGGTGACTATAAGTGAAATTGCAGGAATAGGAGGGCATTGTTTAGAGAATGGTTTGGGTTGGAAGGGACCTTAAAGATCATCTGGTTCCAACCCCTTGCCATGGGCAGACAACTTCAACTAGACCAGGTTGCTCCAAGCCCCATCCAACCTGGCCTTGAACACTTCCAGGGAAGTGTTGATCTGTGGTGTCACCTCTGTACACCACATCAATCCAACGAGCATTTGGTTTATGACAAGTGGGGTTTTATGTGTTAGAATTTTTATTTCATTTAGTGTTGTCTGTCCTGTGCAAAGACAAAGACTGAATCTTTAAAGTGACCTCTAAAGACTAGGATGAAAAACATGCCTGAGCATCAGCTTCTGAGGAGTCAGATTTATGTGCTGTTTGCCCTCTGTGTAAAGAACTTGTCCAAATGCTGCATTACAAAAGCATTTTATTCTAATACAAAATAGTTGCAGTGAGGCTTAACAGCTGATGGACTTCTAGGAACACCTGACCTACAAAATCAGGTTGCTGCAGTTAGTTTAGGTAATCAAAGAAAAATTATGATGAGTTTGTGCATTGCTTCTTGATTATTTTTTCTAGTCTCTCTCTTGATATACTTTTTGGCTGATGCTCTATTAATGAAAAGTTATTAATAATCTTAATATACTCATAATTATTATAGTTAGATGAAATTAATAGTAATATAAAAAATCTATGCATGGTTATGTTTTTAAAGCTTCTGACATCCTTTTTCCATTCAAAATAAACCAGCGAATCAAAGCTCACATGGAAGTCATTGGTATAGCTGATGAAGACGTGGATTTTATTTTTATTTTTGAAATAAAAATTAAATTAGGGCAAAACCATGTTCTGTTTTGCATTGTGTTTCTATGGCTCAGAAATTCTGCCCATGGGTGCATGGCTGTGGTTTGCAGGACTGGGGAGCTGTTCAGAGATGACTCTTCTTTATTCCAGGACATCCTGCTGTAGTTCAGTTCAATGCTCTGGGATGCTGAGATGTAGTTTTGGTGTGCAGGGCTGGACACCCTCTCCTGAAGCCTTCCAGCCCTGGGGGAGTTTGGTTTTCCAATCATTACATTCTCCAAAAATCATCAGGAAATGTTAATGAGTCCCAGGAGCTGGTAGGTGCTTCCTTGGCACCGTATTTCAGCGCAGTTACCATGGTTTTGGCCAACATTAACATCAATCTCCTTGTTGTGAGCTGAGGCTATTTTTTCTGCTTTTAAATCCTAGCAGACACTTCATGACTCTTTATTACAGCCTTTGCTCACAGATATGGCAATGCCAAACCCATTTTGGAGACAGCTTTGGACAAACCATCTGCCAGTCTCTCTTCATCTCCTCACTCTGTGACCATCCTGATTCCAGTCCTTGTCTTGGCTTCCACGTTGTTAAGAGCCAAGTGCTCAGGAATCAGCATAGCAGTGTAATCTCTGGCACAGGAAAAGTGTATAAAAAATAGTGAGGCACATAAAATCCAACCCATCAGTCTCCCCCACTCCTTGTTTACTGCTGGGTTTTAAGCAAAGCAATGGGCCTTGGTTTCTTCACCCTGTTTTTGCATACAAGCATGAACTCAGTATTGCTTTCACTCCCACATACCTTTGCTACACATCCCAGTCCTGGGGGCATTTATGAAGATAAAGCATTACCCCCACCTTTGACAATTTAATTTCTGCAGAATCCCTTTTCCACTGGCCCAAAGGACAGGAACTGGAAAAAGTCTGAAGCTTTCAACTTGCCAACTAAAGGCTGATATTGATGTGGAATTGATGGTTTTGTGGGCTCCAGGTTCGAAACTCCTGAGAAAACTGTGTGGCAGCTGGAGTCGTGGACCACAAACCAGCTCCTCTTGGCGATTCGGCACCGAGCTCGTGGGCAAACGAAGATGTTGATGAAGCAACTCATCCTCCTCCTCAGAGCAATGACACCATACAGACCCAGGGAGTGTTTATTGTGCACTCTATTTATTCTGGATGAGGAATCCACGGGGGACAGTGACATATTTAGTCACCTACCAATGTCACCCCACCTGTCAAATGGTACCGACACAAGACTGAAACCGATGCAATAGGCCAAGCTGCCCAGTAAAAGCACCAGTAAGAGATGAGGGATGCACAATGCTGAGGTGAATCTGTCCAGTTGCTTCAAATGAACTTATTTCTCTTCAAATGAAGCAAATTATTTCTCTCCCAGCCCCTGTGCAAGCAAACAAGAGGCACTGACAAGGCCACTGGGACTGTTGGTGGCACTTTGATCAAATCACTGAGGTTCTAGTGGTTTTAGGCAGTTAAAAATGTCCTGTGATCCTGTTGGGCCTGGGCTAGGGACAGCAGAAGGCTCAGGTCCAGGAAAAGCTCATCAAACGCCCCAGGCACCCCTAGAGAGATGTGCTTTCAGAAAAACACCTGTATGGAGACAGCCCTTCTCAGGAGCCACCCCTTGGAGGGAGATCTTGTCCTGCTTGGTCTGCGACAGCCACTGCCCCCATTTAAAATGCCAGAAAATGGGTAAAAGCTTTTAAATGTAATCACTCAGCTGTTTAAAACCACTCACAAAGTGGTCCCACATTCATTAAAATGCTTTTCGAAGTGGGAGTTGCAGGTCTGTAGCCCTAGAAGTGCTGTAGTGTGGATGGTGCTGGGAACATGACATGGACTGTGGGACAGGGAGCTCCTGAGTCTCCACTGTACACACCACTGGCTTGCAATGCCAGAGCCATGGAAGGGTTTTGTAACACGTAAGCCAAGGAAAAACTTGGAAACTCTTTCTGTTCCTAGGGGTTCAAAGTGAGTAATTTTTAAGCCAATAGAGAATGGCCTGTGCCTACAATCCTCTCACACCCCTTTTAGGCCAAGAGCTGAAAAACCTGACAGGCTGGCATTTAGTACTAATTGCATCACATCACAGTATTAATTTCACAAGTGCTTAAAGAATCTACTGTCCCTCCAGTTCATGATGATTCGTCACATAAAAGTCTGGTGAGGTCACTCTTGTTGTGTTAGTTGGAAAGAACAGGCACGAATGTGCATTTCACATGCAGCCTTATTCAATCAATTTAAAAAAGACCAAAGCTCAATATCCATGCAGTGGCCTGGTGGACATCTTTCAGATGTCCTTTTCATCAAGAATTGATTCCCCCCCTCATACATCCCTAAAATCTGAATCCTCTTGGCAGTCCAGTATAAATGTGTGTTTCAGGTACAGAAATCCATCCTTAGGTTGTGAAAAAAAAAATCAACTCCAGGTCACTTAAGACTATTGAGAAATTTTGGTTGTTCCTCTCCTCTTGGTAAAAGTGTTTCTCCACCAATCTTCGGACCTTTTTTCTCCTGGAAACATGAATCATGGAGAAAAGAAGTTAAGCATAGATGTCTCCCAAACACTTCTCTGACAGAAGTTGTGGTAGGGCTAAATAATCTGATTAAATATGGACAGACACTCTAGGGACCTTGACATTTTGAATTCTTACAACTTTGTTAGAAAGCAGATTCCCTGGTTAAACGAAACAAAGCTTTGAGAACAAGAAAGCAAGAGGAGGAAGTCCACTAAAACACAGCCTGCAGGTCCCTGCGTGTCCCTGACAAAATGCAGAGCTGCTTGGCTTTGCCAGAAGCTCATAAGGGCGGGGAAGCAAAGCGGGGGACAAAAGTACCAAGGGGAGCAGCCAGAGTGCTGAGGTGCTCAGGAACTGCTGCTCACACTTACCTTTAACATCCCATCTCGCTCCCACTTGTAGAGGCCACAGGTACTGAAAGATGAAGATGGAAGGTGAGGACCACTGTGGTGTGTGTTTGCTGCACAGTATGAGGGAGTACAAAACTAGCCCCACACCCTGCCCACGCTGCCTAGCACAAGGGCTGATGTCTCTGGTTTAGGACATGGTTATGCGACTCACAACGTGTTATTTGTGAATGGACGGTACAAAAGTCCCAGTCACTATTTCATGAGGCTTCTTTCTTACCTGCAGTGCTTTTTTGGGAGCCTGTCAAGGGAAATAGCTCTGCTTCCACAAGGACATTTGAAAAATCGCTTGATGGCATCATGCCAGCAGTAGTCGTGCTTTTCCTGCACACACGTCTCCAGAGGCTTGAAATAGGTGTAATTACACTGTCAGAGAGGAGAGAGAGAGAGAGCTGTGAGTGCTTCACCAGTGTGAGACCTGTTCTGTGGGCCAGCAACAGCTGAATGTTCAGAGGGAAGCAGCCCTGTCTTCTCCCATCCTGAGGAGCCCACCAGTCAGATCTTTCACAGGATCACAGAATATCCTGAGTTGTAAGGGACCCACAGGGATCATTAAGTCCAACTCTTGGCCCTGCACAGGACCATCCCCAAGAGTCACACTACATGCCTGAGAATATCATCCAAACACTTCTTGAACTCTGTCAGGCTTGGTGCTGTGACCACTGCCCTGGGGAGCCTGTTCCAGTGCCCAACCAACCTCTGGGGGAAGAACCTTTTTCTAATATCCAACCTAAACCTCCCCTGACACAGCTTCAGGCCATTCCCTCAGGTCCTGTCACTGGTCACCACCCCAGGCTTCGTCACTGCTCCTTTTAATGCCATCCTTCCTTTGCCACCACCCTGTGGCCCTGCTCCCAGCACCTTATGGGGCACACAGTGGCCCTCTGTGCAGCCCCCAAACTGATAGGGAAGGCAGCAAAAGGGAAAGTTCAGCAGGGGCTGAAACTCCAGGAATGGGAGACAACACTTCCCTTTCTCTCAGCACATTTGGGAGAGTCACAAAGCTCCCCTCCCCTTCCTGATGGCAAAGTCCCTGGAAATGCAGATAGAGGATTCCCACCCACTGATAATGTTTTCAAGTCGCTTTGCTTATTTTGTTGTGTAATACGGGGAACTGAGTGTCCTGGTATGAAGCACTTCATGGTAGAAACTGAGAAATATTTTCAGGACACCAATGCCCAAGGAACCCACTGGCATAAACACCAAGCTGAGATGTTCAGCACAGCACTAAAGTCTGCCTTGCCATGTCTCAGCCAGTGCTGCTCTCAGCAACAGGCATAAGGAACAAAACTGTCTCCATCTGATCCCTGTGCTGGACCACAGCCAAGAGAGTGACAGATGGGAGTCTGCAGGATATCCAGCATCATTTTGTACCATCCATGCTCCACTCCACTGCTGTTACCCTGGCTCCCCTTCCCTCACCGTTTTACACGTCACAACTCGACATTTCACTGCTTTGATGTTCCTCATCTTCTCTTCCAGCTCTTCCTTTTTCACCAGTGGCTGAAAGTATTGCTCCTGCAATTCAGCCTCAGCCTGGGGGGCACAAAAAGAGGGTTGTGGGGAGACAAAGATGGGAGAAGCCACTCCATAAATGGCCTTATTACCAGGCCTGCTTGAAGCAGATTGCAGTCTGGGAGCAGAGAAACACCAAATCTCTTTTGCTTCAAATAATCCATACTGTAAACATGCTACACCAACACTGCAATGAGCCACTCTGAGATGTACGAGTGGGTGGGTTTAACAACATAAAGTACAGAAATAAGGACATGCCCATGAGGACAGTGCAGAGAGAGGGCAGGTAGGCAGATGTAATGAATGGAACTGGTTCTTAGCCAAAATATTACTCCTCAGAAGACCTTAAAACAACTATGACTTCATAGCAATACATGTCTAATACAATAGTCTGTGGCACTGGAGATGCTGTATCCCTGGGAACATGCTCAGCAAAGACTCCAATGGGAGACACCCAACCTCTGAGCTCCTCAGGGCAATTACTGGCATGTCACAGGCTCCATGACTGACATGAGTCACACAGGAAGGTGGCAGATGGCTTTATGTGGCCAAGATGTCAAGAAATGAGGGACAAAATAGGCATGTGACTGTTTTAAAGCAGAACGATTTCTTTGATCACCACTAATCAGGAAACTTCACTGATTCTTTCAAACACAGGAAAAAACAAACCCTGATGGCAACTTGGCCTTATTATGGCTATGGCAGTAGTGCTGACCTGCAGGCACTGCACCCTGTGTGCTCAGAGACACCTGACCCTTTTCATCAGGAGGATCTGGTGCCTGTGACATGTTCCTGAAATCACTATGAGGAGTCCAGTCAGCTCCCTAGTTCTGTGCCCTCAGTCATGGCTGGATTGAGGCCATACCTCTTTCAGGACATCTGTGTACTTGGACTTGGCACTCAGGATTTTCTGGAACTCTTCTGACTCCAGATAGGCCAGCTGCTCACGCCGTTTCTTTTGGGCAGGCTCCAGCTCATCCAGATCTAGGGAGACAAAAAGGCTCAGTCCTACAAAACAAGGTTGTGATTTCTAAGCATGATCTCTGCAGGAGTTTTTGGAGGTCTCAGGTCTCTCAGGCAGATGTTCAGCTCAAACAGCAGCCTTTTGTAGTTCAGGAACATGAAGCCAAGTTCAAATATGGCTTCAGAAAAAATAAAAGCATTTTTTTAAACAATGTTGCATCTTCTCTCAAAGCACTGTACCAGGAATTTTCATGTTAATCCCAGGAGAGCAAGCAGTGTTGCCTCACTGACTGATGGAGAAGCTTTAAAGGGAATTAAGCAATTTATCCACAATCACACAGTAAATCACCAGCAGGCAAACTGAAGTTCCCACAGAAAATTCAGATACCTTCCAAGGTGGGATTATTTCTTGGTTTTCCTTGGTTATGTCAGCCATGCATTGCAGATGGTCAGGTGCCAGAAGGGAATAGAGGTGAGGACAGGGAGCTACAACAGATTACATCTCACACTCTCTCCACACGGTTAGAGATTGTTTAGTCTTTGCAACAAACCTCTGAAGTTTCAAACAGACCTAACTTGGTCTCTCTTTAGCACAGCAATTAAGTCCTTAACCCAGCAACTATGCTCTGTTCAGGACAGAAGCACATTTTTTCTGTTCTGGAAGCTAACATTACATACCATTCTCTGCTTCTGCACCTTGTGGCTGAGCAACATTTTTCTCAACTCTTTCAACAATTTCTAGGACACCATCAGCATCAGCCCGTTTCCTCTTGACACTGTTTGGGTCTGTTTTAGCCAGAATCTGTCCTTTTGCTCGCAGTCGGTGGATTGCAGCCAGCTGGAAAACAGGAAAGAGCAAGGAAAGTGTGGATGACCTGTCTGGCTCCCGTGTTCCTACTCCCAGAAGTAACAGAGGAAGGCTGTCAAAACTGAGGAGACAAAATCCAGTGGTCTGAGCATGGAGCTGGCTGGAGAGAGGCCCAGCAAAACTCCCAGCTCTGCTGTACATCTAATTCAACACATCACCCAACATCTCATGACTTCCCAAACCATAAAATCAGTCCTGCATGGGTGTCACCAGGCCTGGTATCTCTGTAGCTGTGCTTTACCTGCTTCACAAATGAGTAAGTTTTCCAGAGAAATCAAAACACTTGAGATTTCTACATAAATTGACAATAATTTGGAGCTAACAGAAAAGTGCATACAACTATTCCTTTTAATTTCATTCCCAGAATGCTAAAACTCCTTCCTTCTTGCTGGAAGACAAAGGTTTCTTTGACAGACTTGTGAGCAGAGTTTTGCCAAGCAAAGATGCAGTCTGTTCTGGCTAGAAACCAAAATTATCCAAATTCATGGCACAACATAGCTAAACCAGTTTAGTTCACTGTTGCTTACCTGGAAAACACTCACCATACACTGCACTAGCAATGCCAAAGAGCAAATAGGCAGAGTTTAGCACTCTAGAGATTTTCAGCAAATCCCTTGCCTTAAGGGATTGACTACAGGCAAGATGGTAGCATGGACTTTGGCACTATCAGGAACCACAGGTTTCCTGTGTGCTGGAATATAGGCCAGTGTGATCCCAAAAATCATAAGCTTCACTACCATCAGAACTGAGCTGGCCCATATGTGACCAAAGACTCCTCTACTACCACAAACCAAATTTCCCTTAACCTCTACTTCTTAATACTTAAAAAGATCCAAAGAGCTGGTACCTTTTTGGCTTCAGCCAAGCTGTCCAGCTTTGGTCTTGGAGGAGGTGGAGATCTGTCAAAGAAGAGGATATCTTCTCCTTCCGAGAAGCCAGTGCCCAGCCTGGGCCTCTGAGGAGTGGACATTTTTGCATCTTTGGGAAACTCTGCCCCAGCCACTGGGGAATGGAGGGAGGTCTGTCTGGAGGAGGATGGGACAGCAGGACTGCTGGCTTTACCTGTGCTCTGGAGAAACCTTGTAAGACAAGAACAATTCATTCAATTAGGGACACAAGCCAAAGAGACAGAAAAGCTTAAGAAACAAATAGGAGGAGATGCAGACTGTGATTTTCACTAATTGGCCTTTTATTGCTAAAAGAAACATATAGCAATTTAGGCATTCAGAAGATGAAAACAAGGCTGGTAAATAACTCACTGAGTCGCTGAAATCAAGAGTGACTTGAAGAAGCCACCAGAATGAGTGAATGACCAATTGCTTCCAAAACTAAAATCAGAGAGAGAGGCATCAAACAAAGCTGGGACGTGGGAAGTGAAAGCACTTGGAAAAATGGGCTTCATTGCAGAACAGGTAGTTAAGCAGGGGGTTCTATGTCCCAGGAGCCACATAAGTGTTTGTTTATGTAGGTCACAATGGAGGTTGAACAGGTTCATAGGGAAAAATTTCCTTCAGAACTATTGTAACAGACATCACCTTCAGTTTGTAAAGTCCCCCAAATACTCGCTGTTGTAGGCTAGAAGAATATATGGGGGAAATATCATCATGATTGTGGCTATTATTCTCCTTTGGGTTCTGTTTTGGTTCCTGTTGAGCCTTTTGAGGCTACTTGGCTGCATCAATCTCAGCCTCATCCAGGATGGCTCTTCTGAGGTTCTTCTTAGGTTTGTTAACAACATATGCACAAAGCACTTGGCAAATCCTAAGGTTCAGAAGACCCTTGCAAGCCAGCAATGAACAGAACCAGGACTCCTGATTCCAGTTTCTTACTCTAATCAGCCTCTTCCCATCATGCCTTCCAGCTGCTGGGTAGTGTGCTGGAACATTTGGTTCTCCACTGAATGCTAGGGTATTTCTATTTAAACGAAGTTTCTATTAAAACCCTGTTATACTTAGGGCTACAATAACAGAACCTTTCCTGTGAAAGTCTTACCGCCTCTGAATTTCTTCAGATCGCTTTTTTCTGGCCTCCAGCAATTTCTGTTTCTGTTGCTTGAGCAATGCTGAAGCAGAGATAGACTGGAAATTGGCCCCTTGCTTCTTTTCAGCATCTGAGAAAAAAAACCCAACAAAACAACAAACCAAAATAAAAAACCACTAATGTTTGTTCAGAGTGTGTAGAGTGATTTCACAAGTGGGTTTTCCTTTAGGCTAAAGGACAATACCTGCTTTGGTCCAGTGTTTGCAGAGGTTTCGTGCTCCAAAAGTTGGCTGTGCCAGCAGTTCCTTGAATTCCTCAGAACATTGCATGGGTCTCTTTGCTACACCTGGAGTGGAAGGGGCAGAAATACAACAGACTTGGAGCCAGAAAGGGAAGCAGGCCTGGCTTTAGAGATGTAGAGTCATCTAGGGTGGAAGAAACCCCTGTGGGTCACCTGAGTGAGCACTTCCCAAAGCAAGGCCCACCTCTACATTATATTTAGTTGCCCAAGGCCTTGTCTTCATAAAGCACATCACAAAGACATTTCTATGCTGTCAGCAATTTCGTCAGTCAGTTTCTCCTCAGCCTTGGCTGTGTTACTCCCACTGTTCCCATTTTTGGAATGCTTGAAAGTCCTGAAGACTCCACACCTTATCCCTGGAGAATTAAGAGCTGCTGAAAGCTGCTACGGACATACACTATGTTGCCTGAAATGGAGGCAACTGATGGAACTGCAAGATGTAAATAAGATGTCTAAGTGGCATTATTTAAACAAAGTTTAAATAATCTGTCACCTGCTCTCCAGTGAGCACGAAGAGGGTATAATATTAAGTGCTTTACAGAAACAAAACAGAGGCAGAGAAGACCGGTGACATCCCAAAGGCTATGGAAGGAACATGCTTTGAAGATCACAAAAGAAAAGGACTAGAAACAGGGCGGTTTCTTCCCTGCATTGCAGACCAGACTGATTTATACTTAGTATTCCTTGGAAGCTTTCAAGGTTGACAGAAGTAATTTATTTTAATCAAATAAAATAAATCCTCTAGTTCAAAGTTCTTAAAACTTCCAATTCCCATTTATCTGGCAAAGATCTTCTGTCACTGTCCAAAGACAGAACAGGGGACTTAATTCGTGGGCACTGATGAAAAAAGATCCATGGAGCTACACAGTTGCTTAGTTACATTTGCCCTGCAGCTGTGATCTCAGGAGGGAAGAGGGGTTTTGATCAACTGAGAAAGCAGCCAGCAAAGGGCTATCTCTGCAGCAAACTGACTGCCAGGTTCATTCAGTGACTAGCAGGTCCTGGGACACATCTACACATTGAGCTGGAAATATCTAAAGGGTGAAGAGACTACATGGGGAAGTGGGTACCAATTTTCTGCTTGGTTTCCTGGACAATTGCATCAGCTCCTCTCACAACCAGGTTGGAAAGAGTGGTTTGAATCTTCCTTTTCGGCACTGCAGCTGCTGCACTGGAAAGAGGAAACAAAACCAGAACATCAGAGTTTTCCTGTGCTTAGAGCAAGGACAGGAGCCTGAATTCTAGCCCAGTGCTTCAACAAAACTCCAGCCACCCTGAAGTGTCATCTGTCTGTCTTTGAAAGGATGTGGACCTAAATCCAAATTCCAGCACAATGTTTAGGATCTCCCATTTCTCTCTGTGTTGAAAAATGTATTTCCTATGCATTGAGAGAAAACTAAACATAGATCATACCTAAGCTTTGCTCACAGTTAGTTGCAGAGATGGAAAGGAGGTTGGAATTGCTTCATTTCTGTAGAGTCACACCAGAGGTATCAGAGGGCAGTGATAAGGGAACAAAAGCTGTGTCCAAGCACAGGGCTTGATCCAGCTGTGACTCATCTTTCCACACTTGTCTTCAGGGGATTTGGATAAAGGACCTGGCCCCTCCATGCTAGTTATGAGATGCATACTGATCTTGGTCACTCCTGTCTCTTTATTAACACACAGTGACACTCTATTATTTCAGCCAAGGAAGAGAGGAGGAAACACAGAATACACTGTGTCTGGGATTAAATGCAGTGAGCCATTACAAAATACAGTTACACTGAAAAATACTCCTCTGGGAGACTCAAATGCCTGGGATCTCATGATAAAAATTAATTTCATCTACTGAAACCCAATGCTGCCTGGTTTCATCACAGTATTAATTTAGAGGTAGGAACACCCTTTACCACATCTTAGCAATGGCTTAAAATTTTCCTATCAAACAGCAGCTCTGTTACCCCATGGGGCCAGGAGGATTACTTGAAATGTGGGGTAGTTATTCCTATTTGGTGAATGCAGTTAAGGCAAAGTGTTCTCTAACGAAATAGACCCCCCCTAGAGATAGCTTCAGGCCCCCTTGGGAGGGAAATTCTGTTCAAAAGCAAGACAAATAAGTGGTTTATCTTACACTGAGGCTGCATATGCTGCTGAAGAGACTCCTCCGTAGTAAAACCCATCCTGACACAGCCTCTCCTTCAAAGTGGGATTTTTCCGACCGACTCTTTTGGGAATGCGGCCGCCAGAGAAGGTGGACTGCAGATCCGCCCGCTTCGAGCTGAGCTTCTTGTACTGGGTTTGTATGTGGTACTGACAGTATTCACAGTCATTCTGGAAAGAAATGGGAGAAGCCTGTTACAGAACACCAGCTACTACAATTTACTTCATTCCTCTCACCCACTAAAGCGTCCTTCTGTGGCTAAACCAAAGGAACTGTAGTACTCCAGCACCTGACCACCTAAGCCAACACATGCCCACACTCCAGCAATGATAAACAAAGCCACAGTTGCCTATACTAATCACTGGAAACAACCCTGTGCCTCAAGGAATTTTAAGGCTACTCCTTGGCTGAAGTGAACTCACACACCATCCAGGACCTCTTGCCCAGATTCTGTATTCTTGACTCTGAACTATACACAGTTTTATGTACTGTATGCATAGCCACCTTCTGGAGCGGGTCTGCAATCACAACCTTGTTTTGCTACAAGTACCTTCTGTATTTGTCTTTCTCACACTCCACACACTTTGAGCTCTTCCCCAGTTCTTCATTCCTTCATTTTTTCTCCTCCTTTTAAGTACTACCCTACTAATTATAACTCTTCTGACTTAGACAGGATCCCTTTCAGGTATCACAGCATCACCACAGCCATGAAGTGACATAATCCACAAGTCCTTTAAACTAGTACAAGTCAGTACTGTCCTAAGAGAAGGATCCCAATACCTCTTCCTCTCATCTCCAGTGCCCCACATTCAGGTATAATTATTCTAACAGCTTGCAGGCACACTGGACCAGGGAACTCATTGGGTTAAAACTATCCCGAAAAACAGCCATTCCCAAGAAAAATCTCCTACTGTTTTACCTTGGATGAGTTTTCTAGTGCAGTACACTGGAGCAAAGGAGAGTGAAAGGGCATGGCAGAGATAGGTCCTTTCACTGCAGCACCTGCTTTAGGGAACTCCCCTGCTGCTGCTCAGTGACAGCACAGAAGCAGCTTCTCTGGCTTTCATTTCTCATTTTCTCCACCCACTTTAGTTAGCCAAGATCCAGAAACAAGCCAAAAAGTCAGAGCATCAGTACAAAATGAGCAGCCAGATTTTCACCAACAGCTTAATGATGTCCTGACTACTGAGATACAGACCAGGTTCACAATCTGGGCACAAGGATCACCATTCTTCTTCCTGGCTTTGCAGGTGCCCATGTCCAGAGCTTCCCCCATGAGCAGGATCTTCTGGGGATGATCCACAGACAAACACACCTAGAAAGAAATCAGAACATGCCTTGAGGAGGACTGGATGGGCTTCTCTCTGGACGGGAAAAGGGGGAATGGCTTCAGACTGAAAGAGAGTGAGTTTAGATAGGATATTAGTAGAAATTTCCCTACTGTGATGGTGGTGAGGCACTGGCACAGATTATCCAGAGAAGTGGTGAATGTTCCATCCCTGGAAGTGTTCAAGGCCAGGTTGGATGGGGCTCTGATTAACCTGGTCTCATGGAAGGTTCCCTGCTGAGAGCAGGGGGGTTGGAACTAGATGATCTTTAAGGTCCTTTTCAACCCAGGCCATTCCATGATTCCAGATGTCACTGGTTTGGCTCTGGTCTAATTTGGTACCTCTGGTATTAACGATGCAGTTTTAAAATGCAGGCCTAGTTTAAGAAAGCCATGTGTCCTATTCAGACTGAGAAAAGGCTCAGTTAAAAAGAAAAAAAGGGAATTTCTCACAAAGAGATTAAAGACATTGGATTTCTATGCTCGGTGCCTCAGGAAACCAAGGACCAGCAAAGGCAGATCTAGTTGTGCTGTAAATGGTCCTGTAGAGCCACTTGGCTCTGATGCCATGATGGCACTCATATCAAGCAGTGGATGGGAGCAAGAGCTGTACTAGAGTTCTCTGTCCCTCTCCACATGTCTAGGTTCCATCAAAACTGACTCCTGCACAAGAAGAATGTCTGCTTCACACAACCAAAGATACCAGGGATTGTGTCTGTAGCCAAGAAACACTTTGAGAAGTCAGTTTTAATGTAGTTCTATATGTGAACATTTTAGCTAAGCAGAGCCATTTTTGATAAATGCAGCCCTTCCATGAAATCTGGTGTGCCTTTCTGCTCACCAACAGGACTTTCTACTGCTTATTCATGCTAATTTAAGCAATTATGTAGCTTAATAGACAATTAATGAGATCCTTAATTTTTCTATTTGGAGAATTTAAAATGCAAAACACTACATGATCAACTACTAGACTGAAATTCCCCTTGAAAGAAGTCAGTGGGAATGGTTTCCATTCCAGTGCAATTGATATGGTATTAAAAATATATTAACTTATTAGCAAAATCAAGCCACCTTAAATGTTTTGATACGTACAGAAAGGTAATTCGTCACGTTCTGCATTTATAAATAATCAATTAGACAAGTGAACTACTATGTAACAACTGACATGCACTTACATAATACATTATTTGTTTAATAAATCAAACATTGCTTCTTCTCAGTTCAGATTTTGGAATCACATCTCATGCTTTAATTAGAAGAAAGAAATGAGCTTCTCCACCTTTTTCAGCTTTGAGAGACCTCTAGGCTGAAATAGGTGCTGCACTGAAGTAGCTAAATAAACTGAAATGAAATGAACATACACTCCCCACATTTGTGGAAGAGCCAACTGCTACAGAGAGATTAAACACTGGAATAAACTCTGGGTTTAGATGCTTAATAGGACTTCTTGAAGTTCAGTCTTCCAGGAGCAAATACACACCATGCAACTCCCTGAATGCAATTCAAACTGTTGGGCAGACTGTTGCAATTTCAACCTTAACATGTGTTATAAAGCTAAATCTCAAACAGATATGAAAAGGTTCACCTATGGGTTTTCATCTACAGCTGATGGAGAAGTGAAAAATCCTCTCACCTCGTCTGAGCCTTCTTTAGGTTTCATAGGGTTGGCATTGAGCAGCCCAATGACTGTGCCTTGGTCTGTTTTCCAGTGCTCCTTGTGGACTTCACCGAAGAGGAAGAGCGAGACACACTGACTGAGATCCTGCAGGTCGTTCAGCCGCCAGATACTGAAGGTTCTGCCCTGGAACAGACGTCCCCTTTCCTTTCAGCCCTTGGTACAGGGACGCTGACTGCATCCCCTCTTGCTGTTGCTTTAAAAGAGTTATTCTGATTTCCCCCCTCCAAGGTTTTCCTGATTTAGAAAAGCACAATTTGTAACCCCAGTAAAGGTTAGAGAATCTCCAGCTATGCCATACTGCCAGTTCTGGGATTCTTCAAGGCCAAAACAGCACAATATTACTGCTACCATCAATCTTTCTGATATTAAAGCTGGACAGCACACTTGTTTGCTGAATAAAGAGCACTGAACAGACAAAACTGAGGCATATCCAGATCAGTTTCACCAATGACTTTCTATAGGACATGTACACCATGTAGGGAAATGATGAGAATAGAATGTGTTGGCACATTTAAAACAAGAGGCTGTTGAGAAAGCCTGAGAGCCACAGTCCCTTTTTCTACACTGAAATTTAACATATAGCAGAGGATGAACATAGTTAAAACAGATTTATGCTATGGTTACATGAGCCATTGCTACTGTCTGGGGCAGTTGCACCAGAAAAGTTAAGGACTTACCCTTAGGACTAAAAGCAGCATTACTCCATGAAACCAGACAAGTCAAGATCTTTAGTACAGCAGCTTTTCACTAACTACAGAGTTAGCTGATTAAGTTGAACACCTAATTGGTTTCTCAGGAAAGACTACCAAGCATTTCACTTGAATTGGACAAGTGATACAACGAAGTTACTTACATTATTTGCACTCTGAGGAGTGACCTTCTTCACTATGACTCCAAATGTTACCCAGTCTATTTCCTCCAGATTTTCTGCAGCAAGTTTGCTCTTCAGCTGGGACAGTCGGATGAGCTTCCTATTGGCCATCTTCCTGTCCATTTCAGCTGAAGACACCCGGGGTTTTCTACATCAAGCGAAAGCGTGTAAAAGAGAGTACATCCATTGGCATAAATGGACAATAGGAACCATCCAGTGTTCTCCTTAGGAGACTACATCTTGCTGCAAAATGCCTCTGTGCCTTACTTCACCCTGAGGTCACTTGAAACAAAACCCCTTGTTCAGAGCACTGTACAAATATCAGAAAGTTACTGATCAGGTTGTTTTTTGTCCAAATAGCTGCACTGAAACTCAGCCCAGAGCCTGCACTAACTGTTCATTTCAGGAATGACCAAGTATGGCTGACTGAGCTGGGAATCCAGCAGGGTTCTGGTGAGGAGAGACACCGTGAGGATTCAGAGTCCTCTTGTGGCCACACTGAGTATGGAGACGGCAAGTGGCTCCTGAGGCTTCTCCTTGTGGTGCAAAAACCTGCTCAACTGGAGCACAGTCGGGCTTTGCACATGCCCACTGTTCCACCACTGAGGATATCCCAGGGAAGGCAGAGCTAATGAAATTATAGCTTTTTTGTTAGAAAAGAGCAAAGGTGAAAACAGAAACATGGTACTACGCCAAAAGTCAACGTTGCCTAATTACTGATCAACCAGCCAGTGCTGTGGCTTTGTGTTACGTCCTCTAGTGACAACTGACTAATCTGACATGGTTAAACCACATACATTGCTTTTTCTCTCCTATTATTGGAAGGGTTGAGCCCAGACAGAGCTAGGCTGCTGACCTTAATCTCAGTCCTGAGAAGGTTTCCACAGACACTGGCTGAGTTGTTGCAGTGGAGCATGTAGGCACAGTCTTCTCTCTGACCACCTTACTGGGTGTGTTCCCTGTGGCAGACTGGAGAGGCTGGAACGCCAGACTGAGGACTTGCCGTGGAGGAGGACTCTTGTTCTCTTTAGCAGAAAAAAAAAAAAGGTATAGCACCCATTAGAAAGAATACAATAATTAACTGTAATAAGCTCTGAGCTGCTGTGATCAGAACACTACTGGTGCACTGAACACTGTTAAACTATCCTGGATAGATTCACACCATTGCTGGAAACTATAAGCTTTCGACAAAAGCCTGGAGTGCTCCAGTGAAAGGCAGACTTAGAATGGTACCTGCTGAGGATACTTTTGATTTCTGGAGTCCTCGCTTGGCTGGTGGCAAAGGATTGCCCAGCTGGGCCGAGAAACATGGTGATTCCTGCACCTTCTGAACTTTCCTTTCCTTTAAGGGTAGACAGGGAGATTTACCTGGCCAAAAAACCAAAAAAATTATGAGTTCTCAAAATCTGGACTCAGACTCTAAAAATTGCTCCAAACTCTGTAATTCTTGAATAACAAGTCCAAGTCAGGGTCCCACATGGAAACCCTTCAGCTAAGTTGACAACATCTGAAATGCAACATGGATGGAAAAGTCCAAATGACTCTTCCCTGTGACAACCTAAAACTTTGGATGTCACTGCAACCTCAAAGATGTGGAAAGCAGAAACATCCCCCTGCTTTGCAATTTTCCCATGTAGTTTCATTACTACAACCAACATGCTATAGCAACAAAACACAGCTGTATTTACCAGGTGTACCAACATCTGCCAAGAAAAAAGGACACTTCCAGAAGAGCCTGGAGCACTTACTCATGAAAGCTGTCCAATGCAGAATTAATCCGTGGTGCAGACACCAAAACTCATTTAGTCTCTAGCTGCAGGAAACAACCTGGGTGGTAGTACATCAGACCAACATTCCTCCTTGCTGCTCAGTGCCCCACTTCAGAATTATTTGGAGTCCTGCCTATAAATTGCACGTTGGTAAGCCAACAAATCATAAATCCATTTAATTAGTCTCATTACCAGGGGTTTTCTTCTCAGGGCCTGAACTGGATTGTTGCCCAATTGCAGTCTTCTGCAACTGCTCCTGTAACGTCTTCATCTGTTCTTGCAATTTTCTCAGCTCAGCTAGGAAAGAAAGAAGAAAAAGGATAATAATGAAGACAGCAGGAAGCCAGTGCAAAGAGGGATTTATGAGATCCCTGGAAGTTTGGCAGTTTTACTACATCATGGGAACTTAAAACACAAAGACTCAAGTCACAATACAAATTTACTTGATACTACACAGCTTACAGTGAAGGGAAACTTTTCCACATAGCCTGGAGCTGGCTCCTCTCATATAAATATTTTACTTGATCGTGGTATGTTCCTTGCCACGTTGCATAAAACTTTCCTACCGAGCATAAGACAATTTAATGGCTGATGGTTGCACTCCTTAGCATAACAAAATACTCCCAATATAATCAAATACATGGCCTGGACACAGGAAAGCTCAGTGGACACCTCTCCTTCCACACTGACTGGTATGGCACAATGTCCTACCAATAAGCCCTGAGGGGGAAGGGACTGCTGTGTGGTCAAAGATGTCAGGATGACAGCCCTGAAGACTGAAGCAACATTGCTCTTCATCAGACAAGGCACAGGTACACAGGCAATCTTCCCTATCCTGCTTACCAGAACTAGGTTAGTCTCCCTGGCTTACTTAAGTCCTCTGTCTTTATTTTGGGAGAACAGGTTTGGGGAGTTTGGCAACTGAGCACTGAAAATTGGACTGAGAAGCTGTCACAAGAACTTTCTGTATTCCCCCTCTGGGCATCATCCTAAGAAGCAGCAGGCACTGTCTTCTGCCCATTAGCCCTCTAGAGACAATATATCCAACAAAACAGATCACAGATGCTGATCAAACCTTGCAGTTCTTCGTTGGTTTTCTCCTTTGCCTGACTGGGAGCTGAACTGGGGGCAGCTTCCTCTGCCTCCTCCTCTTCCAGCAGGTCATCTACATCTCCAAACAGTGCAGCCAGGTTCTCCTTCTGCTCATCAATCATGCTGTCCTCAGCACTGACCTCCTCGGTGTAGGATGCATCATCTTCTGCATCAAACAGCTCATTGTATTCATCTGGCTCTCCCCCCTCATCCTCTGGGACATCTTCCTCCTCAGGAGAATTCCTCTCCTCAGTTGCTTCACTTTCTTCCAGGAGGGAGGCCAACATATCCAAGTCATCATCAGCTAAGGTAAAAATTAAACTCAGAGTTATTCCTGCCCAGTTAGAGGAAAGCTGCCCAAGAATAAAAGGATCCAAGACACTCTAACTACAAGCTAATGACAACCGAAACTAAATCAGAGCAGCAAGCTGAGAGCAGCATTTTTAAAAACCACTTCAGCTTTGGTTAAAGGAAGACAAAGTAGCTTCCTGCTGTCAGGTCAGGTGAAAATGTGGTTGCAGACACTCATCCTGTGATACAGCCTGGCCAGTCAGCAGAAAACTGATACTCAACACCAGCTTTTCCTCCTATGCAGCTACCTGTACAGTACTGTTAAAAAGAACTGGAACCTGTAAAGGTGTAGCCAACAGACACCCAGGTGGCTTTTGCCAATGGAAAGGGAAGAGGAAAGGCAGGCAATAAAGTATATTCTCAGATATAGCTTGCTCATGGAAGAACATAGAGAACAAAGAAATATGGACCAAATGGATGAATAATGGGAAAAAGACCATCAAGTACAGAGAGAGTAATGGGACAGACAGAACTGAAATTTTAAGCAAATCAAGAAACTGATTTAGCCTTTGCTGCTGAGGAAAGCACCAAACCAGGGAAGGCAGGGAGCAGCCTCATGAGAAAGTGACAAGGAAGGTTCAAAGGCCTCTGCAAATGAAGTCAGTGCAATGTAGTGCCTTTTGCTAAAACGTTTACCAAGTTTTCTGAACACTTCAACTTATTAAATAACATACTGATCAGAAAAGAAGTTTCCTACTGAAAGTAAAGGAGCACTTTCCCCCTTACCGTCCATGATTTCACCGGGATTTCTTCAAGAGTCCCCCAGGGAAAAGTATTCTCTGTTATGGGGAGAACAAAAGTGATACTGTTAAAGCATATAAGGTTTATCTAGAAATACATATTGTGTTCAAGATCCTTCTTTGAGGATTTTCAAACCACCAGCTTGGTTTTGTTTACAGCTGCAGATGAGGAGTCCACTAAATTTAAGACCCTCATGCACATGTTCTACATATAAAGTCTGACCTGTGCTGAACTCGCTGCAGCATAAGGGCACTACTTTTAGAAGAAAGCCCATAACAGACACAGAATTTAAGAAATGCCAACCACTTTCCCATAGTAATAACCATTTCCACCTCACCAGTCTTGCACCATAATGCAATTAGCATTTAACTAGTTATTAAAATTTTTAAGTTATTATTCTTAAAAGTGTTATATTCTACATTCCTCACAGCTCCTCCATTTCATGGATAAGTGTCCATAAAAAACCAAATCATCCCAGGAGGACATAAATGGCCGAGGGAGGTTTCGATGAGAAGAGATGGGAAATCCACTTTGTGAGGCTGGACGACTCACAGATTCTAACTATGCTTACGGGTCTTCCGCAGAGACTTTTGTTCTGCCCGCAAAACTCCGCTTTTGATAGATATTCATTTCCAGCAGGGAACAAAACTCCAGGACTCGCACGAACACGGCCAGCGACCCCCGCGGATCCCGCGCCTTTTCCCTCACGGTTCCTCTCTCCTCGCTCGGCCGCCCCCGCACCCAGGGGAACCCTGACCTCCTCGCGGGCTTCCCCACGGCTCCCCGACCCCTGACGGTAGGATCCATCCCCCCAGGATCGTTCCCTTTGCCCCCGGTCCCCTCACACATCCCCACTCACCGCCGCGCGCGCTCCTCGGCACCCGCCAAAATTCCAACCCGGTCACGCCCCCCCTCCCGCGCATGCGCGCCCGCGCCATCCCTAGTACTGGCAGAGGCGCCCGGCGCCATCTTGGTTGTGGGCGGGCGGAGGGGAGGGCGAGGGTACCCCAAGGTGGGGGTGAGCTGGGTGGTGTCATGTGTGTGACGTCACACGGAGAGTGACGTCAGCTTCATACAGAGTCCCTACACTGCCCTTGGCTCTGGGTGAGCCCGCTAAGCCGCAAAGGGCTGCCCGTGTCTGGGCAGAGTGGCCTCAGGGAAGGGTCACAGCAGTCGCCATCCTCACCTGGATAACCTAAATAACGTCAGCCCTTGTGCTAGAGCAGTAAATTCAGTCCCCGTTATTGTCACGTGCAGTGGGTAGGATTTTGTAGTCCGGTTCGCTATTTCTTTGGTATGACTACAATTCTGTAAAAATAGTATTTTGGAGTATGTACAAACTCATTGCTCTAGTCCCTCACTCCGTGCATTACTTAGAAAGAATTCAGGAAGAATATCTTCACTTCAGGAAGAATTTCTTCACTTTGGGATGAATTTCTTTACTGAAAGGGTGGTCAAACATTGGAGTGGGCTGCCCAGGGAAGTGGTGGAGTCACCATTCCTGGAAGCATTCAAGAAACAACTGGACGTGGCACTTATGGTTTAGTCAACAAGGTGGTGTTGAGTCAAGGATTGAACTCAATGATCTTGAAGGACTTTTCCAACCTTAATGTTACTATGAAATCCTCCCAAAATTGCCCCAAACCATACAGATTTGAGCTCTGATCCCAAGGCTTTTGCACTAAATCCACTCTGCAGGATGATGTCCAAAGAGAGCATGTTGGTGGTGTTCAAAGGCCAGCAGCACCCGTGTACTGGGTTAGGAAAGATGAATTAAGGACAGAAATTCTGTGGTAGGTGAAGGAATCAAGAAGTTTCAGCAGACAACAGGGAGAGATGCTTCACTGAGCAGTTGAGATGCTCTGCTGAATAGTTGTCATCTGGCATGTGTCACATTAGACTTTCTTGGTTTGGAGTTTTCTAACACCACATTCCTAGCCCAGGCATGCTGTGCTAACTCATTCTGAATGCATCTGACTGCGTGATGCTCATGCAGAGGTGTTCCAGGGGAGCCGGAGCAACGAGTAAATGACAGGAGCTGGGGAGGAGTTTGTGGGCCAAGGGGACTCCTCTGTGCTGCTGCTTATCCATGATGGAAACAGGGAAACACCTTATGCCCATCTTGGCATGGGTGTGAATCTGTGGGCAAACATCAGGACACTATGTTTCCCATTTTCTCTTCTTCTGGCTGCTAACTGCCACTGTGGCCCAGGCTAATCACAGAGTAACACCAAGTCCCCCCACTCTCCATCTCACTGGAGTAACGAAGTAATGAGCTTGCCAGCTCCTGTGACTTGGTTTGCAAATCCAGAGATACCTTGCAGCTCAGAAATCTCAATCCCACCTGACAGAAATATTCTGGCCCCTTCCTAGACTTGATTTTAAATCTGAAATGGAATTAAATGCTTCTGGCTCCTGTTCCACATCAAGTCAGGGTACTGATTGTGGGACACACTGCTACACTAAGAATGTCCTTTGTTAAAACAGTGGACAAGTAGCATTTCATGAACCCTCAGCAGGTTTGCTGATGACACCAAGCTGTGTGGTGCAGGTGATATGCTGGAGGGATGGGATGCCATCCAGAGGGACCTGGGCAGGCTTGAGAGGTGGGACCATGCAAACCTCATGGAGTTAAGGCCAAGTGCAGGGTCTTGCACCTGGGTAAGGGAAATCCCAAGCACAAGTACAGGCTGGGAGGAGAATGGATCGAGAGCATCCCTGAGGAGAAGGACTTGTGGGTATTGGTGGATGAGAAGCTCAACATAACCTGTCAATGTGCACTCACAGCCCAGAAAGCTCTACCATGTCCTGGGCTGCATCACAAGTGTGGCCAGCAGGTGATTCTGCTCCTCTACTCCACTCTTGGGAGACCTCACCTGGAGTGCTGTGTCTAACTCTGGGACCTCTAACATAGGAAGGACATGGACCTGCTGGAGTGAGCCCAGAGGAGGCCACGAAGGTAATCAGAGGAGGGAATACCTCTCCTATGGAGACAGGCTGTTCAGCCTGGAGAAGAGAAGGCTCTGGGGAGACCTTAGAGCATCTTCCAACACCAAAGGGGCTCCAAGAGAGCTGGAGAGGGACTTTTATAAGGGCATGGAGTGATAGGACAAAGGGAAATGGCTTTAAGCTGAAAGAGGGCAGGTTTAGATTAGTTGTTAGGGAGGAATTCTTTACTGTGTGAGTGGGGAGGCACTGGAACAATTTGCCCAGAGAAGCTTTGGGTGCCTTGTCCCTGGAAGAGTTCAAGGTCAGGTTGGAGAGGGCTTTGATCAACCTGGTTCAGTGGAAGGTGTCCCTGGTTCCTTCCAGCCAAAGCCTTTCTATGATTCTGTGACTCTATGTAGTATTCAGTCACCCTAAAACACAAGTAAATTTTATCTTTCATTCAAGGGAAAACAAAGGGGATGCATTCTTAAACCTGTGCTCGTTACCATCTGCTGGCTGTGCTCACTTGTCATGGCAGCTCATCTGCCCTCTGGACTGCATTTAGTGATGACAACAGGAAAATAATCCTCCTTGTTGTATGGACAGTTCTCAGTGTATTGTGATTTTATTCTTTGGAGTTCCTTGTCCCTCCTGATTTGTACTATTAGACCTACTATATTATCTTCCTATGAAGACCTACTTCAGCTAATGCCCATGTTTTCCTGTTAGTATTCCTGTGCTAAGGTCCCCTCTCTTTCTGAAACCTCTTAAAATTATTAATTTTGACTCAGTGAATGAATAAGTAATTCCTCCTTTGGCCTTTCATGTGGATTTTCTGTGTTTTCATTAAGGTGAATGCTCCCCAGATGAAATCAGCTCTATTATCATTCTATTAGTTTGTTTTTGGCCCAGTAGCATTTCCATCAGGTTTTGATCATTGCAGAATCCATAACTGTCACAAAGCTCCCGTAATAAAATTGGACTCAGGGTAAAAAAGCCCATAAATCCTACTGTCACAAGGAACCAATTAAAAGCCAATAAAATATTGCATCTGCTGGGAGTGCTTCTAATTGATGAAGAAGGTTGCAAGGAGGCTGATGAATATCTCTTCACAAAAGATTTTAGTCAGCTCTTGCTTTACCTGAAATTATGGATGAGGCTATAATTACAGCTATATGAGCTGCAACAGAAAATAAGAATCCAGAGTCTCCAAGAGATAATTAGAACAACAGTGACAACGAGTAAAATAAAAAACTCACTTTAATTACAGTGGCAAAAAAAGGATTGTTTCTCCGGGTATTGGTAGCTGAGAATTCACTGACAGCATGACATGAAAAATATGCTGAAGGAAGGTTTTCTTGGGCCCAAGAAACAGGTATTTTTGTTGTGTATATTTTAATAATATTCATCTGTTGAGTGCAAAACATAAATTTTACACTACTGAGGCCTTTGTTTTGAATTAATCAGCTCTAGAGTAGTTTCTATTTCAGGTTTGAAGCAAAATAATGACTAAAATATTAAGTCACCAAACTTTTTATTTCTGTGACTATTTTCTCCTCTGTGATTCAGATCTTCATCCACAGCACAATTTGAAGAAGCATTTATTTATGGAAGTGGGTTGACAGGAGAATTTGTCACAAAAAAAAATTCTGAGCACTGGAAGTTTACCCAGAGAGGTTGTGGAATCTCCTGCCCTGGAGATATTCAAAAGCCACCTGGACACAATCCTGAGCACCCTGCCCTAGGATGACCCTGCTTAAGCAGGAAGGTCTGACTAGATGACCTCCAGAGGTCCCTTTGTAGCACAGCAGTGGCAATTGCTGTCTCCATTTCTGGTGTATGTGGAAAACAGAAACACCAGATTTTAGGACTAAAACTATTGTTAAGAAGTAATAAAATGATATTAAAATGTTGAGCTTTGATGTTCAGGTTGTGTGCTCATCCTTCCGAACACCCAGCTCATGATTTTGGTACTCAGAAGGAAGTGGACTGTCACCTCTCAGTGACCCCAACAGACCTACCATAGAACAAGATGGCACAGATTTAACTACTGGATTGTATTGAGTCCAGGCATATTTGCTTCCCAAGATTCAGTTTTGAACAGTGAAGGAAAAAGATAAAGATTTTTGCAATCCTGTATCTGCAATCCTGTTTCAGCCTCCAAAGTATTCATAGGCATAGATAATTTTATAATTGTTATAGATTTATTTTGGGATATGAAAATCCATTATAATTTTTTAAATTAGGATACATCCATCTCAGTGCTTTCTACCACAATACTGTACAGGTTCAAATTATTTTATTATAATAAACAAAAGTCAAGACAACACCTTAAAAATTAAGAGTTCTATAAAACCAAGTGACTTGAGTACATCAGGAGCTACATGTATCAGACCTAAATGATCTGTTTTAAACCTTACCCACATCTGGCTAAAGCAAGAAGTTACATAAGCCATCAAAAATTTAACATCAGATTAGTATGGTCACAAGGGCAGCAATAAAACTGCCATCTGGAGAAAGAGCAGGGTTCACTTCAAATGCTCAATGAATACAGCACTACTCCATTTTGCTGAAAGCTTCTCAAATAGCTTTTTCATGTATTACTTTCCTGGTATATAATATATGAGAGAGAAACAGGCTCACTGTTCTTAGAGTTGATCAGCAAATATCCCATCGCTCTTCTGACTTCAGTGAGTCAACCTCGTTCTGCAGGGCAGCCATAGGGCAGAGCACTTCAGGGGAATGTTCCTGAAAGGTTTCATAGCAGCAGACACACTGTGAGTTCTGTAGCACTTCCATGTTGTTAACCTATGAAAATTCCTTCCCTAAAGCAGATTACAACAAGATTAGTGACTACAGGGCAGGGGAAGAGTTTTACTGTTTTCCCACTGAGTTAAGGAGAAAACCCCCGAAAACCTCCTTCATAGGATGTAGAATTGAGCATTATTTGAGCAAGAAGTAAAAAAAAACCCAAAGTATTTGGCAGGTGAAATTCCAGAAGACGAAGAAATGGAGGGCAGCACTCAATTAATGCAGTCCATGACGTGAATCTGCAGTGTGTCCAAATCAGGTAAAATTTCTTCACATTTGGGACATGAATATATTGAGATATTCCGCTGCTCTGGCCAGTCTTGACTACCAGTTCCTGCAAGCAGAGAAGATAAATGATTACCTGTTATATTATCTGATTTTGCTCTCTCCAGCAACCCAGTTTCAGAATGGCCACAGGGAGGCTGCCTGCAGCCAAGCAAAGCTGGTTTAACCTGAACACAGCAGGGCTCGGCCCGTGAACTGGAGAAGGTGCTCTCAGTACCTCTTTGGACAAGGCGAGGTGAGTGTTCCCGATCCGGCACTCTGGCTCCGTGGCGATTCTGCATCTCTGCCAAAGAGCTTCTGTGGAGAATAAATAAGGTAAGGCCTCTGAAAATAGACTCATGTCAGCTGGTCATGCATTTAGTTCACAACTGCTGCTCAGAAACAGGATCTAGAAATGTTGCTGCTTTGTGAGATCATGCCAGGGTCCGGCTGAAATCACGGTCACACAACTGATACCAGCAGGATGTGGACAGCCACACACCTAGGGATCTAGGGCACACTCCTCTGGAAAACTCTGAGGACCTCAGCTATTCAGGGCAAACTGCAAATTTGATTAAAGCAGAAAAGCAAGTTACATTAGAAAAAGGGCTCCGTATACAGGTAATGTTAAATGTAACTTGATTCAAGTATCACAGTACTTGAAACAGTGTATTCACTTACCACTGCCACCTCCAGAAGCGGCAGATATCCCTGGCACATAAGCAGCAAGATTAGCTGCAGATTCACTGCTAAAATTGAGGCCAGAACCCAAGAAACTCACATGAATCAGCAGCGAGAATTTAGCAAGTACGAATCATCCTAGAGTGAAAACTTGCTAAGGCACCCAACTAAGAACTAACACACCTTACAGAGATTCTACTAAAAAATTAAAATAAGAAGTCTGACAATTAATTCTTCTCCTCTTTTAAAATTCAAATTAAGCAAGAAATGTCTGCAAAGTTATTTGCCTTTCTACTGAGATGCTATCAAGACAATGTTGGTCAACTCCAGTACACAGAGTAACAGGACAGTCCAAAGGCAGCTCAGCCAAAGTCTGTTCTCACCGGCCAAGATCTTCAAGGTTTTGCTGCTCCTTTAGCAGGTATGCCAGCTGGACAGCCAACTGCTCCTTCTCCTCGTGGATCTTCTCTCTTGCTGCCCTCTCGGCATGGAAATCAGAACAATAAACCTCCATCTGATCAGAGAAATGAAATCATGCTGAGAATTTGTAACTTTGACTGAACCACATTCATATATGACAAAATCACAAAACTGTGTCATAGCCTGCATATACTCAAGACATAGCATATACTCAAGACACCCACACGCTGCAAAGCCAAGACCTGCACTACTCACAAGGTGAAGAAGACTCAAGAGTTTCTGGATTCTGCACAAGACACTTCAAGTGTCTTACCTGGGGACACTGCTATTGCCTCTGCTGTACAGAGGCAGAAACGAGGCACAGACAAGCAGTGAGGACGTGATTCAACCAATGACACTGACAAATCTGTAGCACAGACAGTGGAACCGGGCCAAGGTGCCAGTTCCGTGCCTTAAACGTGAAGCAACCCCTTTTCAGTCACTGTTAACACATGCTGGTTTGAGTGAAATCATCCTAAAACATATGCAGTGATTCTTAAGCCAGTGGTTTTAAATACGCATCCGTTCCCAAATTCTGTTTGTTGTGCCAGACTCTAGCATACAGTTCCTCTTACAGACACCTAGGATATGGTGATAAAGGCTCTGCAGGTACCTGCAAGGCAAGCCAAGTAAGGGAATTATGCTTTGGAGTTGAAGAAATGTATTCAGTATTCCAGAGTAAGCCATCAAATACCTCTTGGTTTCTGAATATTGGGTGGGGGAAGTAGCCAGTTTCTGATACCTGAGCACGGAGCACAGACATAGTTTCAAGGTCCTCCTCTTGCTTAGCAATTATCTGCTTCATTTCATCTATCTGGAGCTGCTTTGCAGCAAGAGCTTGTTCTGCCAAATCCACCTTTGCTTTCAGTTGTTCCACCACAGCTTTATCCACTCTGTCCAGCTGCAAAGAAGAACTCATTATGAGATGAACTCCGAATATGACCCTGCTCGAAGTGAAAGTTTGCTTCTTCCTTCTCCTGCCCTTGAAAAACTTCAAATTTTGGTCATCAAAGGAACTTGGACTAAGACATCAGTGGTGACTGATATTTTATCTTAAAGATTAGTTATGAGCTTTCAAATTGCATTGTATCAAGTTAAAATAGAACTCCCTAATGGACACTGCAAAGGCTGTTTTTTCCTAGTTTCCAAAATTTTACAGAAGAATCTGGTACTTCCATGGAGATTCAGTTATGAACAAGACCCCACTGTGGCAGGCATTCTATTGAAGAATACAAAAATGTTTAGAGATCTACCTTCCTACACTTATAGACAATGCTGCAGGAACAGTGATGTGCCTTTGTCCATCACTGCTCTCTAAGGACTGGACTATGTACTGCACTGCAGGTTAGACCTTACTTGGAAAACACCATGGAAGTTACTGATACGTGGATAAAGTTTTCTCTAACTGACAGCACAGGATCTGTGTTTATCACAGCAGTTCTGCTACGGTGCATGTTATTATGTAGAAGGGATGACAACTGGTTCCTGCCCAAATTTGATCCTGGATAGATTCTCCCATCCCTTCCCGCTCCTCTCTAATAAGTTATGATTTCTTCTTGTGATGAGTTTACCTCTTTGAGTTTCATTTCATCAATTTGTTTCATTGCCTCAGTGAGTTGAGGAAGAAGTTTGCTATATGAGTCCTGCAGGCTATTGTATCTTGCCCTGTTTATGACAAGAAAAGAGGTGAAAGTTTGAAAAACTTAATTCTTTGAAATCTATATAATGTTAGAACTTAGAAAAAAGCCACCCCAGCTCCTTGCAAATCAATCTGCATTTCTGATGACAAAAAAATCATGATCCATGTCTCAACATCTTTCTTCCAATGAACTGTGAGCTCCTCTATCTGTGGATTGAGTGTGAATGTACATCCTTACTGATCATCTGCCTTTTGTATTGAAGAATCCATCATCCAGTATTTTTAAATCAAGCTCACAAATTCTGTTCAAAATGTAACACCTCTCTTGGGAAGGCATCCAAGTCTTGGCTCAGAGTGCAGGAGAAGACAGACTAGACACAGACTCCAGAGATAAGGAGCAGCTTCTCCAGCAGCTGAAGACATGTCCTTCAGGAAGTTCAGCCTCTCTGAACAGCTTGGACTGACACTTTCACACTCCTTACACAGATGTACATGAAAGGGAGCGGGGAGCCAAGGCGAACAGTGAGTCTCTCTACTCTACTCTCAGCTTCACTGCACACTTCCCTCTCCTACTGCAAACATATTGTAGTAACCATAGACCTTTTCATTAATGTCATTTTCCCAGCACTGTCATCACCTGACTTGTCCCTGCCCTTCAAGATGTGTCCCCATTTACCCCTGCTAGTGAGTGGCACAGCTGTTGTCACTCCTCTGCTTCCTCTACTTGTATGTTATACCCTGTTCTATTCCACCTTCGACTTTGTGATTAAAGGAAGATGAAAGTCCAAGCTGACAGCTCAAGTATTCCTAAGTGAGGGGTTCAGTAGATGAAAGACTACAGTCTTCTAGTTCATAGGCTACAAACATAACATGGTTTCAAAGGCTGCAGAACACAACTGCAGTATTTCCAATTCAATTCTCCTTTGGCCAGGCTCCCTTGGACTTCCCTTCCTCACTGGCAACACCTTCCTGGAATACAAAACCAAGTCACACTCACTTTTCTTCATGCGTCTTGGCTTGTTCCAGCTTGACCTCTGACTGCATGCTCTCCACCTGAAGTTCCAGCTTCTTGACAGTGTATATTAGCTGCTGCTTCTCCTCCAATTCTGATGCAGCAACCAAGCTTTTTCTTTCCAGTGCTTGGCACCTGACAGAACAAGGAAAACAGGTTGATCTCTCCTGTTCTGGGTTTGGCACACTAGGCATATAGCAAAAAGAATCCTTGAGTGGTTCACTTTAAAGGCTTATTTTGATGAGGAACATGGAAAGACAAAGATCAATCTGTACACAACCAGCAGAAAACAAAGATATTGAAACCAACAGTTACTTTCTTACTACTATAAATCTCAAAAACCTGGAATTTGACAGAAAACTAAGCAACTAAAGTGAGAGTCTTGTAACCACTTTTATAACCTACACAACTGGTCTTCAAAAGTCAAGATAGTTCATGTGAAAAAGGTCATAACCAGGTCCCTTGGCTTCTTCCCCTAACGCTAGAACAGGGATTGATTATGTGAAGTGGTGAACAGGAAAAGATTTGCCTTTACATCATAAAAGGTTAAAACCCAAATCTTAAATTTCAAGGCACTGAGGTTCTATTTATGGAACTAGGTTGGCAGCTCAGATTTTCTGACAATTGCTGTATTTCTGTACTTTCATCTCCACTTACAAAGCAAGAGCAATCTTTTACAGTATTTCTATGACACAGACATTTAAGTTGATATTTGTAGAGCTGGTGAGCTTCCCAAGGTGGGTGTTTTCTTACAAATATGTACTGAGTGCCACGACAGAACTTTTGTTCTTCTGAACCTTACTTTTCTTGAAGCTTCTTCTGAATCAATTCTGCTTCTTTTAACTTCTCATGGGCTTCCTGAAGCTCCTTAAACAGAGCACAAACTTGCAAATTCAGGGCTTCTACTTCACTGCCAACCTTTTAGAGAAAAAATAAGGAAAATTTCATATGGACAATTCAAGATAGCAAAGCTGCAGGCTAAGAGATCTAAGCAGGAAGTTATCAATCTTTCTCTAGAGAAAACAGACTAAGTCAGTCTGCACCATTACACTCTATACTCAGTAATAAAGCCCCATCTACAAGGCTTCACAATTATTCCTAAATATGGCAGAACTCCATTTTGACTTAACCCTTTCATAAATTCCAGGTAACTCAAAGACAATAAGCAGCCTCCCAGGGAGGGCAGAGTGGTAACTGCAGTGGTGCTTTCAAATGACTCATCTCTGGAGACCTGGCTGAGTGTCCAGCTGCTGTCTGGCAGAGGATGAGCTCTAGCCTCTTCTTCCCCAGCCACTCTCCAAACAGAGACAAAACAGGTTTGAAAAACTTCTTCCTCTCTCCCAGGATGTCTTTGAATGCAGAGCCCTCAAAAATAGCCCCCACTGCACACCCCCCATAGTTCCAATAAAGATCTATGTTTTACAACAGGGGCAGGTAACATGAGCTGTGCTGAGCAGAGCCTCTGCAGAACCCCAGCAGCGCACATGGAATCAGCTGCCATCACAAGCACATGAGTGCTGACCTCAGTATCAGCACTTCCATGAGGAGCATTTGGCTCAGGCTGTAACTCAGGCAAAGCTGAGATAAGAACACTGGAAAGAACTAACCGAGACATCATTTGCTTCCCCTAGAAAGGGCATCTCTTGGCCTGACTGCAAACTGGTCTCATTTAACCAATCCAGCCCTGGCCTAAAATACTTGTCTTGGCCTTCAGAAGAGCACAGATCTCCAGCAGATCCCACAGCATATACCACCTCAGATAACCCAGTCTACCTCATATATAAGCACTCTTAGTTGCCTGTATTATGCAGTTGCACTGAACTAGAATGGATTCCATGGCTATGGGACATTGCACGCTCACCTCACACAGAGAGGTTACAGCTGCAGGCACATACATTTAGGTGTCTGACTCTGGAGCTGAATCTCAACTCCAACATCCTTTCAAACCCTTACTTTAGAACATGAGGACTGAGGTTTTGCCTGAAACTTTGTCTCAATCCAAGATAGTTATTCCCCCCCATTGCAATACATCCCACTAAAAACACAAAAAACCCTAAACCAGGTGCCATATGAGCTCCATATTTAAAGTCTGTTTTAAAGTACGCTGTCATAGGATTCTGATCCAAAAGCTGACCTAGGCAGCAGCCAGGAAATTCACCCAGTCTGGACAATTTCCGGAGCTAGAAGTGTCTGCATCTCTCTCTGTTTGCTGGGCATGGCCAGGGTAATGAGGTATACCTGCAGGTATTCTTGATCATCAATCTCACCCCCCTGGCTGGTGTAATTTGGAACCACCTCTAAGATACATATTGGAGAGTTCAAAGTTCACTTCCATTCCCTGTGCAGGATAATTGCCCCTTGCTCCCTGAATGCAAGTGGAAATCCAGGCCCTGAGGCTGCTGACCTCAACAAATCAGCTGCACACTGTTAAATCTTGGCTCAGGAGGACAGGTACTTACAGCCTCTGAAGTCTCTTCTTCCTGTTCAGTTTGTGTCCCACTGTCCAGGCAGTTGCTGGTTTCCTTCTCCAGCTTTGACAGTCTGGAAAACAGAAGGAATCAACAATGACGTATTTGGCCTATGTTTAAGGTGAGATTGCGACCATTCAAGGATTTCATCCATGTGATGTACTCTCTAACATCACAGCCATAGATGCGAGGCAGAATGAAAAGCATAGACATGCAGGAAAGTCTGCACAACCATGGGAGTTCCTGAAGAACACAGGACACTGAGCATGTACAGTTAATTAAAATGGATGTGTAAGTCTGCAGGTGCAGTGAAGGACATTGACATTCAGTCCAAAGGGATCAATCTTTGGTGCAGTCCAGAACTGCCAATCCTTTGGAAATGGGTCAGTCTTTTTGCTGAATCCAGTGATTAACATTGCCTCTCTTTTCCTGTGGTATTTTCAGAGGCTAAGGTTTCTAAGAATCACTTGGTTATGGCTCATTACCTCTTCTAGGAAGACCACGTAGAATCAATTACTGTGACACCAACCTTTCGTAACAGATCATGTCCAGGAAGTCTTACTCTCTCTATGAAGTGGGGATCTGGAACAGCTACTGCCTGGGCAATTTGCCACCCCTGAGCAGTTGTGCTGCTATAACTGAGCTGGGACAGACCCTCATACAGATCTCACTGTGAAAACTTCCTCTCTTAAACAAGTTTGGAATTAAACTTACTTTAGACATTTCTAAGGAGCTTTTGCAAGCTCACATACACCAAATGCAGCCTGCCGGTATCACGAAGAGGACTGTGATCCCTGTTTTAGATATAGTGATGATTCATACAAAACCAAATAACTATGGAGAAATGAGTGGAGAGAACATCCTCAACTAGTCATCATATAATTCTGACATAACCTGGGGAAAGTTCAAACTCAAGAGGCAATGAGTAAATTTTTCTTGAACTGTGACACTATAGAAAATAAAAATAAAACAGAAATTCTTTTGCTCATGTAAGTTTATCTTTTTGCTCATGTGGTTTATCTCTATAAGAACTACCACAACATTAAGTTATTACTGCTGAGTGCTCAGGAAATTCCCCACCAAGTCACATTGTTATTTTAAACCTGTCTCTGATCAGCCAGAGGCTTGGTAACTGCAGGAGCCCTGAAAGAAAACGGCTTTAAATGTTACAGTGCACCTACTTCATACCTCTCTCTGTGATCCTGCAGCTCCTTCTCAAGTTTTTCCCTCTTCTGAGTTTCATTTCTAAGGGAGCATAGCAGCTGGCTCACAGTTAGCTCCTCGGACTCCAAATTCTTAGATTCATCTGCAGATTTGCTCCTGCTTCAAACCAAACCAGATATAAATAACAACAGCCACAACTTTACCAGAGCATTCCCTTATCCCTGGGATCCAATTTGAGATGCCACCATTTCACAGAGTGATGAAAATCAGTGCTCTGAGGAAAGGGCTCATTCCCAGTTCCCAAGAACCAAGACCACCAGCCACAGCCCCTGTGTGTGCAAATAAAGGACTCAGACAGTCGCCTTCCAGCTGAGGGAACAATTTAGTATTTAGCAAGGAAAGCAAAAGCAGTCATGACAATACAAACCCCAACGCACTTATTCTGACCTATTTTGCAGCTCTTTCTGCAAAGTGCTGCTGTCTGTTCCTAGAAATAAAATTTTTTTCCTCAATAAAACATGGAATGTTTCTTATCTCTGTCTCACTCCCTTTCAGGAAAAGAGAGCATCTTCCACTAAAAATGGTCATCAGAAATCACCTTCTTTCTCAGAGATCTCTTCAATGTTTCACCTCCCTCACATCCTATAGCTCTTTTCAAAATAACATTATGCTACTGTAAAGTGAACCAGAACAAACACAAAACTCTGAAAAATAGCGTAGGTGATAAAACACTATTACCTCCATTTTTATGTCCATCTAGACAGAAAGTCAAAATCCCCCAACTACATGGTAAGATAGGCAGGATATATACTCTGTACATTTTAGCAGCTCAGCTGTAAAACAGTGTGTGGTTAACACTTTGCTTTTGTAGTTCACAACAGAAAGCAAAGCAGAGTCTTCTCTGTGCTCCTGAGAGCTGGAAATCTTTGGTGAGCAAAATTCAATACCCCAAAGAAAGTGTTCAGCCAGGATATTTTAAGTAAATAACTTTTATCAGGGGATTTTTAGTGCAGTTCTACTCTTACAGAAATAAACCCGTCCTGGGTGGATCGCATTTCTCTGAAGGTGTTAACAGCACCAATCTAAGGTTTCAGTGCTGGACAAAGACACGTGGTGACACTGGAAATATTTTAAGAGGTATGTATACTCCCTGTTCTTGTAGATGTGGGCCAGATACTCATCCAAAGGTAAGCAAGTCCCACAGGGAATGTGTTCTCATAGTAAATGTTCTCACAAGCCACCACTAACAACAAGCTTCATACTTGCAGCCTGGGCTGTGGTCAGCAGCTCTCTCAGTTTCATCCACAACTGTAATAACACCTTTTTTTTCCCTCCCCCTTCAACTTCTTAACTGCATGCTGAGGGCCGAATTTCTTTGTCATTACACTGTTCTTCCTTGCTGATGTAAGGAGTGACAACTTGCATATGGAGCACAGCTTTCTGGCCTGCTGTGTCCTTAGCATTTTCCATATCCTTCCCTTTCAAAAGCAAAGGCACAAACTAAGTACAAGAGTTCAGCCAAAACCAACTGGCTGCTAAACTGGGCAGTATCCAAAACGGAAAGTTTAACAGTATCAGATGTCTATGTCCACAAGGAGTAAAGGTTCAGCCAGGGGCAAGAAAGTCCCTTGTTTCCTGGAGCTGATACAAAGATCAAATTTTGAGAAGTAACCTAAACAGAATGCTGGTATCCTAAGCCTGGTAACCTGAAAAGCAAGGACTCTTACACTGTCAGCCTACCCCATTGTGATACACTTCATACCAAGCACACACAAACAGGACAGGCAGGTTCAGATCTGAAAGACCGCAATGCCTCTGACTCTTACCAACATCAGTATAATTGGGTAGAGCACAGATACTCTTAGATGGTCTCCAAAGGCTAGGAAGGAGTCCCTGCAGCCTCTATCTTTATCTTTTCTGTTTGGCCTTCCTAAAAAGCCCAAAGAGTTGGCAAGTCAGCATGTCCATAAATGCCTGGCCAACTGCCTCTTGTCAGCTAGTGAAAACTGGGAGGAAAAATGTCAGAGAATTGAGGGTCTTTCCAATATGGCAGGAAGACTACTGCAATGGAGGGATGCAAAATCACAGAAAAATAGAATATTCTAGTGCATTCCTCATAGAAAGAAGTTCCCTCACACTGACAACAAAACATATTGGAGAAGTCTGAATCACACGCATTACACAGGAACCTACGTACATGTAGACAGCAACATTCCCGGTCGTTTCACCACCATTCTCTTGATGTTCCTTTGCAGTTCTATTTATTTCTCCTTCCTAGGAAAGAAAAAAGCACTATTAGCTTGGTATTTGGACTAAGCAGGGCAGAGCTCTATTTGTTTGAGTTAAGGAAGGAAGAAAACCAGTGAAAACTACTATCATAGCAATATAGATAAATAAAAAACAAAACTCCTACAAGATCATCTTCATGTTTGGAAATTCTTCACTTCAAATACTTCACATGCCTTTCCCTGTATCTCTTCTGGACTGATTAGAGAAGAGACACAATAATGAGATTTGCCCTTCTCCTTTCATCAGCAACTTCCATGGCCACTCTCCCCTATAAAGATGACTGGGCACCACACAGCCAACATCACTGCAGGTGATTTAAATCTAAGTCTAAAAATCATTCTGTTGCCTCCTAAAAGAACCACTCTTCTTTCCCACTACAAACCTCACTCCTTGATCTTTGTAGCCCAAAGGAGAATCCTTCCAGAAAAAAAAAAAAAAAAGGAGAATGCATCCCTGAAGGTTTCCTCCTGCAATCTGAAGTTTTCTCTGACAACACCAAACAAATTTTAATTAAATTAATCTAACTTCTTCTTGCAGGTCTCCTTTCCAGAAAGGGGATGTGGGGGTTATAGGGATAGCAGAGGCTTGCATTTTCACATTTCACAGTTTGCCTGTGAAGATTTTTCAGAAACAATAGTAGAAAAAGTACATTTTTGTGCCTCTAGGGAATACTCTACAGTTTTACACTTAGTTTTGTTTGCCTGCATCCCTACGTGTCTGCCAGCAGAGAGACCCATTCTCAAAAGAAAATGCCCGTCTACGCACAGGTATTGCCCCTTAACAAAACATAGTACTGATGTTCCCAGAAATTCCAACTAAGACAAGACTTAACATTTTTAACTACTCTGAAGTAATTTGATGGACCGTGTTGTTTTTTCCAGAGAATATTTTTAGTGCAATAGAGGCTACCTATGAAATTAATTTACTTTGAGCATTAAAGTGGAAGGACAGAAAAAAATTCCAAGTCCTTTACCACTACATCTTGTAACACACAAGTGCTCCACGGCAGGCAATCTAAGAAACCAAGGAATCATGGAATCGTTTAGGCTGGTACCTGGCTGCAGGTTACTGTGTTCTTTTTATTCCCTTTACTTACAGTCATCCCAATCTCCACAAAGGAATCCTCTGCTGACATGTTCAGCTTGACTTGCAGTTCTGAAATGATGGCAACCAGATCTGCCTTCTCAGCCTGGAGCCGCTGCACCTGGGATTTCAGGTTCCTCACTTCCTTCTCGAGAGCCACGCAGCCCTCCTGGGATAAACAAACCCTGCATCAGCCAAACAAAAGGGAACACCAGCCAAGCAGCACAGAGTCTGAACACAACGGTGTCCTGTATCCCTTCTTCTCTGTTTAGGCTTGCCTGGAAAAGCCCATTGTACACGTTTTGGTTCTCCAAACAGCAAGAAGTCTAAATTGTGAAACCGAGTTAATCCAACACTGGGCATTGTGCTTCTGCAAAACATGGGACTGGTTCTCCAAATGCACAAATAATTAGGATGTAAATTTTTCCCTAAATCTATGCCTCTCACTACCACATAAGGTATCAGCCAACATACAGAATTATTGTCCAGAATCGCTGTATTTTTTCACCCATATCCTTATTACTCTTTTCCCAAATCTAACCAAGATTCTAGGGAGAAAAGACCCATGGGCAAGGAGCTTTACACACACCCACAAACACCATTTTCAGTCTTTGCCCACCACACAACTTCTCTGTACTCCATCTCTCCCTGATTTCCTGACCTTCACACAAAGTCCTGTATCCCTTCCACAAAGTCTCTCTTCCTCAGAGATTCTCCCCAAACTTAATTCCTCCTTCCAATAATGACTGTCTCCTTCACTTTCTTTCTATTCCCTTTCCCCGGGATCCTCAAAACCCTCTCTTAAGCCTCTACATAACCAGCAAGTCTCATTTTTTTTCTCACTTTTAAATGTCTCTTGCCATTATGAACCTTTCCCTGTGAGTTTTTTTTTCTTTCTCATTTTGTAATCTGAGCCTGCCAACTCCTGATAATGCCTTTATTACACCACATACCATCAGTGTAAATTCTGGACAATTCCTGGAGTTTGAATTACATTCTCACCTATGATTATGCCAAATCTTCAAACTCTCTATGCTGACAGTGTCTCTCACTCTACCTCCTGACTTGCTGCTGCCTATGATTTTGTGCTTATGCTGTAAGAGGATTCAATCAAGAGTCAGCTCCAGTGAAGGAGAGAGATGTTAGATTCTTCAAGCAGGTTGGAAAACTCTGGCAATAACGTGCTTTTAGCATTCCGAGAACAAGAAGTTCTACAACAGACAAAAGGAGAATAAATCCCCTACTTCCCCTTAAAACAATATTCCAGATTTATGAAATCCTGAGGTTACCTGACAATCCTGAAACACAACTTTCAGCCTGTAAAGGTTGTGCAAGTGATACTTACACAATCACACTATTTAAACTTGACTTTCTCCCCCCTTGTAACTTCTGAGCTTATTGGCCAATTTTGACTTACATGCTGAAACATTTCTTACAGAGCTCCATAAAAAAGGCAGGAGAGGAAAAGAGAAAGGTTAAGAAAAGGTTAAGAAAAAGCCTAACACACTCATCCTTCATCAAGCAACACAGAATCCACATGGCTTCTGTAGGTACCAGGATGCATCAGTTTGTCTCTATGTGGACCTTCTTGTTAAATAACTTTTCACATGACCATGTGGGACACAAAGCAGGTTTTGTTTAAATAGGCTTTGCCACAGACGCCTTCAGCACCACCTGCAAAATGTTTCCTGGCTGCAACACAACCACCTGCAACATTAGAAATGATGTGTTACAGAGCCAAAAGTTGGACAGAGGGAGGAAGCTCAGCCAGACTCAAATGGGGCAGCAGAAGCACAGATCTAATCTGAGCTCAGTAAAAGAGCTTCCGTAAAAGAAGACTGATATAATAAAAATAGATGGCATGTCATTCTTTTGTTTACTTGTCAACTTCTCCCTGGAAACACAAATACAAAAAGCAATTAAATGATCATGAGAGACAGATAATCTAACAAGCAAAGGGAGGGATAAAGTCAAGAGATATCCAAGAGTAAACAAAATAAAGAATGAAAAATTAGCAAGATATGCTGATTTTTTACTCCTTATGTCAAGAATGTTAATTATTATTGTTTATTAAATGTTAATGAAAATGTAAATTATCTCAGGTGTGGCATAATTTTCAGTTACTACACTCTGAGAGGCTTCACTTTATAAAATAAGTTACAGCTAAGGATAAAAATGGAGATGTTAACCAATCTCCAAGTTTCCCAGTGACATGAATCATAAAAGAGAGTGAACGCTCCAGACTTTCAATTCAAAAGCGTGTCAATCCAAACAATTCCTTATTTACCATTTCAGCTCCTTCTTCTTTTTCCTTCAAGCTCTGAAGTTGTTGCTGTAGTTGTTCATTTTCAATGCACTTGGCCTGCAAGCACTGCTTCGCCTCCTTAAACTTTGACTCATAAAATTCTCGTTCTTCCTTCTGCTTCTCTCTCCAGATGGAAAGTTCCTCGTATCGGTCCTTCATAGCTTGGTTATGCAACTTCATGGCTTCTAAATGGTAGCCAGAGACAAGACATTGATTCACATTAATACTCTGTCCATGAAACAGCAGATTTCCACTACACTGAGCTCAGCATTCCTCGGTATCAAATGGGTTGGCAATAATTGGGTATGAAATGTGAACCTCCTCCTCACATACCTTGAATACCAAACCAAAACTAAACGTCCCATAGTCCCTTAGCACTATAACAAATAGCATTAAATCCTCTCCTGAAATCACATGCCTACACTCTCTGACTTCTTGACTTTTCCCTAAGCCAAGAAGTACAAGTCAGAAGCATTGTTCACAAGAGGTACTTGGTATTTTGCTGCGCCTGTTATTGACATGATCAACCCAAATGAAGCTGATGAACTGAGCTTCTGAAGCTACTGAGACTTGGCAGGGAAAACAGGCAGCCTAGACTGGTAAATTACTGCATGGAAACAGATGCTATCAAATAAAATGTCTCAAATATGCCCAACAATGCTCCACTTGAACATTTGGTTAAGGCTTGATTGCAAGCATTGAAAAAATATACCAAACAACTTAGAGCCCAGTTATTTCCTCATATGTAACAAAGTCAGTGAGTAGCATCAGTCTTACTATTACAAAATGCTTACAAGATTTTTAGGCAGAGTCAATGAAATTATTTCAGACTTGCTTTGTTTAAAGTAAACAACTCAAAGCAGGTTGCTTAAAAATATTTTATACTTATGTTTTCCAGTAACTTCCATCATGTCCTGATGTCATATTATAAACAGCCCATAAATCCTTCAGGTTATGTAAATAATTGTAATCTGGAGAAGGATTCTGCAAGTTATGAGTTCCAGCTGCTGTAAATATGTCCCAGAACATTATCTTATATGATATAGAACCTTTTAGCAAAATACCAGATGTACTTCTAGAAAAAACTTTCCTCCTAGATACCCATGAGACAGAGCACTCGGACCAGGTCCTAAAATGATTCAGGAGGAATTTAAACAATAATGTAAAATCAGAACACAGGAGATATGTGACTTCATGCTCTGCTGTCATATAAACAGTGAGATACCTCTGTCTTTTACACAGAAAACTCACAGATCCCTTAGGTTTTATTCCAATCATTTAAAGGAAGAAATATCTGGCACCTAAATTCCTGGGATCCAGAGACAAATCTATCTCACCTGAAAGACTCAAATTATTAGGAATTTTCAGGGAAAGCTATTAGTTTCTCCCAGATATACTCTGCCACAGCCATCACTTCTTTTTGAAGTACAGAAGGTGCAGTACCCACCCCTCCTGATGCAGCTATGACAAAATGTTAGTCTGTAATGAAGCCAACAGTCTCACCATACAAACCAAAAAAGCTTTTAGAGGTTGACGAGCAAAAAGCATATCATAGGAAGAGATTTTTCACCTCACCTCGTAAAATACACAGCACTATACTGCTTATATATCAAATTCTAAAGCAAGTAATTGGGCTGTTCTCTCCCTACTCTTCCATACCGATTCAATTTGATGAGTCCTATCAAGCATCTTATTCATGAGTCCTATCAACTGGCCCTGCCACTTGCAGAGTCCTTTATACAGTGAATACTACCCAGGTATAAAATGTTATCCACCAAGGGCAAATGAGCACAGAATTCATAGTCACAACAAAAAAAAAAAAACAACCCTTCAGATGAGAGTTGGGGCTTTTGCATTTCAAAACCAGCTCACACGTGCCTTCACCTTTTAACTCGTTGTTCTCAGTGATTAGTTCTTTCATCTGCTGCACCATCTCCTCTGGGGTGTAGGTACTAAGGGCAGGGGCAGCCCCACTGTCCACTCCGTTTTCCATTTTACCCTTGGGATGCTCTCCATTTTCAGCAGGACGGCCTTTCAACTTGCTGGACATCTCTGAAGCAGCTACTACAAGGTTTGGAAAGAGAAAATTCTCAATCCCTTGCTCAATTATGAAATAATTATAATCATGCATTCACTGTACTATGACAAGCAAGGCTTTGTGTCTTGTCACAGCACACAGGCTCCTTCAATCCCTCTGACCCCGTACACCAGAGTATCCATGAGCCTCCATAAAACATTAATTTCCCACGGGGCTAAAACATAGGATTCCCAAGACTGCTCTAGGGCTAACCAACCCTCCCTCAGGAGCCCAATCCTCTGGGAATGAAACGAGACCTCCTGTCTCACCCTTTCCCTCCCCAGCCCTGACAGCGCCCGGGCCCCGCCGCCCGCCTGGCCCTGACAGCGCCCCGGCGCTGCTTTTCACGCCCACATCCCATTTCCGCTGATTTTTAACTTTCATTTTCGCTTCCTCGTCTCCTTTTCCCCTTCTCCGGCATAACCCCGGAGGGGTTCCCGGGAGGCTGGGGTGCCCGCCCCCGCCGCTGCCCGGGCACGGCCACCCCGTCCCGGCCTCCGGGAGCCGCAAGCCGCTGTTTCCTCCGCTTGCCCTTCCTCCCTCCCTCCCTCCCTTCCCGCAGGCCCACCCCCGATCCGCCGAGTCACCGGGCGAGCCCGGTCACAGCCACCGCCGTCCCCCCGCTGCGGGCTGGCCTCGGGGAACCCTCTGCCTGCTCACCCCTCACGACGCGCCCATGGCGGCGGCGGCCCGACTCGGCTCAGCTGACTGACTGCCCGCCCCGCCGACCCCGCCTCCGCCTCCTCCTTCTCCGACTCCGAGGGGATTTCCCAGCCCCGCGCCTCCCAGTTCTTGGGCACGAGGTGTTCACTTCCCTCACACATTCCCCCCGCGGCTACCCCCCTCACACATTCCTGAGAAGCCAGGAATTCGCCAGCCCAGCGGGAACCGGAGCAGCAGAGTCGTGTGGGGATCATTGCCCCCCAGGGGGTACAGCCCTGCGGGTCCACGGAAAGAGGAAGACTGGAGTAGATGAGGGATCAGACAGCGGCAGCAAGAGGGATGATGAATCGCAAAATCATCGTATCAGTTAGGTTGGGAAAGACCTCTGAGATCATCGAGTCCAACCTGTGACCCAACACCACCTTGTCAACCGGACCGGGGCACTGAGTGCCGCGTCCAGTCTTTCCTTAAACACCTCTAGGGACGGTGACTCCACTGCCTCCCTGGACAGCCCATTCCAATGTCTAATGACCCTTTCTGTGAAGAAATTCCTCCTAATGTCCAAACTAAACCTCCCCTGGTGAAACCTGAGGCCATTTTCTCTCATCCTGTTTTTGCTTGCCTGGGAGAAGAGCCTCATCCCCACCTGGCTGCAGCCTCCTTCCAGGGAGTTGTAGAGAGCTATAGGATCACCCCGACCCTCCTTTTTTCCAGGCTAAACACCCCCAGCTCCCTCAGCCATTCCTCATAGGACATGCGTTCCAGACCCTTTCCCAGCTCCATTGCTCTTCTCTGGACACACTCCAGCACCTCAATGTCTTTTGTAAATTGAGGGATCCAGAACTGGACACAGCACTTGAGGTGTGACCTCATCAGTGCCAAGTATGGAGGGAGGAATGGCTTCTCCAGGCATGAGACCTAAAAGGCGGGATCAAGAGGCAGATAGGAGGCAAATGAAAGAGGATGCTGTTGCCCAGGGCATTTTAGTGATCATTGCCACAGGATCAAATCAATTAGGGGGGTGTTTGCCATGCTGTGGGGATGTAGCCCGTTAATGCCTGTCCTATGATGTGGTACCTGGCCCTTGAAGGCCTTAAATGCCAGATTCCAGGAATGGGGTTAGCTGAGGCAGTTCATCCTGCACAGTCCTAGTGCTTTATGACTGTCCTTATCAGGAAGCAGGGCAGTTCTTAAGTAATAAAGCCAACTATGATGTTTTGGTTCCTTTGGTTCTGTTGTAGCTAAAATGTCAGTTTTTCATGAGAAAAATATCAATCTTTCATTAAATTACCTCATGGCTTGAAAATAAACTATTTTGATTTGACAATATTGCTTTGCTATGTCCTAGAAGTTGTGAACTGTCTCCTGTTTAATGAAACTGAGCCTTTTCATGAACTAGTCTTCTCAGCTGCCCTCTAAGCATCGCATCCGGGGACCCCCCAGCATGAGGGAGAGAGATGCACAGTGGATGGTATATGCTGGAGGGGAGCAGCCCTTTTACAGCTGAGGGACTTCAACATTCAAACTTCAAGAAGGGTGCAGCTTAAAAATCTCCCTAGAAATAAAACCAGCAAACAATTGCGAGCACCTAGGTGGTACAGAACAGGTCTGGTAGCAGATTTATGCATACTGAGCCTGTAATCCATATGCTTTCTCCTTACACTGCTAATGAACAGAATCTGTCTCCTTGTAGGTGTGCTGAGATCTTCTCTGCTAGAGGGAGTGTGATCTCGGAGTTACTGTCATCTCCCATCACTGCATCAGTGACTGGATGTTAGACAGGAGTGTCTGGGAGTTAGAGGGGTGATAAAGGCATCTTCTGTGAGAATGAGGAACTAGCAGCTTATCATGGCTTTTTATCTGAGCTCTGAGCTAAGTTCTTGCAAACAGAAAGACCTTACTGCATGTGCAGCAAAGAAAACTGAGTTTTACGTGTCAGAGGAGTTTAAAGAGCATTTGCTATTTTATTACACTTCTGATGACTGTTCCCACAGAAATCCCACGTCTGGTTTTAGTACCCAGAATTAATTTTTGGGAACAGATCTTCTTTAGACAGCAAATACCCAATGTATTTGGGTATCTTCTTTAGACAGCAAATACCCAATGTATTTGGGTATCTTCTTTAGACAGCAAATACATCTATGTATCTCACAATTCTTTGAGGAGGTCCAAATGCGAGAACGGTCTTTGCTTGTAGTTGTAAAACGGAGGTGGTGGGTTGCCTGGAATCAGAAGTGATGTATCTGATTCTAATTGGAATGAAACACTTTGCTTTTCAAAAGCCAAAGTAAAATTAGAATCCTTGTAGGTATGGAAAGGAGAGAGATAACCAAAGTGGCCTTGTGAAAAATAAAAAAAAAAAAAGAGACAATTCAATTTATTGACATAAAAGGAAAAACTGCTTTTGTCTAAGGAAGATAAAAGTGTTTGCACAAAACTCCTGTTGCACATTAGCATTGTGGGAATACAATGGATAAAACAATTGTTTGGGCCCACCTCTTTTATTCAGACACTTTTTTCATCACAGTTTCTCATGTGGTGATTGTTGTTCATTCTGCAGGTTGTGGGTAGCACATAGGAGTGAAATGTGTGGGCTCTGTGAAGGAAAGAGATCTGTTCTAACTGTCCTGTTGAGTGGTCTGAACTGCTGGGCTGAGATAGGAGTAGCTCACCTATCTTTGCTTTACTGAACAGATAGTAGATATTTGGAGGTAAGAGGTATAAAAGTGTCCAGCTTTCCCCAGACCACTCCATAACATTTGTTTGTGAAAATAGACATCGGTCAGCTCTGGGTCTGAGGGCTCGGATTCAGTCGAGTTACTTAAGAAATTCCCTTGCGGCAGCTGAGCCATGGAAAGAGTCTTTGTGTACATACACCCTTACTCCCTAGGAAATGTGGGATAATTCAGTTTAACTTAGTCTGAAATGATGGAGGATTGTGCTGAATTACCTTCGCATGGCCCTGGGCTAACAGCTTGGACACTGATTTTGCAGTTGTCCAGGAGCTGAATCCTGAGAATCAGCCAAAACTGGGGCAAAGGCTTGAACTTGGGAAAGCTTTAGTACAAAGAACTATGAATATCTCTGCGTATATACACACAGGGCTTATGTTTTATCCATCTCTGTATCTGTTGTGCATGTGGAACTCATGCTGCCTCTGACTCTCTTACACTGGCTTTACTCTTCCTGTCTTTCCAGTCTCAGCATTGCCCTCTTGCTCCTGACTGTTGCTGTGGTAGCTGCAGGAAACTCCCGATTTTGGCCAGGATCCCACAGATAATGTAAGACATAGCCCAAAGACTGCCTTCTCTCTCAGGACACAAGGAATATACACTACACCAGTCTGGATCGCTTCCTCTGACCAGCTCAGGTGCCTAAAGAGGCTTTGCTTTATTCTGCCACAGAGGTATCTGCAGGTCTGTGGAAGAACTACTAACCTTGATTAATACCTGGGCCTCTTGCCAGCGTAAAAGCTGCAGTGTTTGCTGTGACTTCAGATTTGCTGATTCAGCTTAATTTCCAAATGACAGGTAATTTGAAAACACCATAAAGATATGTTCTTTGCAGACTTTGAGCAGATTAAGTGGGGTAGAGGGGGTATTATGAAGCACATACAACTTCTGCAGTCAGCAGTACTGTGTGATGAATGTCACCATAACCTAGAGAGAAGTAAGATGATGAAATGCATTTGTTTCTTCCAATGATTAAATGCTACCATGGCCTGGACAGGGCTCAGGGGCAGGTGGTAAAATTTACATTAAGTGGCATCAGGCTTTAGATTATCACTTACAGTAAAACGGCTACAAAGAACATCAAAGTCAGATGTATGATCTGAATGTTTATCTGCCACTGACAGATGGTATGACATGTTAAATCAGGGATCATCATGGATTTTTGATTATCAGTCCAGTATTGAACCTCTTGCTATTGATACTGTTATTACCTTCCAAGGAAAAATCATAAAATTAGAAGTCCAGGAAGTCAAGAAATGACAAAAATAAAACAGAAGGGAAAAAGCACCCCAAGGTCCTGTTTTCAGTCTGATAACCCTGCTGTGGGCAGGATATATGAAGGAAAGGCAGTGCCAAAGAACGTTTCAAAATAACTGCTTTTGGCCCGTTCTGCACAGTTTAATCCACTGTGTCATGTACCGCTTTCTCTCCCACATACAGCCCAATGGATAACTTCTTTTACAACTGCAATTATATAACACCCCTGTGCAATGACACAGAAGAGTAAAGAAGCTATAGCACAGCTTTTAGATGATCTAACTCAGAGCCTGCTGGTATGTAGAGAAATTGTAATGTCACAGTTTTATTTTTCAGGTTTTTCCTTCCTCAAGTGAGTTGCAGTTTGCTTGTGCCAAGTTGCTGGAATTCCTCACCAGCGGCTCTGATTTCTTTCTTGAAACAAACCCATTCTGTCACCTGTCAAAAATAATATCTGTAATTTTTTTTCTAATAAATTTAGTGAGTTGAGTCAAACTGACAAAAATATCCCCACTTATCCTCTGTCTAGCAAGAGCAGAAAAGAACCATGAAAAGTACCCCACACTATTTCCTCTAGGTACATGGCCCTGCATTATGAGATCTGATGACAAAGTAATTTTCTGCCTGTCAGTAAGAAGCTTTAGAGTTTTTGCAGAGAAGAAGAGCAAAATGTTAGCCACAAGTCTGGTGCTTTTGTGATTTTGTCTCTGTCAGTGCAGAGGAGATGAACTGACTCATGTCTGTGGAATAACTGCCACTCACGGCACTACAGGATCCTTGTTTGGGCTGTCTTCTCCCTTTGTGACCACTCAGCAGGTACTGCTGTTGACTCAGGATGCAGTACATGTCACTCAACAGCTGCCATGCCAAAAATAAGATGGATAAATGTGCAGGAAAGCTAAAAGCCAAACTGACGACCGTCCTTATTTTCTCTTTCCAATAGGTGGCACCAATTCCCTTTCCAGATCATCATCGGTTAAACAGGTCAGGAGCTCCAGAATACCACAAGAGTTTAAAAACATAGGCATCTTTGCCCTTTTCTTTTGCTCTTTCTGAGTGTGAAATTTGCACCAAGAAGGCAGCAGACTGAGAAAATGTCTGAAGCCCTTGGAATGTGGCACTGCTGCCAAGTACAGCTGTGCCAGGAAAACACAGGCAGATCAACCAGCAAACATGACCCAGGGCTCAGAGACAGGGGAGGGAGGTTTACTTTTGCCTAAGGATGGTCAAGAGTAAAAGTGGGACTATTTTAGGATATTATTGAGAAGGAATTGGAAAGCTGTGGAGAGAGGAGAACGGAACATGAGAATTCCAGGTCAGATAGAGAAGCCTTGGACAGCCAAGGAGCAATGACAATGAACCTTGTGAAGGGAGAGCAGTGGTCTGTCCAGCACAGCATACTCCACTTGGAAGAAGTGACTTCTTAATTTTCAGATAAATCTACAAGAGGAAATTAAACCGGAACGAAGCTGAGGAAGCCTCTATTCTGAAATTACAGTGACAAAAATCTCTCAGAGATAAGACTGTTTTCTTTATCCTGAAATACACCCATGTTCATCATTAGAAGAGAACAGTGCCTGCAGCTCCGTTCCACCATATGGGCCATGGGGAGAGATGAGCCAGGCTCACGTCACGCAGTATAACATAAAGGAAACATTGTTTCCTGGCTGTAGAGAGTTGGTCCAAGTAAAAAATATTTGGGTGAAAGCATAACATTATTTTAAAGGGTATAACTCTCAACTAAAGCCTGGAGGCAAATGAGTTCTTCCTTAATTTTACTACTTAAATCCCTTTTTAAAACCCTTTCTAATACTGTCAGTCATACACAGCCCTTATTTTGTTTTTACCTCAAATGTCGTGGAATGATTTTTGGTTGAATGGCTCTTTGACTCTACAAGCTGCTTTCCTACCAAGTGTGGGAATATCACTCTGGTGGGTTGTGTAAGTGCACTCATCACTATTTCCCTTTTTACGCAGTCTGGGGGAGGGAAATTCTGCTATCCCAGTGAACTGAGCTGCACTGGCATTTTTGATGGGACCACTAAGAACACAATTCCGGAACTGTAGCAATACAAAATTTGGATACCAGAAAAAGAAACTGCTGGGCCTCAGCAGAAAGCCTTAGCTGGGGAAAAAACCTGCGTTTGAGGACCAGACAGTATGTCACCTGTTTGGAATGTCCTGCCAAGATACAGAGACACTGTGCTGTGATGTTATCAAGCCTCTGCATAAAATCCATTGTTGTTTTCCCCTTCCCTGAGTATCCTGTGTATTCTGTAAACATTGGATATGTTTACATATACCCCATGTAAATCCTAAAAAATGTAAGTGTTTTTTCCCCATGATGTTAGTGCTAAACCCAAAAGGTGTAACTTGGGTTTTTCCCTTACCTCGTCCTTGTAAAACCCCTTGTTCATAATAGCTCGGTCACCCTATGAATATGTAGACTCCAGACCCTTAAAATATCAGCCTGTATGTCCAATAAACCATTCCAGATTTTGCCTCCAACTGGGATCGTGTTAGCATTATTGACTCCCACACAGAACGTTATGGAGGTTGTGACAGTACAGATTTTCCCAACGAGAGACCCCAGATCACACTCCTGGTACGAGCTACCTGAGTTTTTTTCTGGGACATCTTCTGGCTCTATGAGCCATGAATCCTAAACAGTGCTCCAGAGGACACAGGACCATATCCTTATCTTGCTCTTGAGATATAGTGCCTGCTACAGGGTGGAAATGAAGCTTGAGAGAACGTCTCACAAATTGCAGCATTTCTCTGATCACTTGGAGGACATTCTCATGTTGCAGTCTTGGCTTATCTCTGTGATGATTGTAGGAATACCCCACTATGCTGGGAATGTACCTCCTGCAAGGAGGCTCGGGGTGCAGTTTGTATAATGTTAAAGCCTGTTTAAGACAGCACTGCTGTTGAAAGAAGTGCAGGTGGAGACATACAGACATCCAGATCAGAGTGAACCAGACCAGAGATTTTAACCTGGATAAGTATGAAACTAAATTAGTTTCCTTTGTGCAGGCTCACCACATGCTCACACAACTTTGGTGGAATATTGTGAAGTGGCCTTTGGAGAGGTCAAGAAGAAGGCCATGAAAATTAACAGAGGACTGGAGCACCTCTCCTGTGAATTCAGGCTGAGAGAGTTGGGGTTGTACAGCCTGGAGAAGAGAAGTCTCTGGGGAGACCTTATTGTGGCCTTTCACTACTTAAAGGGGAAAGACAGAGAGAAAGACTTTTTACCAGGACCTGTAGTGACAGGATAAAGGGAAACAGTTTTAAACTGAAAGAGGGTAGGTTTGGGTTGCACATAAGAGTAATTTTTTTTGCAAGGAGGGTGGTGAAACACTGGCATAGGTTGACCAGAAAAGCTATGGATGCCCCATTCCTGAAAGTGTTCAAGGCCAGGTTGGACGGGGCTTTGAGAAGCCTGACCTAGTGGAAGGTGTCCCTGTCCATGGCACTAGGAGAGTGGTGAATACCAGGAAGAATTTGGTTTGCGAGAAAAAGTAGAGAAGGAAAGTTTTTCTGAGGCTGGTAAAGGCAGTAAACAGAGACTTGAAATTTTGGCAGAAATCGAATTGCTTTTCAGACAGCTGAGGGCGCTCAGCACTTCTTAAGTGAGGTTGGTGTTTTGCAGGTTGGGCCTTAAGATACAGCACTAAAATGCACTGATGCTCGAATCAGAGATAGTGCTGCTGGTGAGCAAACTTGGGTAGGGGCTTAGACTCCAATGTTGCCAACAGCTGAAAAATAAAAGACCCAGAGTTGGTTAACGAACTGCTTATGTGCTTCAGTACAAGTATAAATTTAATGCCTTTATTTTAATGGCACCTTGAAAGAACTCTTTGATCACAGATTTCCCCTTCTGAAGCTGCAGGGTTTCATTTATTTATTACAATTTCAAGTATCTTTTAAAAGTAGAACTGGAGGAAGATGTTAGACTAATATACATGGTTATTTATTTTCTGATCATCTTGCAGTTTTCTCTCATCTTGGTTTTATCCTTGTCTTTGGGACCTGCTTCTTGGCATGACACACCTTTGCCAGAATCACCACCTATATCTCTCCTGAATTTCCCAAGAAATTACCTGTATTGTGGTGGGATCTGCATTGTGGGCACGTCTGTTCTGTTCTGGAAAAAAGACACACCGACTTCATTTCACCCAGACCAAGAATGTTTTTAGGGATTTTTTATATAAATCAGATTTCTCTGGTTTCTCATTTACCTTCCATTGATTTCTGTAGCTCATTAAAACTTCTTAAAAACCTTCTGTGATTTTTCTTTATCCATCACTTTTTATTAAAAAATTCTTAATTCCTTAGTGCTTCTAAAGGTCCTTAGGATATGAAACAATGCTTTTGATTTGTTAACTGTTATTATTACCACTAGTGGTTTGAATGAAAATTAGTGTATTTTGCTGAAACACACTTGATACGGACACTTATTTTATTAAAGTCAAGTAAGTACTGCTACTAAAGTCTTGCTTAGTTGGATAACTCATGTTTTTGAGAAGAAAGATTAATCTAGTTATTGTGGCAGTGATTTCTGTAATTGTTTCAGCTCTAAAGGACCATGTTGGCTTAGAAAGTTAGGGATTTTTATGTCAGTCCATTGCCATGTTTGTCATCCACAGAAACTTTGATTTACATTTTCAAACACTGGTAATTAAATTAAAGCACCTTTGACTTGCAAGGCCTTTTGACATTGTGCACTTAGCTCATCTCTCTCGGGTACACGTGTGTGTGGTGAATTCCCCTCACGTGGAGATAAATTGTCTTAATTTAGGGTTCATGTATGTCAGCTTGGCTCCTAACTTGAGCTGTGCAGAGCCTCATAGGATGGGCTGGCTCATTTGCCTCTTTTACAAGTGGCTTGGCACTTAAAACTACATTGTGTTATGAAACAAATGTCTTCCTTTTTGTCTTCTGTGCCCACACAGCCAGGCTGCAGCTGGCTTGGGCCCTCTGGGTGGGATTTCCCTTTCACCTCTGAGCTCCTTGCTTTCCTCACTGAAGCTCAGTGCTGCAGAGCTCTCTTGACTGAGAAAACATCATTTCTCGGTAGTCCTACTCCGGAATTTGCAACCCATTTCAGCATTTCCAGTGAGATAAGAAATTGGCAACACTTAAATTCCTCATGGCACAGCCAGGCAGCTCAGGAACCATCTGTTTTCTCTACAGAAGGAAGTGCCTGGGTATTAAAGGGAGAGACGTTGATGCATGTGGAAATCAAGTCCAGTTTCCTGATGAGGTGCAGACTGACACCAAGATGTCAAATTGTAGAATGTTTCTGCCTGACAGCTCTGCTAGGGGTTGATTCAAACTGGATTTATCAAGGGGTAGCCTGTGGATATCCTCAGTAGCAAGTGATCCCTCTAAGACATCTCCTACTTAGTATATTGCCTATCTTTAGCCTTCAGGTGTCCCTGGCATCATAACTCTCAGACCCAGAGGACTGTTTGAAGGGCATGCACTTCTGGGCAGGTCAGTATCTCACAAGTGTAACCCATGAGGACTGTGGGATGCAAGAATACAAGACAGAGGCATTTTATCACTCCTGCCAGTCTTTCTGACTCCCTCCACAACTTTGATATTCTCTTTTCAGCCAGGACCAGATCCACGTGGGGTTGATGGCTGGAGGCTCTCTAATCAGACATCAGCCACTCCACTGGAGCCAGACTGTGCTTCCTGGATCAGGCAGCGTTTATGGCAAGTCAGGGAGGGGATGGATACCACAGACAGCCACCACCCTAAATCCTTTCAAAAGTGACAGCCAGCCAAGGAACAAAGCAGATGAGGGAGCAGACCTTGTAATCAGGTTTACAGTTTTATCAATTATTATCATAGCTGCAATGAACTGTTTACAGAGATGGGAACAAGCTAGTGTTACAGAAAGCCAGGTATAAAAAATATGTTTCTAGACATGGTGAGTTCTGTGAGGAGACAGCAAAACAACCTGTTAAAAGATCTTGTTAACATGTAGGTTGTAGCCTCAAAGCTGTTGCTTGCCTCATACGTGTTTTATTTTTCTTCCTTGCTTTCTTGTTTAAAGGAATATTGTTTTCTTTAGGTAGATTATTGGAGAACATAGTGTACAGAAGGTAAACACTTGTGGTTACTTCTGCTTGCTCCTCTCCCTCAAGGTGAACAGAATTGTACAGGGCATGATGCAGACCCAAATGGGAACTCAGGCAGTTTCTTTGCAGTAATTCCTATCGTAGAATCTGAGAATATCCTGAGTTGGAAGGGAAACACAAGGATCGTTGAGTCCTGACCCTGCACAGGACAACGCCAAAAATCTCACCATGTGCTTGAGAGCATTGTCGAACTCTGTCAGGCTTGGTGCTGTGACCACCTCTCTGAGGAGCCAGTTTTAGTGCCCAACCACCCTCCTGGTGTGATGCTCACTGTTTCACTTGCAGCCATCTCTTTTAATCTCTTCTTTTTTTACCCTGGCTGTCTGCTATTTCTGGCTGGCCATTTATTTAGAGGGTACAAAGGAGAAGGGATACTTGACCTCAACTGTATGCACAAGAGTCAGTCTTGTGCTTGATTGCATTACATCATAGCTTCTGTCTAATAATTTATGCAAGAGACAACGAAAGGGGAAGGATATGCAAAGATTTTTAGGGACTTGCTTTCCCTGAAGTGTTTGGATACTCATTTAAGATATTATTAGCTTGACATGTTATTTTTACCTTATGTATTTTTTAGCATTGCAGTGTCAGAATAGGGCTCAAATCACAAACTTCCTGTCTCATTGCTTTGGTTTAGCCTATTCTTCCCCAGGAAAGGAACCTGTGACAAAATCTGAATCAAGCCCAGTGTCAAATATCACTAAGGCCTGGCAGCATTCCCAACAGGGTTTCTGTTTAAGAGATTGTTTCTACTTGCAGATTTTTCTATAGTGCATCACTATAGGATCTGGGCCCCTCCTGATATCATGGTAAAACCCTATATAAAGACAGTTGTGACTTCTGTAAAGATTTTTTCTTGGCCTGATAACTTTCCTTCTGAAACCATCCTCTCTGTTTATAGGCTGTGCTCTGGGTGGGGATTTAGTACAAATCTCTTTAAAAGCCCCAGTAGTTCCTCCTCGAGGCCAAATCTGGGCTCTAACACAGCTGCTGCTGTCCCAGCTGGACATGGTGGATCTTGGCAGCAGAAGTGTGTTCCAGAGTAGAGAGACCATGTGGGAGGGTGCTTTATGGTCCTGGAGGATTTTTGTGTAGGATGGGTGAGCTAGCGGGTAGCTTAGGGCTGGGGTGCAAGAGCTCATGAAGGTAAACTTCTTAAAGGGCATTTTCTCTTCTTTATTCTTTGAAAGCAAATCTAAGGTTTCAGACTGCCTGAAACTCTAGCTAGTAAAGTAAATTTTGCGATGGAGTGGGGGAAGATTGTCTTTGAGAGCGAGAGTTGTGCTAATTTATTGCTTTGGTTTTGTCCCTTGTTTTGCTTGTAAGCACTTCAGTGTGACATCCATGTACCAAATCTCAAAGAATTTCCCAGACTGCAGCCAGTTCCTGTAAAGGTACTGTTTGCCCAAAGACATTACCCCAAAACATCTCATCCTTGAACCAGGGAAATGAGGAGTCATGTTGAGTGAAAGTAACTAGAGGAATTTGAGAGAGAAAAAAATAACTTCTGTGGGAATGACTTTTCACAGGTTAACATATTTCATGGGCCACTTGGATTTCAGGTGACTGAACCGTGTTGGAAGCAGATGCTGTTTTCTTCTTGTTCCTGTGTTTGCCACTTCCATTTTTCAGCACTTGTTCTCCACTAAGCTCAAAGAGGCAAAATCAATAGTGCTCCAACATTAATAATTGAGCAAAGCAGGCAGCCAGCTGAGTAAACCCCATCTCACTTGAAATCAGAGCAGTTACTTCCAGCTTGAGCTAATATATCTGAGAATTAGGTGCAGACTGAGGTGGAAAATGGGATAAAACCACCAAAATAAAATAAAAAAAACAAACAGCTGGCCCCCCCTTGTGCTGTGCTGTCATGATTCTCACCAAAGGAGAGGCAGAAGTGAATAAGGATTGCTCTCCTGAATCATTCTGTATCGAGGTGCAATCAGGCAGAATGGTTTGAAAGCATCTTTAGTTTGTAGGAATGAACTCTCCAGGGGTCTGAGTGCTATTTCCAGGTTTCATCCTAAAGCTTAAATCATGCACTTATTGAGAGGTGGTCATATAAAGTACATGAAGAACAACTGAGTCTGACAAATAGCTTTTAGCTTGAAGAGTGGAAAAAAAAAAAAGTGGAAATAAACATTCTTCTGGAAGTGTTTCTGAAGGACATTTGGATACTCTCGCAATGTAGGGTGAGAACCCCACTAGAATATGGTGTTCCACAGCATCCCCTCACTGAAACGCTGTCATCTCTGGAAAAATCTGCAGTAAACTTCCAACACCTCTGGTGAAATTACACAGTGCTTAAGGGACAGGGTCTCCTAATCCCAGTAAATCATCAAGCAGTAGGATGGCTCCACTACCCTGGTGGCTTCTGCAGTTTATGATGAAAGTTGCCCACAAGGTGCCTTCTTTGAAAGTACTGTGTTTGGAAATATCTAGATCAAACCTACTCATAAATATTCAGACCAGGGGGTTTCTCTGAGGAATAGTCTCATTTTAGTGGGGCAGACTGTCTATTGATGGACTTGTCAGTAAAGGCATAAATCATATCTCAGATATCAGGATATAGCTGGCAAAGGAATCCCATGAGGATTAATGCCAAGATGTCAGCTATCCAGGAGATACATGATAGCATCACTGCAGAGCCAACAGACACAAAATACTCTGTAAAGTTTTTCTTCCTTTCATGGGATCTCCAGGGTTCCTTCTGCAATGAGTCCAGGAGAAGTGCTCTGAATCCTAAGCAGTGTGAGGAGGCAGACAGCCCGATTTAAAGGTTTTTAAATGTTGCTGAGGGATGGGAGCATCTGCAAGGACAGCACTCCGGGATGATGCCGAACACCCTCCAGCTTAGGGCTTTTAGGTGCTGTGTTGAAGGCAAGCAGTGTGATGCACCAAAGCAGTTATCCCAAGAAGAACTGCATGCCATTTCTGTAAGGAGTAAGAATGGTGTGCCATTTCTGTAAGGCATAAGAATCAATAAAACATTATGTACTGGTGTGTGGGGAAATCGCACTACTGTGTATCAAAGTTTTCTTGAAAGGGAAGACACAAGCTCCAGTTTTGGACCCAGTTTGTAGTTTGGATAAAGCCTGTGAGTTTCCTAGAAGCTCAGCTAGTGCTGCATTTCAGCAGGGTGGAGTTTGCAGCCTTTCTCCTGAACAGCAGAACAAGATCAAAGCCTTTAATTTTCATGACTTGCAATGTGCATTTTAATTATTTCTTTTCAATGGCCTGCAACACAAGAAGAGTTGTAGCATGAAGAGATCATGATATTCGTAAGCAAATGAAATGAAAGCTTTGCTAGACCCATCTGTATCTCCTCTCCCAGCTCTATCTTTCCCCTGTGGCTTTCTGAGCAGCAGTTGGCAGTATGTGTGAATCCAGTAAAGCCCTGCAGAGCCAGGGGAAACCCAGGAGGCAATTAATTAATCTTGAAACAGCACAGCCTAAACAGTCACCAGTGACCTGGAGTGTCTGTACAAGAGAGTTTAGGTAATTGTGCTGCCAACTTGCCATCAGGGCAGAGTTTTTATGAATAATTTTTTGCAGTGAGCAGCAAATATTGTCTTTAAATGTGTCAGCGAAGGAGCAATTGCATGGCTGTCAGCTGCAGCAAGCATTTCTGGTCTTGTAGGTGCTGCCCATCAGCCTTTGAGACCAATGCGGCTCCGGCAGAGGCCACTAGGTTGGGTAAAAACCTCCAACCATGAACATGAGGGCCAGAGGAAAGAAAGGAAGAGTAGAGGCTTGTTCGTCCCTGATAATCCACTCGGATGTGTGCAGCCTGGAGGTGTACAGCTGGGATGAAAAATAAGACCATATAACATGATTCAGCTGATCCCAAGCAAAGGTTAGGGGCGAGGAATTCCTACGTGAGCAGAGGGAAGCTTCTCAGGGAATTTCCCCTGGCTGCCTTTCAAAGTTCTGGCTGCTGCATCGTGACCTGTGAGGCATTTGTTTGGTTTGGCTTTTCTTTTCTTTTTTTTCCCCCCCTCATTCTTTTTTTCCTTTCAGTTCTTGTCTGTTTTGTTTCTGGAAGAATGACATCCTGGCCCCTCACATTTCTGGAGGCAACACACACATTCCTTGCAGCTCTGTGTTACCAAGAGGACAGAAAATATTCTTCATAATTACACATGATTTGACCATTCCAGCATTTCCACCTCTTCCCAGAAGTTTTATTATCATAATTAATTTCTCTGGCATCTACTTACAGCTCTAGGCATTTTCCCAAACCTTTAAACACACAGTTAGCAGTTCTGAACATTTCACTACTGTATTTCTTTTCCTCAATTTGCTAGTTATAAATTCTTTGCTAGTAGACTTTCCTATAACATGAGCTTTATTGATGGTAGTCCCCATTACTGTAGTATCACGACACTCCAACAAATCTCTGCTTCACCACAGCACTGTGATCAAAGAAAATGGTGTTTTCTCTAGTTACAAATGGAAATCTGGGGTACAGCGGGACGAAGACTCATATTTTTAGGTATTTATTTGGTGACTTGCCCGAAGTATCACAGTGTGAGGAAAGAGAATTACACTCTGGTATCCCAACTCCAAGTCCCTACCTCCTGGGCCAGCTTGGTATTACTGTGTTTCAGTGCATTTCTATTTCATTTCAGAAAACATTCTGCAGTTTCCAGTCTATGTAGGACAAATCACTTTCTCAAATGGCTTTAAGGAAAGGTGAACCAAGAGGAAAGTGATTTTAGGAACCAAGGATTCCTCTTGGGAAATTATCTTCTACTACTTCTGAATATTGCATATAAAAAGATCTTTTCCTCAAGAGAGATCTGAACTCTGATCTGAACCGTGGAGAATTAATCATATCATATCTATGTGTGATTGCACTTGTCCATAGTAAATTTCTTTGATCTCAGAGGGATGTAAGAGAGATGATCTCAAACAATGTTGGATTTTAATAGCCAACCCAGCTCACATTAAAAACATCAGTTTCAGCCTCCTGTTGATTTCTGTGAGAGTTAGTAGATTATTGAAATGAGAAACTCCAAGCACAACTCTGGGGTGATTCAGTGTAATCCATCAGTCACCACACAACAGGCAGAGCTGTACATTAGCCTGAACTTCTGCATGTCCCCTGGAACGGCCATGTACAGCAGAGGTGGAATTCATCCTACCTCTACCATTACAAATTCATTGCATAGGCTGCCAAAGTCTCACAAATTCTCACTTTTCATCTATTTAAGCCCAACCCCACGTAATGCTCTCAACATGACTCACAAGACCCACAGGTATCCTCAGTCTGAATGCAAGCCACCCGTGTCTGGAATGGGAACAACAGTCTCAAAAGCAAAGCTGCTGATGGAGATACCAAAATCTTGTCAGACCAAAACTGAGCCAAAAGTCAGGTTTCAACCTATGCAGAACTTGGCCAAGCCTTACTATTAATTTGGCTTCCAACACAAGCAGCGCAGCACTGTAATACAAAACTCCCTTGGTGGGTAAACCATTTTCCATGTACTCTTGAATTATAGCTGAGTAGGATTAGAAATGTCCTGGTGTGGGCAGGTTTCTCCAATGTCAGAGAGAGAGCAGGTTCTCCTGGCTCAGCACCATGAGTTCTGGGGTGGTTCAGTGTGAGAAGGTGCTGAGCAGCCTGGTGGGGTCTCCAGTCCTATCAGGCTGTGCTCCCAAAACTCTCACAGAAGTGATCACCAAGTCCATCACGCCTGGAAAGAGCAGCTTGCCAGGCTTAAACATGCTGACTAGTGGTACCCAACACTGTCCTGAGTAATTTCACTTCATTGACTCCAAATATGGTTTTAGCAACTAACAGGACAAGGACTTAAAACAAACAAACAAACAAACAAAAGAATCAGCCTCAAAAGAGGAATAAAAAGCACTTCAAAGCATTTTGCTTACATTAATTAAGCTATATGTCTGTGTCAGTCCATGTCAGCAAACACAAATTCAGCAATCCTTATCTCTGCAGCTGATAAAGGTCTAATTGCCTGAGAAATGTACAGCCCTTGGGACTGCAGTGGCAAAAGTAATTTCCTTCTGCACAATGGAACCTTAACGAAAGCCCCTCCTGCTTAATGAGAGCAGGAGAGATTAAGGGACAAAGGTAGGGATGTGGAGCTGGGCTGCAGCCAGAGGGGGGCTGCATGGGGTGGGTGGGGGCCAGAGGAGCCCCAGGCAAGCCAAGAGGTGTCTGTGCCATCCCTGCTGGTCTGGGGGACCCTGCCACATGCCCCAAACACGGGTGCCACCTTGGGGCAGCCTCCAGGATTCCTCAGAGCTGTCAGTCCTCCTGGGGGGCAACCAGGTCATTGCCAGCAAAGATGAACTTGGGCCCCACCGCTGCCTCCACTTGCCTGAACAAAATTTGGCCACTTGTTGCCAAGGCATTTGGGGATGAAAGTGCCGGGATTGAGGAGAGAAAAAGTGTTAGCAACAACAGTGTTTCTTTGTTTCAAATATAAGAGTCAAATTTAATGCAGAATACAAAGCTGACCCTGGGGTGAAAGACATCACTGAGCGTCCTCAGAGGCCCTCCCACGCCTGAGCCCAACCCAGCAAATCTTTGATGCATTAGCATTTAAAAGTGAGACAGAGGGAAACTCCCTCCTCACAAATTGATCTAGGGAGAGAATAAAACAGCAGAAACAGCAAAGGGTGCTTAATGTGGATTTTGCAGCAGATATTGATACGGGAAAATCTCCCCATTTCCTTTCTGATTCAGAAATAAGACTTCATGGACACAGAGATAGTCCTGAAAGAGCTAACGAAGCATAAAGCTGAGTGAGAGGAATCACGTTTTGGGGCTGTTTGCAACAACATTTTCTCCTTCCCCCACCCCCCAATCAAAAAAAGAGGAGTTAACACCTGGGCTTGCTTTGCTATGCCATTTTTCACCGTTTGCAGTTGTTCTCAGGGGAATCAAAGTGACAGATTTATGCAAAGTTGCAGTTTGGATCTTTTCTTGCCCTGGAGCAAGGCTTTTATCGGATACTTTTCTCCCCCCCTTCATGAGGGGATGGTGAAGAGGAGGAATGCATCACACTTGGGAACGACAAAGAAAAGGACCTTTCACAGCTGTTTCCAGCAGCCAGGATATATTTAATCTGAACTAGAGATTAACATGCACCTCTGTGAAAGAGACATTTTCCTTCCCTCCGTGGTTGTTCTCACCTGTGCAGCAGATGAGGCTTGGTGATGAACCTCAGCAGTGAACTTGTGGTGAGGGGATGGAGGGCTGCCATGGGAAGGCTGCAGGCAAGTGACTCAGTGCTCTTATTCACAGAAACTCCTGCAATGGATTGACCCTCCAAGAAATGTGGACAACTTCTTTGGGCTGTCTGCATTGTGAATGCCACTCCTAAGTGTTTCAGAACCTCAGGCTGTGCCTGTGCCCAGCTCCAGCTCCAGCAAGCCTCTGCACAGCAGGGTTTTTAGCAGGGTATCTGCAGAAAGCAGATCTTCTCTAACTATTGCACTGGAGATGAGATGAGCAGAGAAGGTGTTTCCTGGTGTCTCAGTGCTACGTGAACATGGATGCAAATGAGCAATGGTAAATCTTCAGGAGCAGGAGAATGCCTGCAGTCTCCTAAACCTTCCTTCAGGGCGGTGAGCCAGGAGCAGCAGTTTGGAATGTGCCCTCCTAGAGAGCAGTTATGTTTTATCTCCACTGCTCAGTGTGCAAATGCCATGAAATCCCCTCTCCTTGAATCTGTAGGTATTTGAGAGGTAAAACTTGAGAGACAGAACTATTAACACTGGTATAGGCTTTCCTGTGATGCTTGTCTCCACATTATCTGAGTGCCACACACACTTTAGTGGATGTAAAGTCACAATCCCTTTATGTAGTAAGAAGCTGGTACCTGTGTGACCTACCAGGCCTGGCATTTTTGTCCCCAAATCTTATTCTTCCAGTCAATCTCTGTCTCCATCCTTATGTTTCAGTCCAATATGAAAGTCTTGCCTCTACTCATAGGAACAGAGTCTTCTACACAACTAGAAAAAATAAATTACTCTTTAGACTGCCCTGGTGAAGAGACCATTGAAACCTTTTGTGCAAAAATCTTACCCAAGACAAACATGTAAAATGTGATATTTCAGCCTGAACACCTAATGCAATCCAAAGAGGAGCCAGGCAGCTTTGCTGACATGTGATATAATACAGCAAATCATTTGCTTTGGCTGCTGCTGGACCTTGTAGCCTTCATTGGCTCCAACACCCCATGCTTTGTACATGTGTCACCAACACCTCAAATGGTAGCCAAGGGACAGCTGTCCTGGCTTGACATCTGACCTCGTGTGCTGCTGTGTGTCTGCAAATGCACCTATCTATGCACAGCAGTGAAGCAGTTGGGCTCTGCCACTGGGTCATCAGCAATGGCATGGATGAGTTTCACTTGGCAGAGACAGGTTCAGAGGTGGGTCTGTGGTGATGCTGTGTGTGATAATCTCATTGCCAAGGAAGTCAGGAGCAGGACTAAATGACCAACAGTTACCCACCAGCAGCACTGCCCTCATTGCTGGCCTTCAAGTGAATCCTTCATGAATGTTGGTGGCACTGCTAACCCAGCTCCTGAGAGAAGCAATTCCCCTGAGTCAGGAGGACAGTTGTGCTCAGCAACAAGCCAGTTGATTGCCATGAGGAGAAGGAGCAACCTCTGGTGTGGGAGCTGGATCAGAGCCCATTTCACTGCCTTGGCCATGTGCTTGGGTTAACTCACTGGGTTAAGAGTAGTTTTTTTATCCTTTGGTAAGGGTAATTTCTAAAATCCAAACCTTCCGCACAACAGCAGGGGGGATGTGCTTTCACATCAGCTGCTCTGTGGATAGAGTGGTCGTGTCAAAGACCTGCAATACTCTGTTCTAGAGCATACCAGAGAAGAACAAGACCTACTTAAGGCAGAAAAATACAGAACCCCTATGCTAATGGAGGAGGGCCTTGACCCATTTTGTAAGGTTGGTCTAGACGATTTGATGCCCTCTCAGTAGCTGCTTAAGAGAGAATCTTGCTGCCTGGTGGTTGGGGAATAGGTAGTTCATGGGGAGTGGACACATCTCATGTAAGTGTTGCTGGATATTGGTGGGAAGGTTATGACCCTCCACTGTCAGGGACACAGCTTATAAGGCCACCCCAGACAAGAAAATCCACTTTTCTCCTTCTCTTGGTACTTCATTTGAAATGACCCAGAAACAGAAGTAGGTGTGGGGATGCCCATGAGACAAAAGGCAGGGGCTGATGGTGGGGCCGTGGTGGGGCAAGCAGAGCAGCTCTGTGGCTTCAGGAAGGTCAGGAGCACAGGGGGCAGCTGAGAAGGAGGGCATGGCACTCAGGATAGGCCCAGCTTTCTGCAGGACAAGAGGCAGTGCAAGCTGGCCAGCACGAGACTGCTGGGCAAAAGCTGGCATTACAGAAGAGCTCCTGTGGGGACGTGCAGGAGTCTCTGGTGGTGTTTGTACTGGACACTTCCAATCAGTGACCAAGGCAAAAAAAAAAAAAAAAAGGCCTAGGATTCTCATTGTTCCTTCTTTCTTTTCTTGTCCCAGTTTCTCAAGTTGTACCATATACTGTTCAATTAGTTAATTCCTTCATTTGCTCCTTCTTTGCGTAAAATTTTCCTTGACAAGCTGCTTCCCTCACTGCCCTTTCCTTCCTGTACTGAGTCTCTTCCTTCCACTTCCTCTGCCTTTTTCGCAGTTTCTGACTTTCTCTTGGGCTCTGCATCCCGGCATCTGCCTCATCCTCATGTTATTTCCTATCCCTTTATCTGTGGGACTTCAACGCTTCCATCAACGCTGCCTCCACACAATCCTAAACATCCACTGGTCAGACTATGTGACCAACACATCTGTTTTAGAGCAAGCAACTGTCACAAGTATTGAGGCCATGTTGCTGAGAACACAGCTGTGATGGGCAGGGCACATCTCCAGAATGAAGGACCACTGCCTCCCTAAGATCCTGCTCTATGGTGAACTTGCCACTGGCTGCCGCAAGAGAGGAGCCCCGAAGAAAAGATACAAGGACTCCCTGAAACAACATCTCAGCCTTGGCCATATTGATCACCATAACTGGTCTACTCTGGCCTCCAATCGGGAGGCCTGGAGACACACCATCTATAACACTGCTGATGCTTTTGAGAACACACGCAGGATCACTCTTGAGGAAAAAAGGCAATGCAGAAAGATCCGTATATTGCAGAATACACCATCTAAGGAATCTTTCTGCTGTGCCTTTTGTAATCGGATATGTTTGTCACGTATTGGCCTCATAAGCCACCAGCGTGCCTGTAACAAATGTGGATAGAGCCTTCCCAAATCTTCGTTTGCGAAGCCTAGCCATGATGATCTGTGGGACTTCATGGGGTGCAGGGGCATTTCTAACCCCTGTAGGACTCTACAGTAATCTACCACTAAGTAATCTGTGCTGCCTTGCCCCTCTTTCCCACAAGTCTCCCCCTCCAGGTGTGCATACACATCTGTACACAAGGCATACGTACCCCCAGAGCCAGGAGATTGAAGTCAAACACAGTTCAAGGAAATACCAGCTTCAGTGGGATTCCCCCTTCCAAATCCAGAGCTCCTTGGGTGTTGCACGAGACATGGATGGCACACAGTTGTTTTCCTTACCACATCCCTGGAAAACAAAATCAGGTACTTCATTGATTAATGCAGTTCGAGAGAAGAGAACGATGCTGAAAATTAAGCATCTCTTGGTTTATAATGAAAAATATTTTAAGTAAAAATGCTTTAAATTACATAAAGGTGTTTTGTAAGAGAACTGTCATATACCATAAGACAACTTCACGGGAAAAACATCTGTAATGAGAAACAAATCACACTGACCTTTGCTATAGGGCTTGAAAGCAGGGTTCTTTGGGATTGTGGAGACTCATTTGCCCTCCAGCAGTGGAAGAATTAAGATGTTATGTTTAACATAAACAAGAGAGGTTTAATCCCAAATCCTTGTGTGAGAGCACTTTGTGTTCTCTTAAAAGTTCAGTAATTCCATAAGCAAGATGGACAGTTGGGTTATTTTAGTCTCAATGAAAGCAGGGGAGGGACAGAAAGGATGTCAAAGGGAATTAACTCATCAGAGTAAGAACCCAGTTGTGAAAACTGAGCAGAGTGTGAGTTCAATTACATTAACTATACATGGTGCCAAGGTCTCTCGTTATAAGATGCCCTTTTCCCCTTTTTGTTCTATCCAGGCAAACTGCAAGAAGAAAGGTTCATCTGCATGGGATCATCCCGAGTCAGGGCTGAGCAGCCTCCTGGACACATGTGCCCACTGCTGTTGGGTCAGTAATAGCATGAGAGTCATGATTCTCATTACCTTGTGGAATCCACACAAGATCCTCTGAGATCAGATGCTGATCAGTGATGAAGGAAAGGTAAGGTGGTTTCTGCAGACTGAAAGGCCACACAAGTCTGTGTTGACTCTGGTGACCTGCCTCTTCTGGATGTACCTGCACTTCATCTCTGCACCAGCAAAGACAGAGTGGCTTTTGTTTGGCAGCATCTTGGCCCTTTTGAAAGTCAACCCCTTCCACAACTCAGGGTTGTCCTCCCTCTCTTCTGTTGGGGCACAGAGGAGAGGCAGCCCAGGCAATCTGTTGCCATTCAGCAACACTAAATTAATTTCAGAAGACCGTGTCAAACATGTCTTCTGTGTCAAACATGCCAAATGTGACTCAAAAGTTCAACTCTTTGAAAACATAGGAGAGATAGGATATAAATCCAGAAAACTTGAGATATTAAAGCAAAACCAAAACATTTCACATCTCCATCCTTTTGTCCCGACAAGAAGTCAAAGTCCTATGATATCGCTGTTGGATTAGGACTTAAACACGTGGCATCACTTTCTTCATCACTCCCCTGTGATCCTGCAGCTGAAGAGACCAGTGTGAGTAACTGGGTGCTGGAGGGATTATTGCTCTGGCCTGAAATCAGGCCAGAATTGCATTCACTTGGTGGAGTTAGGATTGAAGTGCAAATTGTACTTCGCTAGTACGATTTTTCTTCAGGAGTGACCAATGGAAACTGCTCCATACTTCTGTAAGGCTGGCCAGTAGGAAAAATGTGGTTCTTGGAAAAGGGAGCAGAAAACCAAACAGAAGTGGTGGCATTGCCCACTCCCTGGCTCTTTGGAGACCAGGCTCTATGATCCTGAGTTCATCTCTGGTGTCTGCAGAAGAAAAGGTTGCTGAAAATCTGGGGCAATCAAGCTACAACAATGACTGATAGTCTGGTCATCCTGCCACCAAGTGAAAGAAACTGTATTCAGTTTATTCAAGGGGATATCTGATTATTGGATTATAAATGTCAAAACTGGGTGAGAATTTCTAATAAAAGGGTTCTTTTTTCACATAGCAGACAACAGCGCAAAATGAACCCATGGCTGGAGGATGAAGCCAGGCAGATCCGGATTGGGATGAAGTATAAGATTTCAGTATTGAAACAACTGATTAAGGGATGATCTAACTTCTCCACCACCTGAGATTTTAAAGTGAGAGTTATATGTCTTTCTTCCACTCTCTTGTTCTAAGTTCAGTTATGATCATGACACGGGAGTCCCTGGGTGGCATCATCTAGCCAGAGTGGTCAGATTAGACTTTTCTAACAGCCCCTCTGCCTTTAAAGTCTCTGATGTTTAAGAAGTGCATTTACCTGAACCAGAGTTCACCCCAGGGACAGGGGAATTGAGACATCTTTATTCATTTCTCCCCAGCTGTGGGAATGATCTGTTTAGATATTTTTCCCATCGTCAGTTGTGTCAGTGGTATGTGTTATGCAGATGTGTGTCCACTGGGAGCTGCGCTCAGACAGCGCAGTTCACATTGATTTATGAACAGACTCACGAGCGCAGAAACTTTTGGCCTCTGCTGGCTTGGGCTGGAATCAGCTTGCATGTTGTTGCTATTCTTTATTCTTGGACCTGCAGCCATGGCTCATGAACCAGATGCTGCAGAAATGCAGAGCTGAGGAGGTCCTTGCCTCAGAGCTCTTCAGAAAGAGCCTGGCATGAAGCAAGGGGTGGATGTTGGTTGCCAAGGGAGTCCAGGGAAAAGATGGGTGGTAAACATGATCAGTCATGATGAGCTGGAAAAGCAGTGGATGTGGTAACAAGTTGGGTAGGCACTGGTGGGCCAAGGCTGGGTTTGTCCAGAAAAAGTTGCTGCAGGACTCAAGCCATGAGAGGCAAGAGCATTTTTGTTGTGTAAGTGATAGGAAAGGCACATGTGGGGGAAGCTACAGAGAAAGTGTCTAGACAACTTTGAGAACAGAGAGTAAAGTCTAAGGTGAGGATGACATCCAGGTTGTAAGTCCAAGTGATGGATAAGAGGAGGTGATAGTGCCAATGATTACGAAAGGGATAAAGGATCACTTGGAATGAGAAAAACAGTTCACCTTCAGCCATGATGGGTCAGATGTCCCCAGATGTCAGGGAGCCAGAGTAAGATAGGAGTTTTGGTTTGGAGACAGTTAGCAGGACAGAGGTCCAGAATCAAAGGAAACTGCATTTGAATTGTTGAGATTTGTCACAGATCAAGGAAAAGGAAAAGGAGAGCCACAGTGATGGCGGGATGAAGAAGGGATATTGGCTTCAAACTGAAAGAGAGTAGGTTTAGATTAGATGTTAGGAAGAAATTTTCTACTCTCAGGGTGATGAGGCACTGTGGCAGGTTGCCCAGAGAAGTTGTGGATATCTCCTGCCTGGAAGTGTTCGAGGCTGGATTGGATGGGGCTTTGAGCACCCTAGTCTAGTGGAAAGTGTCCCTGTCCATGGCAGGAGGTTGGAACTTGATGATCTTTAAGGTGCCTTCCAACTCAAACTATTCTGTGATTCTTTGAAGATGGACAGGGAAAAGGGAAAAGGCCAGAGGGGGGCAAGAAAGGACATAAAAATAGAATGAAAGTGTAGGCAAAGATCCCCATCTATACCAACTCTTTGATCCTTCTACTCACTTTTTCATTCAAATTCTAAGTGGTATTACAGAAAGTCTTTTTACTGCTGTACATAAAGTAAATCTTTCCAAACTCTTTAAGACAGCAGTATTCCCAGCTGATCCCCAAAGACAGATCTTGTTTCTTCACAATCATAATTACTTCAAAAGAAAAAGATATAAAGAACTATGGCCAGGGAATGTGATTTTTTTTTTTTTTTAAGTAGAAATCACCCAGCCCAGCCATTGGTACAAAAATAGTTAAATATGATGGACCAAATATCAAACTATGACAAGAATGACTCGAATTAGAGAAGCATAGATAGGAGAAGCTAACAAAAACATCTCTTCCTGTGGGGACACTAACACAGCCAAATATTCATCTTTGTAGGTCACCCAGTTTAAAGAGGGATGGGCAGGGGGAAAGAAATCTGGGTTTGATATTTTGTACCCTGGACTACAAAGGAATAACTGCGAATATATAAATAAAAGACAGCTGGGCTGAGGTTTCAGATCACCTACACCCATCAGAAGGGCAGCCAGACGTCGAGCACAGTGCTCTCCTGTTTGATACCTGGCCTAATGCTCAACTCTGTCAATACTTTAAAGGCAAAGAGAGAGACAGAGCAGAGATATGTTTTATTAAAAGGCTTAAATCATGTGCATTGCCACAGAAACAACAAAGAAAATGACATAGCCCAGAGGGAGAAACCTTTGGTTTAAATATCTATAAAGACGTTGTGGCCTAAAAGGAAGAGCTCCTGCCTGGGAAAACCATGAGCCTGTCATAAAGCCTACAAGACTACCTAAGAGGAGGAAGTGAATGAATGACTGTGGCACATGGATGAGTGGCTGAAAGTGCAGCCTGAGCAGTAATTGGCTCTATTGGTGCTCCTCTGATTAGCTGGTTTTGGCTACAGCACTCATCAGACCCACGCTGAGTTCACAGCACAAAAGTATTCACTCTGCACTGAAGAACATCTCGGATCAGCCAGTGGATCCCTGCAGAGAAACAGCAAACACAGATCTGAAGGATGTGGTCTCCAGAGAGGGTTTCCAAATCTTTACTTCATGTCACTAATTCCTTATCCAGAGCTGGAAAAGAAAGGACTCCTGGAATGGATTCCTGTTACTTTTCACTACCTCAGAAATGAAGGAAGAGATGAGAAAAATTGATGATTCTTCTGTGGAGAGAAATTTAAAAGCTAAATCACATTAATTACTGTGATCTGAATGTAGATAGTTCAAATTCTTTACCAAAATACTGAAAGTTGCTAATGAACTCAAACAACAAAGGGATCAGCTTGTTGGGATGGGATGGGTTGGGCAGGTTACACACTGCTGAATCTCCAGAGAGACTCCTAACAGGGAGAGGTCTCAGTTGAGGACATCTCACAGGGGGCACAGAAGAACATAAGTCACTCCAAGCCCTTACAGTGACAGTGGGCACAGCACCAGCAAACACAAATGGAAGAGAACAAGGAAATCAGGTATATTCAAGTGAGAGTTATTTTTATGTGCAGACCTGCACACCTACTGTGTCTACTCCAGAGTTATGGCTAAGATCTCTTTTTGGCTCATCCGGCTCATTCAGCTCTGAACTCAGCTCTGTGGAGTCCTGCTGTATCCTCAAAATGCCAACACAACTCAGCAGAATGATAGAGAAATTCCACAGAACATTAATTATTTGCTTCCACACTGTGGTAATCACCTCCAAAAAGCAAATTGGAGAGGATCAGCCAGCACCAGCATATGCCAGCAGATGCTGTTGTGTTTTCTGAGCTGGCCCACTGATTCAAACACTCTGGTCAAATAGAAGCAGTTTAGACTATTAATAGTAGCATAAGGGAAAGGCATCTCTATTTTGCTTGTGAGCTGCCTGTGTCCCTCCCTTTCTCACTCTGTCCTCCTTCCCAGCTGTTATGTGGTGGCTAAATTAAACATGAGGAACAAGCAGAACAGGTCACAGCTTACATCAGATATTTCCAAAGTGATTTGAGGACAATTGACCATTATGTACCTGCAACACACAGTAAGCAGACATGAAGGTTAAATATGAGGCTTTTCTACCCGTAAGACACCAATCTTGTATGTATACACAGAAAAAATAGCAATTGCGTTTCAGACAAGCTAAGAATTTGGCTCCCCAGACAGAACCAACCAGCCTATGGTTACAAACACCTCATTTGCTTTCTGGGGGCTCTACCTCCACAGGAGTGGCACCGAAGTAGTAACACACCTCGATGTCGTTGCCCACACTCAACACAAGATTCATGTTGCTGAAGCTGCCAGGCTCTGACACCAGTCATATACCTTGGAGAGACATCGAAAGACCGCCTTGGATGGGCTGAACATCTCTCCCATCTCTTTTTCTTCACATGACCCCTATGTCTTTGCCAACATCTTGAAGGACTCAATAGAAACCTGAGGTTCATACAGGATTGCACAAAATGCCCCCAGACCTGCCCCATCTTTGTCTGAAGTCAACATCCACCTGAATTCTTTGTATTTCTTTATATTCCTTATTTACATATCTAAAAACTGTTGAATGAGGCTCTGAAACCTTCTCTACCACAGTTTAGTCCCTTCAGGTCCCAAAGGAAAAAGCAGTTTTTCCCAGTGGTTAACATTAAGGAAATTTGAGCTGGTTGGTCTGTTGGGAATTCCCTTCAGAATTGTCTTTTAAGCTTTTTTCCTGAAAGTTGGAAGCAATTTGTTGATCTTCAAGAAGCAGATTATAGGAAAAAAAGAGTTAGAAAAACTCTATCATTCTGAGATTTTTGTTAGGAAAAAAAAAATCAAAATCTGTTTCTGTTTTAGCAAGAACCAACTTTGCTGTTCTTGCATAAAGCTATGATGAAGTACATTGTAGGATCAAGACATCATGGAACATGAATATTACTTTGTTAAACTCTTCAGCACACAGCTGAGTCTGATGAAACTACTCCAGAAGGAGACACTTGTCACTGAAGACATTTTGTCTCACTGTTACAAAGTTGGCTCAGCAATATTTAACTGATGACTCATTATTTTGCACATTATTTCGAACCCTGGTCATGCACAAGGACCCCCATAGCAGGCATAGCATGAACATGGAACAAAGAGGCACCTTCTGCTCCCAAGAACTCCTAGTCCTTGTAGAGGACTGGAGGGGCAGATGGAGACAGACAGAGGGTGAGATTAAAGGGACCAGACAGGACATGCTGTCAAACTTTGAGTAACCATCACAGCTAGGGAGAGATCTAACTGGGACTATGAGTCTATGATATTCATATAAAAAAAAAACAAAGCTCCAAAAGATTTTAAGCATCCCGTGCCCATTCCACACTATTATTCCGAGTGAGATCAAATGTGGGAAAAGGAGATTACTGAAATAGAAAGAGGCTCTTTGGGGCTGTGAATGTTGCAGTGCCCCCAGGGATCCCTGGGAGAAGCTCTACAGAAGTTCATATGTGGGGAGAGGATCAGACTTTGAGCCATCAGCCAGAAATCCGGAGAAGCTGAAGCTGCCTCAGTCAGTTCTAGGAGGAAACAGTGGGAAGTGAAAATATATCGAGACCTGACTTTTCACTTTTACCTTGCTCACCAGATGTATTTTGGAAAATGATTGGAGGAAGAGCTGTTCTCCCAAAACCCCTGGGTGTCACCAGTGCCCACCCCGGGGCCAGGGGATCCCTGGCAGTAGCTGCTCTCACGTCGGAGTGTGCCTGCCCTTCGCATCTCTGCTCTTTTATATCTCGTCTCTTGGCACTCTCCGTCCCGTCCACCTCTTCCCTTTGCATTCCTCCTCTTTGCAACTCTGCCTTTGCATCCCTCCCCTTTGTATCCCTCCCTTTTCACCTCCCCCTTTGCACCTCTCTCACTTACATCCCTCCCCTTTGCCTCTCTGCCCCCTTCGCATCTCTGCCTTTTCCCATCCCTCCCCTTTGCATCTCTGCCCCTGCACACCCCCTGTCCCTCGACTCTCTGCATCTTCGCCCCTTTGCACCCCTGCCTGCTCGGTCCTCAGCCCTTCGGGCATCTGTCCCTTGCACCCTCCACTCCTCCCTCCCGCCCCTTTGCATCCTCACCCTTTCGCTCCCCTGCCCGTTCGCATCTCCGCCTCGCTGCCTCCCTTCCCTCTCCCCCCGGCACCTCCTGCACCTCTCCCGCACCCCCTGTCGCCCGCAGCCTCCGGGGCAGTCCGGCAGCGCCTCCGGGCCGCTCCAGCCCCCCTGACCCCCGTCCCCTGCCCTGCCCGCCCGGCCCGGAGGCCCCGCGATGCCGCCCCCGCCGCGGCTGCTGGCGCTGCTGGCGCTGGTGTTGGGGCTGGGTCCGGGGGTCCGGGGGGGTGCCGGGGGAGGCTGCCAGCTGCCCGCGGAGTGGCGGCCGCTCAGCGAGGGCTGCCGGGCCGAGCTGGCCGCGATCATCGTCTACGCGCGGGTGCTGGCGCTGCACCCCGACCCCTACGGCGCCTACAACTACCTGCCCTGGCAGAGGGACCCCCCCGGCGGCCCCCAGCAGGGAGCGGGGGGCCTCTTTTACTCGGCCGAGATCGAGCTGCTGTGCGACCAGGCGTGGGGCAGCATGCTGGAGGTGCCCGCCGGCTCCCGCCTCAACCTCACCGGCCTCGGCTACTTCTCCTGCCACTCGCACACCGTCATGCAGGGCTACGCTTATTTCTTCTTCCTCCGGTGAGTCCCGGGATAGGGGTGTGCGGGGAAGGGGGTGGGATACCGTGTCCCGGCTCCAGGGCATCTCCCCGGGCGGGGGGGATGCGTACCCGCCCCTGCCCGGAGGGTTCTCTCCACCCCGCTACCTCTCTCCTCGCAGCGCCTTCTGCTTTGCCTTCCACCTACAGTTTCATTGGAAAAAAAAACAACTCCGAAACTCCAAAAGCCCATAATATTCCAGTATTGCCGGGCAGCAGATGCACGGGGAGCTGCTGTTGAGTAGCTCCTGGATGCTGTTGCTTTTGTTTTTACGGCGGGACGGTCACGGAGCTGGAGAGAGGCCAGATCCAAAGTTTGGCATGGGAGTTTAAAACCCATCCCCAGATACTCACCCGATAGCTTTCCATCGACTCTCCCGAGTCCCAGCCAAACCCTGACTTTGGGCTCATCGAAAGACTAAGAAAATAAACCACAATGTTGGAACAGAGCCATCACCGTGACCTTTCAATCCAAGAGCGTTTGCGAAATACTACTCAGTGGCTTGTTTGAAATACTTGGTATATTCTTACACTGGGTACGTAATGAAACTCATTTTGATGCTGTCTAGGGCTTAGTCTGTAGTAATGTCTTTAAACACATTTTACAGAAGTTATTTATTGACTGTTTGAAGGAGTACTTAAACTCTGGGATCGAGGGCAAAGTGATGCAAATTCAGTAGGAGCTATGGCTCAAAATACAGATTTGCCTCCTTTACGGGGTTTCACTGGTGTCTGCAGGGTTGTAGGAGCCTATTAGTTCATTACTGCTGCTGTCTGATCCAGTTCCCATGGTGGAAATAGCCATCTTGGAGACTTAAGTGCCAGGAGACCTGAGAGTGATTTGTCAACTAAAAGTCTGTGTGACTTCGGTGGCACTTGTTAAGCCAGGCTGAAGTATGATGGGTGACTTCTACAGGAGAGAAAGTGCTGTTCATTCTCACAGTGCAATTTGTGTTTCAGAATGGATGAGAACTACATCCTCCTGCCTCATGGAGTCAACTTCCAGGAGGCGATTTTCCCCGATACCCAGGAGAACAGAAGGATGTTTGCCAGCCTTTTCCAGTTTTCGAACTGCTCACAGGCACAGCATGTGCTGAGCTTCTCCAGTGACTGGGAGATTCAAGAGGACAACCGGGTAAGGGATTTATTTCATAGAATCATAGAATCGATTGGGTTGGAAAAGACCTCTGAGATCATCGAGTCCAACCCTTGGTCCAAATCCAGTCCATTTACTAGATCATTTGCTCTCCAATGCTTATTTTCTAAGCGGGCCACAGGCATTCCCATGTCTTTTGTGAACATATGTATAAAAATGTAGGTCCCTGATTTTCCTTTTCCTTAGGTGGTGGTATCACTGACAAAGTAACACACTGGTGGGAAGATATTAAACTCTGTTTTCAAAGCTGGCCTCTGTGTTAGCTCTTTAGCTTCCGGTGGACCTGTGCAAAGCTTGGTATCAACTTGTTCATGAAGAATAGATTAAAAACCAGTATTGCTTGTAATCCTGTCCTATTCCACCCAGATAATTCCTGGGTTTGCTATCTCTAGACCCCATTCTTTAACTTCAGCTAAAATGTTCAAGAGCAGAGCTTTGCTTTTGTACTTCTGTGTTCATCTCATGTAGCGAGAGCAGTGCCTGGACCACAACAGACTGTAAGGGATTATTCTTGCCTGACTCCACATAACAGCATAAACATCTACTGAACTAATCGCCCTAAGCTGTCTTTGTAGCTGCTGGGGGAAAAGAGTCTCTTGAGGGCACGTTTCATCTGAGCCATGAGGGCATGGTTTGTCTGAGCAATGCCAGCACTTACTTCTGAACAAGCTGAAAGAAATGTCTCTTTCTCCCTTCAAGGGAGGCCACAGCAAGTAGTTCACCCACTAGGCAATCCTCCCTTAAGAAAGTACAGAAAGTCCAACGATGCCCACTGTTAGTGGCTTCTGAGCCCCTTTTATAGGACTGTAGTGTGTGTAATAATGCAGGATTTTAATAAATACTTATTTGGCAGAGAGCAGCAACCTGTTGTTATGTGCGTGCACGTTCTGGATGTGCATGTACTTTTGAAGAAGTGGAACTTGGGGAGCTGGTTTAGTGCCAAACCTTGTTTTGTGAGGCCTGTGGTTTCCCCTGGTAGCTGAGAACATTATAAGCATCTCTTCAGGTCAGGATGGACAGGACAGGTGTCATCGCTTGTGCCTTCCGTGGCTTCACCCAGGGCACGATGTTTATGTATGGCAGCAGATGCACAAGTGGCTTGTTTGGGAGATGGATGGAGGGAGTTCAGTAGCTGTCGAAGCCCTTTCCTTTCACCAGCTGGCTGAATGCCAGCATACAAAGTTTGAGCTGCTGTGTGGCCATCTGGCTGGTGACACAGCCCCTCTCCTTGGGATGCCCCATGAGTGAGTGTTTTCTCACTGCCGATATTTTGGGGAGGGAGTGGGCAATGGTCCTGTCCCCTATTTGGGGACAGCAGCAGGAATTGATGTTTAAGAGAAAATGAATCATCTTACAATTAGATTACAGAGCTGTAACCCTGACTAGGCAAGAAGGGGGAGGTAAAGAGCCCTGGTCCCAGCCCTGCCTCCTCTGTGCCAGCCCCCAGGCTCCCCAGTGCCCCAAGCAACAGATTTGGCAAGTAAAAGTGCTGCTGCTGCCAAATCCATGGATTTTTCTCCAGGGGAGCAAAGTGGCATTGAGGGACCACCAGATCCAACTGCCAGTGCCTGACTGTGATGCCTCTGCACTGTTTATTTAGTCGTGCTGAGCTCATTGTAGGGGACCTTGATGGGTTGGTGCTCCTTTATGCCAGCAGTGACTCTTGCCAGTCAGATTTAATGGAAATCACAAGGCAGAACCCCCCAGGGTAAGTTGGGGCAACCCTGAGCACATGTATCAAAAGTGCATTTCAGCTGTTGCTCTCTTTGACCCTGCAGCTGTGACCAGACCAGGGGGTCAGCTGCTGGTCCTGTAGACTGGGGCCGGGGGCTTTGCATGCTTTAACACCCACCCATCCAGGGAACAAATTCAGCACAACTGATGGACACTTTGTCTCCCCTTCATAATGCAAAGTAAAAGCTTCCTCTGCACCAGTTAAAAATAGTTCAGGCTGACTGTGCTCCCATTCAGCTCCTGCATCTGTGTTTGCCCAGCCGAGCGCCGGCTCCTCGAGCCTGCGTGCCCCAGCCTGGGAAGGGGATGACATTTCTGGCTTCTATGATATTAGGAATTTGTTCCCCAGATCTTCTCAGTGCAGGTGTCTGTGTCCAGGGTGCATCTCTCTTTAGTGTTTTGCTTCTCTCTCTGCCTTGTTACATCCAGAGGTGGCTTTCCCAATTGGCACCATGTCTACTCACATCCCGTCACAGTGTAAACAATTTCCATTTCCGAGTGTGCTCAGCTGAGCTGCCCCGTGGTGGCTCCTAAGATGAAATCTGTGGCATGTGCTAGCTTCATGGCGCAGAAAGTGAGCATAACTCAGAGCATTATTCTCTAAGTGTTTTGAAAAGGAGGTTCTTCGGGAGCCTGGGGTCATCCAAAGGGGGGTTCTGTGATGGTGTCAAGTTATGGAGAGCTTGGACAGAGAGAGAAGGGTCTTCCGATGAGGCTCACACTGCAGTGAGGAGTCAGGGACCTCACCACCTGTGGTGTACTGACAAAAATTGTGAGTTAAAATACATCATGAATATTTTGTGCAGTCAGAGAGAAAGCAATGGAAATGTTGAGATCCTCAGAGCAGAAGGCAGCTGAGATGAAGGTCTCATTCCAGGAGTTAATAGGTAGGGTCCTGTCTGTGGATCTTGGAACAGCTGCATGCAGGGACACCTTAAAAAGCAACTCTGTCAAAAACCAGTGCGCCTGAGTAGGTCTGGATGAAATCTCCTGTTTACAGCTGGATCTCATACTCTGAAAGACTTTTTGAATCCCTGTATTTGCTTATGGCCCTGTGCCCTGGCCTTGATATATTTCTGGGGTGGTCATTTCAAAGGAGACTTCAACTCTGTGCAGTTGCAATGAATAATTCATGTTGGTAGCTCTGGGGTGCTCAGCCAGAATGTGAGAGAGCCCTATGATGGATGAGTGTCTTTGCCTCATGTAATGCTGCTCCCAGCAAAAGGTACCTTCTGCAGGATGTTCCTCAGCTGGCCACAGAGCAGGTGACCCAAAGGTGACCACTGACATGTTGTCCTGCTTGCCCTCTTCTCTCTGCAGTGCTCCTTGTTGCAGCGAGCCTTGTCTGGGCTTTCACAATGGGTAAAACGAGGAAAATCCTGACAGCTTTTTTTCCTCCTTCCAGCAAATGTGTCTGATGATGCAAAATAGAATAAAGAGATGTGCAGGAACTTTTTGATGCACTGGGATATGCCACCTGCCTTCTCCCTCACAGGCAAACCTTTACAGTTTTCAGAAAGCCCCAAGGCATGTGGTGAAAGGAGGCCAGACCCAAGGCACATCTCACTGGGGATAATACATTCCTCATCCTGAGCCTGCTGCTCTTGCTGGAAGCTAATCACAGCTGCCTTTTTAAGCCCCTTGCAGTCTGGGCTGAGGGCCAGATGCTGCTTTCCACAGTCTTCCAATAATCCCACAATCTCATAAATTCACTCAGGTGCTTGTTATGGCCACTCCAGAGAGCAATGATAGCTCCTGCTGTCACTTCTTTTGACACTTGCATTTTGGCTTTGGCATTTGCAGAGGCAATAATTAATTGAGCCCCATCTTGACTTTTATCTCAGTTCCTTAGAGATCTTTGCAGACCTCCTGCTTTACTCCATCTCATTGCTGCAGTGATTTCCACAAGATTGTTGCTAAAACATGAAGGTCCCACCAGGCTTGGGGTTGGAGCTGAGTTTGTAATGAGTGGCCGCAACTTCTTGCAGAGCGAGGGGCTCCTTCTTGCAGCACATTGCAAGTATCTGGGTCCCAGGTTTGGTCCAGTCCCAGAACTGATGTTCATGGAGGTGATAACACAGGAACACCCTTTTTATTCTCTTTCAGGATTACAGTTTTAGATGATTTTTCCCACCCTCTGCCTCTGGGAGAAATGCATTATTTACCTATCCAGGGAACCTTGCAGACAGCAGTTTTTATTAAGGTGCTTTTATTAAAGAAAGAAACAATTAAGCAGCAATACAAACCTAACTAAAATTCTTAGAAGTTCCATGTTTTAGCCCACATCTCATGTCAATCCCTGAGGGAAGGCCTGCAGATGTATCAAGGGATTTGTGAAATGTGACAGTGGCCGTGCCAGGCTTTCCTATGCCTGCCAGCATGCAGATTCCTGCCTCAGGAAACCACTAGACATCCCTTTATGTTTTCCCCCTTGATTCCCTCAGTATTCCTAAAATTTCCCACAAGTCCCTGCATGCCACCCAGTTATTCTTTTGTGCAGCTGTTAGTGCTGATGTTTCATTGCTGGTACTTTTAGGGAGCAGCCTTGTGACCTTTTCTTGCTCAAAAGGATTTCTATCAGTGGTGCAGGGATGGAAGGGGGGAATGGGAAAGTCCCAGAGGCTCAGGTGGCACCCGCATATTCCGATACCTCTTTCTCACAACACACTTTTCATATGGCTGAAGTGATAAAGGACATTTTTCTACATGCAGGGGATCGATTTCTGCTTGCTCAAGCTGGGGAGTGGGAACTGTCCGTGTTGTTTTATCTCTCACAGTGCCTGCTGCCAAGCCTGGGGATGATGCAGTAGGTTGGGATTGAAATCTTGCCCCCCCACCAAGAGTTTTTAGTGCAAGTTTGGGGGCTGTAATTTCTCCTCCTGACTTGGCCTTCTGCAGAGTTGTCTGGTCTCATAAAGACCTGGTTGCCCTTCCTGCATATGAGAGATTACACCGAAGTGACTTGAGGTCTGGTGTCAATAAGGGCCATAGAAATGTGTAATAGCACTTGTAGATATTTATTATTCAGGGGGGCTTTAACTCCTGGTTTTATCAACAGCTGGATAGGGAAATGTGGTCTTTTGGTCTCCCCTTTTATTCATGCAGGAGCATTGCAAAATGATCCCAAGTGCATCAAAACAAGGGAATAATGGCAGTGTCCAACCAGTCATGAGCAACAGCGAGAGCCCTAGCGCTGAGATAAAGCCCATGGAAATTAAGGAACCCAATAACTTCAGCTAAGCTCGGTGAGGTTGCAGGGGGAGATTATAGTTTTTATTAAGTTTTTCTCCGTGCATTGACTTGTCTCCTCTCAAGCAACAGAGCCACAATCATGCTGTTACCTCAATTGATTTAGATGAATGGACTCGCCTTCTGAGAGACCTCCAGAGCTTTATCTGGGTAATAACAGAGCTATTATGAGAGTAGTCTGTGTCCCAAATAAAAAGCAAGTTAATTACTGGGTTAGTCTGGCAGTCTACAAATATCTGCTCAGCATCTTCCAGCCTGGATCCTCTTCTCAGGTGGCACTTTGGCTGCTGTAACAACCTGATGACCTGATTGGGACACCTGTAAGGTTTTGGAGTAGCTGAAAAGGGGACCGGATGAGAAAAGCAATTGCATAAATGGTCTCGGCATTATATGCAAAGCAAAAATCAAATTAAATGGCATTCTTACTCTGAGGAAGTAGAGGAAATAGTTTCAGAACTACTTGCGTTTCAGCAACAACCGTGGGGGTCGGATCCTTGAGTCCATCTGTAGGCAGCAACATATTTGCTTGGTATTGGTCTCAGCCTGTCTCTTCCCTGATGCTCTCAACCAGTTGAATTCTAGTGGGTCTCATTCTGTGACACTTCACAGCACCATGAGGGCTCAAACTGTGCAGAAATAGCCACTTACACTGAAGCTCTTTGGGCTACCAGAGAAGAGCTTGTTCATGTGATGTTCGCTGTGGGGTCCTGTTTTGATCCATCTCCCCAGGGAACATGTCCCCGGAGAGGTGAAAGGAAGAAGGAAAGTTGGGGAAATCCCCATCAATTTTCTGCCCACTCTGATTTTGAAAGTGATAAAACAGTATCATATCCAGAGAGAGTCCAAGCTGCCTTGGATGCATGGATCAGAGTTCTTCCTGTGGCAGCTGAGATGGATGTCAGTGAAGGTGAAGGTGACTCTGCTCTGTGAATCATGAAAACTCTAGCCACTAGAAAAAAATAAGCTGATAACTGCGTTGGATTTCATCTGAGATCTCATCCATGTTATCCACTGAGTCAAAATGAAAAAGCAATTTGTTTTTTTCTCTTCTAAACATTAAGAACTTCTGCTCTTTGGAGTTCCCTCTCTGCTCTGAGTGCTGGGAGATGAATTGTAAGACTGGAAAATGGTAGTCATGGAGTCCAGAGCCAGCAGTTTTAGGAGAACTAGTCTGAAAAAGAGTAGGTGACAGCCTGGCTTGGTGGGGACAGTTGTCTTTTATTCCCATGTACTGGTCTTCTGTGTCTGCTTGTGTCATGGGCTGCATTAATCGTTCTCCCTTCTCTGGTCTTAAAGCACTAGGGAAGTAGAAATTAATCTCGGCTAAAAATGGTGGTACATGGCAAGGGCAGGGCAAAAAGACCTCAAAATAGATAGAAGTGAGGTCCAATATCTAGAGGTTTGGAAATCTTCTTTTACATGTGGTTTCTTGCCCTGCCATTTGCTAGAGGGGTTGTTTCTCCATTAGCCTAACACCGTGATAGAGAGTTCTGTTGTTTTCATAGTGATTTACAGCACTTCTGTTTTCCTCCCAGAAACCCACCCATATTGTACCCTCTCCCTATGATCTGTGTTTAATTTGAGTACATGTAAGCAATATTAGGTGAAATGGAGAACTGCTGACAAGTGTCTGGGACACGGGAAGACCATGAGACAGTTGATACATTTGGGTAACATCCCCAAGAGTCTTTTGGCATGGAAATGGCATTGACTCATTTCCAAATCTTCCCACCCAGGCTGTGGTAGGGGATTCTTAGAGTTCTGATTGGCACCTCCCTATCAGTTTTCTGTCTTCCCACATGCACACAGGCCCATAAAATACAGAATAAAAGATCACAAAGGAGTACACAATAGTCTTATCCATGGGATGTTTCCATTGCATATGGTCTTTATCATATTTATAGCACGCAGAAGGTGTTCTGAGCAGCTCTTCCCAGGAGAAAAATGGGGAAATATCTCTGGTTTTTGGTTGTCTCTTAAAGGCACATTATTTCTGCTGGGGGACTTGTTGGCTGTTTGCCATATATAATGCAGGAGGGATGACCTGATGTAGTGTGGGAGCCTTGAATTTGATATCGTTTGTGAACAGTCAGAATTTGGGGTTGAAAAAGGTTCACCCAGCTGAACTCTTGTCCCCACTGGCAGCCCAGACTGGTGAGGAGCTGCCAAGATGCACCCTCCTGGTACCAACACAGGTACAGGATGATGTGAGGGGAGCCCCAAATAGTGTCACAGCTCCTGGTGAACGTGTCTGGACTGACATTCTGTCTGTCAAGTAGTGCAGATTACTCCAGAGCACAGCTCTCTCTGACTTTGTCTCAGGCACATCCAAGTACATAATATCCTTAAAAATATCCGGTTTCCAGCCCGCTGAGCAAGGAAATGCCTAGACAGCCAGGGCTATGTGTGTGTGTGTGCACTGCTGCCTCCTCCGAAGGGCGAAGCAGCAATCCTTCCAGGAATTGGCAGTGAATGGAGACCCACATGGCTTCAGGCTGCTTTTAATTATCCAGAGTCACACTTTAATGAAGTTCTGCCAAATGCATTAAATCATTCCACATTTCGTGGCATGACGCTATCTGCTGCTGTACGTGAAGTCAGTGGTGAACAGGCATCTGACCCCAGCCCCAGGACACCTTTCTGGCTCTCTGTGTGGCTTCCTGCACTGCCACAGGGGTGGGAAACTGCTGGTGGCCACAGAGGCATTTGGTAGTTGTGGGCTGAGCGCTGCACATTGAGAGACACAAAGGCTGCTTAGAGGGATGCTGTTTCCTTGAAGTTTCCAGCCCAGGTGGGGTTGAAAGACATGCAGTGGTGTTGCTGAGCACAAATCCTGCTGCAGTGCTTGCTTAGCTGGCTGAAGAGCTTTTTGGGATCCCCTGACCTTTAGAAGAAGCCTCTTAGCCAAGGCACTGCTTAGGTAGGAGAGGTGGTAGTGACATTGAGCTGGTCATGTTCCCTCTGCTTTAGCACAGAAGTGGCTGAAGTGGGAGATACCTCCCTCTGGGGAGGGCAGTGGAAAGTTTGAAGCCTAGCCCAAACCACTACAGCATCCTCATCTGAAGGTGGGCTGGGAATTGCAGCATTGTAGTGAGAGGTGGATCTCTCAATCATGCCCTCTGGAGATGACGCTGTCATGGGAAAAGTAGCAACAAGAAAACATGAGGAAACTGACTTCAGTCCATTGTCTCCTTCCCTGTGTGAGCGATACTACTGTTTTTCTGCCCTCCTGTTCACAGCCTCCCCAGTGTGGGAAAGTGAGAGGGGACATCCCACCACACATAGACTGCGAAAGGTGAAAGAATGGTTGGCAGGGAAAGGCAGCTGATGTGGACCTGGGCTGTAAAATGAAGGACAATATGTGCTTGAAAGTGCTTGTGCCCATGGCCAAATCACCTTCCTAAACACAGGCTTGTGTACTGAAGGTGCTACTCAGATATCTGGGACCTGACCTCCGAGGGGAAGGTGAAGGGGACAAAACCCAGTTCTCAGCAAAAGGAAATTCGGTAAATCTGAATCACAAACCTTGGAAAACAAGGGCTGACAAAAACCTTGTGATCTGAAGGAGCTGGACCCTTCTCACAAGACCTGTTAAAGTTCTACCTCATGGATCAAGCTTGGCTCCAGCAGAAATCAGAAAGGACTTTTGAGATGATTGTATCAAACCATGTCTAAACCCCTGTAATCCCTCTATCCCCCATGTAATCCTACTAGAAGAAAAATTAACTATTTGGAAATTGCAGTAAAAATTTGTGTAACTCTCCAATTAACATAGGTTGTCCCCTTCATTAACATACAGCCCCAGATGCCTTTAAAATAGTGTTCTTGTGTCCAATAAACTATTCCAGTTTCCCCATACTGGGATCGTGTCTAGCTTTTATTTTTCAGACCGCCACTGGAAGGGTTGAGGCTGGTGTTCTCGTAAGGTGGACATATTATCTTATTAACCTGAGGCAAAATAAAGAAGCAGATCATGGGTATTTTTTGATCCAGTCATGCTCCAGTATTCATACTTGTCCCATGGTGTTTCAGTCTCAGAGAGTGGAGGTACTGACTTAGCCTGGGAGCTACTGGAAGATGCTCAAATATGACTCCTGACATCCTGCTCAGAGTAATCCACTGGGACTATTTCAGTGCTTTTGATTGGGTTGGGAACAGGAAGGGGAAGCAAACATTTGAGCTGGCTACATATGGCTCTTCATTGTTTGGGTTTTCCTAGACCTTGGTTCAGGCCAGCTGTTTTGGGGAATACATTCAGAGTGAGTCTCAGGCAAGTTTTCTGGTCCAAGATCAGCCTTAATAAGGGAGGTCACTAAATTTTGGGTTATTCAACCCAATTATGGGAGCAACCATGCTCCTCTGTAAATCTGTGAGTCTCTAGATGTGTTGGGTGGTTTTGTGCGTCCAAATCCATAGACTGTGTTGGTCAGCTGGTGAGAAGGATGATTTGTATGGATCAGCAGGCCTGGACCAGGATCTATGCCCAATGCATGTGCTGTTCCTACAGACACAGTAGGCAGATTTAGCCTTTGGTTTAGTTACTGGCTCCAGTTGACCTTGAATCCAGGGACAAGTCTTTTCTTTCAACTTCTCTCTCTCTGCTGACCCACCTGTGAGATAGATACAGAAAAAGATGGAGCAGAACATTTATTAAAATCAACAGCCACCAAAATCCATCTGGCAGCTGGCAGACAGGACACCTGTAATGCTGCCTGTAACCAGATCAGCCCTTGTGGCTTGAAGGGAGATGAGATCTTTTAATCTGGGGTGTATTTTCTCCCAGCCTATGCATTTTGGTGGTTTTTTTCACAAATGACAAGCCAAGTTGGCTCTGAGGCAGCAGGAGTTCGAGTCCCTAATGGAAGCTGCAGACGGAGCCTTTTAAAACCCATCCTGCCTCTGCCAGCCAAGTATCTTTCCAAATTCCCCCAGAGAAGTGTCCTTGCCCTGTTGTGCTCAGTCAGAAGCAGCCTTGAGGTGCCAGGCTTGGCTTTGCCACTGGCCATGGAAACACACAGCCCCTTGCAGCAGTTGATGTGAAGTGATAAACCAGAGTGGCTGGTTTTGAGGGACTGGGAACATACAGTTTTGGTGGACCAATTGCAGCTGATTGCTGCTCAAATCACTGCAGGTGCCCCTGGCAGCTAATGCAGTGACTGTCTCCTTTTTCTGCCCCAGTCTGTGGGCTTTTTTTGAAAGAAGGCTGCTACAACTGTTAGTCAAGTTATCTGTAAAATGAATGACAGTAGGGAAAAATACACTGAGGGAGAAGCAAGTTTCCATGACACTGTATACTGCAAAGGGAAATTAATATGACCAGAAAGCCAGGTCTGAATTTCTGCCCTTCCTGAGAAGGTACCAGATAGCATCCAAAGCCCACATCTACCAATTGGATTAAAAAAGGCAACCTGGAGGTGAATTTTTCTAAAAATCACTTGCAATTTTCCTGAGCTCTTCAGAGAGCTACAGGCATGCTGGATGTGAATGCTGATGTGGAAAAAGCCTGTGGATTGGAAACAGTTTTAAGAAGACCCAGGGGAAGGGCTCTTAACACCATCAGTGACTGGGATTCTGCCCTTTTACACATTTTAGGCTCAGGCACATTTTGTCTGAGTTCAATGAACACTTTATGCTCTGTCCCTTGAAATCCTAATTGAGCCTTTATTTTCTTAAGTCTTGATTTCAAAGGGCAAGGGAACAAATGTAATTCTTGGTTCTTTTCCCAAAGGGGCAGAATCATAGATTAAATGTGCCTTGGAAATAATACTATATGCTCAAATCTTTCCCATTGTAATAAAAATGGCTTGAAACCACATCCAGTGACAAAAACCTCCTATATTTAACCTATGTCTAGAAGCAGCTGAACTACTGATGGGAAATGTCCTGATGCTTCCAAGTCACTGGCACTGTGGAGCCACTGGAACGCATCCCGCTCCTTACAGACAGTCATTGCTCAAGAAACACATTGCAGATGTTCAGGATGTGAAGGAGCAGACCCTTCCATCACAGCATCAGGATAGAGTAGGGTTAAAAACAAAATCCCAGACTAGAGGCATCCCTGAGACATTTGCCTGCCTGTTCTGTGTCCAGACTTCAGGATCGACCTCTGGTTCCTGCTCAGTGTCAGAAATGTCTGGAACAGGAGAAGCCTCCTGTGGTCCCTGCTAACAAAGTGGTGTTTATCACGCTCTGGTAATTGCATTTGCTATGGTATTTACAGCATTTCCTATGTTTTGAAATGGAGAGATCTCAGGCTTGCCCAGGGCTAACTGTGTACTTTAACCTGCTCCTAAGCCCACATGTATCTTTAAACATTAACATGCACATTGGCAACACTCTGAGTCAGCCTCAACACCAGAACTACTGAGCTGGGAATGTGGCTGTTGCAGTGTTACTGTTTGCTCTCAGTTTTTATCAGAGACAGTATCCTTTCTCTTTTCCAGGTTCTAAGAAATTTCCCTTCCCTTCCCTTCCCTTCCCTTCCCTTCCCTTCCCTTCCCTTCCCTCCCCTCCCCTCCCCTCCCCTTCCCTTCCCTCCCCCCCCCTCCCCTCCCCTCCCCCCTCCCCTCCCCTCCCCTCCCCTCCCCAAACCTTCCCTTCCCCAAACCTTCCCTTCCCCTCTTCTCATCACTTGTCACTGATGTCCATCTGGAAATTGAGCTGTTGACCACTACCCTCTGGATGTGTCCATCCAACCAATTCCTCGTCCACTGAACAGTCTACCCATCAAATTCATATCTCTCCACTTTAGAGAGAATATTGTGGGGGAATGTGTTGAAGGTTTTACAGAAGTCTGGATAGATGACATCTATAGCTCTTCCCAGTCCAGTGGAGACAATTCTCTTTGACTCAGGATTTATCCCCACTAGGATTAGGAACAACTGTTTTAACATTTTCTGTTTGTAAACTTATTTGTCTAAATCCTGTGCCCTTCCTACTCCATGACTTTCCAACCTAAATGATTCTGTGATTCTATGATTATATGACTAACTCTGTGATGAGCTGCAAATCTGCTTTCCTAAAATTCAGGGTCTTGATTTTACTCTTTGCCTGACACATTTCCCTCAGGTCTGTGAACTCCTCCAGTGCATGAACACTGCAGCCCAGGCTGTCTCCAATCTTGACTGATTAGTTCCCTTAATTGGTGATCAACAGGTCCTGTATTGCATTCCTTCTGGTAGAGCTGTCTTATTACCTGGCTTCAGAACTTATCCTCAATGGAATCTCATGGACTCCAGTAGCCTGACAGGGATACCTGCCTTTATGGAAGCAACTCATCTACCTGTCGCCTTTTGAGATTCCATAGGAGATGTGAAAGATTGGGGAAATCTGCTGTTCAACACTGAGATTCCACCTTCTCTAACTGCAGTTGGATCCCTCACAGGCATTTCAGGGGGCACTACGTGTGACAGGGTGGACAGCTGAATCAGACCTCATTTTATTCAACTGTGAGAAATGCCTTTTAAATATGACCAGTGCCAACAGAATTCCCGCTTACAGAAATGCTGGAGAAAACATATCTATGTGTTCTCTGCTTTGCAACACTGATGCTTTCTCCAGACATAAATTGATACTGAAGAGACAGGTTAATGAGTGTGTATCTTGTGGCACATAAAACATGATGAGACATCAGTCCAAATATTGAGACTGGTCCTTCCTGTGACCTGAGTTGTGCTTTCAGTGTCAGCTGCACTTGGTGTTCCTGACTCCTCTATAGCAGCACAGTGATTTGGAAATCCTTGCCCAGCACAATATGTGAGTGGAAAGATCTCCTATGACCTTGTGCTCAGGGTAACCCTGGAAATAACTGGTTTCAGATTCTACTTGTCTTTTGGGCAAAGACAACGTGTTAGTTGCAGAAGCAGAGCTCATTTGAGCTCACACTGTGGTCTGGCCTTGGCCATGTATGAACTTATTAGTGTCTAAAATGGACTGACGTGGTCCTGGATCATTTATGCTGCACCACCTTGACCATGACTATAGCTCTGTCTCACTGCCTCCTTTTTCTGGATATAGCAGTTCTTCTGGCTTGGATTTAGTGGATTCTGGAAAAATCCAGAGCTTGAAACAAGCCCTGCAACACATCTCGAGTCCTCCTTCCATATCTATTACTGTGTGGAGCAGGTGGCTTGAATTTGACTGGAGCTTATGATGCATTTTGGAGTCTTTATCTTCTAGCTTATAAAACCTTTTGGGTAAAATTTGCTGAATGCACTTAAGATGTTGAGTTTTGTTTTGTGGATTTAAATACAATCTTATACACTGCTTTAAAGCAATTCCTTGTGTTTTGAAAGTCTGAAACCTCTGCCCCCCCTTTTTTAAATGCCTGTGGTCAATTACAGACTGATTTAGGAAAGGCGCAAAATGTGTAAATGAAATTAAAAGCATTTTTTAAAATGATGTTAGGAAAAAGAAAAAAAAAGAGGATACATATGTTATAAATACTCTATCAAAAGGAAACATTGTTTCTGACATAAAAAGCCTTAGACTCCAAAGCTTGCAGTAACAACTTTCTAATCCAGTCAACATTGTTGGAACCATCATGTAAGACAGCCTTTTTACATGGGGCTGTTTGAATTATTTAAATATTGATTTTAAGGCTTTTTCTATTTGGACTTCAAGTATACACTATAGATAGAACCTGTTTTTTCTATGTGTTTTATGTATAAATATTCCAGATTTGGATTGACTTCTTGGTTGGATGTATTTAAGTATTAGTTGAATGGAGCTTGTTTACTTCAGTATTGATCTCAAAATGTGAGGAAAGACGGAATTTCATTACATAACACTCTGAAGTGCTGCAGCCAACAACAGAGTGGGGTACAGGAGTCCTTTTGACAGGTGCTTCAATATTAGAAGTCCTGAATTGGTGCACAGTAGTGATCTACTGGGGAAGTAAAGTAAAAGACTGCCAGCATTCCCCCCTGCCCCTACACCAAGACCCACAGCATACCAACAGGTATCTAAATCAGGTATCCAGTAAAGAGTGCAAGAAGAGGGTAAAGATATATGGTGGTTCTTGCTGATGCTCTCCCAGCCTCCAGTGTTTTCAGGCAAAGGAGTCTCCGTGGTGAAGTAATTTCCATATATTTATTCATTTCTATATATTCAGTGACTTCCAGTCCATTTCTGTCTCATAAAGCTGTCCAGCCTCCTCTTGAGAATCACCACTTTTTGATTGCCTTTGACCTGTTTCCTACTGTATCATCTGATACTCCCAGTTCTGCTGGAAGATGCTGCCAGTCTCTCTTTAATCTCTCCATGGCACTCATGATTGCATAGACCTCTATCCTATACCCTCTCATAGCACAGGACTCAAGGTTACAGTACACACTTGATGTCTGAGCTTTAAAGAAGATTGTTTCTGCCCTATCCTGGATAGGAATCAGCTACCACTAATGCTCTGCAATGCAAGTCCATGAGAAAAGAGGGAGTAAAGCCCCTTCCCTGCTTGTCTGGGACCTCCCACCGCTATTGCCACAGGGAAATTTCAAAGTTTTGCCTAGACTGCTGGAAGTGCCAACAGGAAAAGCAAATATTTGTGTGTAAGACTTAACCCCAAGAAGATTAAGTGCAGATGAATGTCAACAGTGCCAGCAACCTGTGAGAGAAAGTGAAAACTGAGAAGGATGTAAAAACAGAATATGGGGGGGGGGGGGGGGGGGGGGGAATAAAATGCAAAACAGATTAGAAGCAAATCAGGGAGAAGGGAAATTTCAATGGGGCTTTTTGCTTTCCCACAGAAGGGCAGCATGAAGACCAGGGGGAGGAGCACCACAACAGGGGCTCATCTGTTTTAGCATCTTGGAAGGTCCCAAGGATGAGCACAAAGTAAGGGGGGATAGGAATGAGAGATGCAGCTTCAAGGGAATGCTACATGGACAGTAGATGTCTTTGGAAATTGGGAATGATCCTGGAGGTGATTAATATCTTGCAGGCTTTTAGTTCCCACCTCTTCAGTTCTGGAAGTCAATTACTAGCCAGGGAAATGGTGATCCGTGGGAAGAGGTTTGGTTTTGTGAAGCTTGGCCCACGTTCCGTGGGAGGAGAACTGTACTGTTTGGAAAGCATCCACCTCGGGAAAATCATAAGTGGTGGGGCTGTCTAGACTAGTCAGGAAGGCGTGAACAAATAACCAGGGTAAAATAGAAGAAGAAGAAGAAAAAAAAGTGTGATTCCTCACCTAGACTTAAATTAATTGAAGCTTCAAAGGATGCAAACAGGAGACATTCTTAGCTGACTTTAATGCTGTGAACCCGCTTAACAAGGAGTGGAAATTAGACATGCCCACTGTTGGATTTACATGCCGCTGCTGGAAGTGGGTGGGGAGATGTGCGATAGGAATGTTATAATTAATTATTATAAATCTTTTTGTTACAACCATGTGGGCAGCGTGCAGGTGTGTGTGAGGACCTTGGCAGCCTGACAAAAATGTAATTATCAGTTATGGAGTGAGCAGTGCTAACTCTTTGGCGCTTTGTCAATCAGCAAAGTGGTAATTAGCCATTGCTAGAGGCCACCATGTTTCTCTGGAGAGGAAGGCAGAACCTCCTTAAACACCTGGATGTGGTGTGGGTGGGAGCACAGGGGAAGTCTGACTTACCTGGGAGACTGCAATTACAGCGAGGATTTCCTGACTCAGAAATCAAACCACGACTATTCTGCCTTAAATCTTTTTCTTTTTTGACCTGCAACTCGAAATTGGCATTTTGCATCCAGATAACCCAGCTGAAATACAGTGTTTTTTTGAAGTAGATCATTAATCTTTAGTTTGCCAGGGACCATGATGGACTCCCCATCACTGAAAAAGAGGTTGCATCTCTTTCCTAGGAAAGATATGCACCTGCTGAAGTCATTTGGTGAGCATAAAGAATGGCTTCAACAATTTTATACAGGAAGTCAGATATACTCTGATTTAAAGAGAACTGATTCTTCTTGCCCTTGTTGCCCCATACTGGACAGTGTGTTATCTTCTAGTTTGGCTAACAGAAAATATGGGTTTGGGGGCTATATAATGCAGAATTCAGTATCCTTGCACCAAAGCCCATCCTTAGGGATTTTTCTCCCTGTGGGTCATAGGAAACCATGTACAGTCATGTTTACAAGGAAATCTGAACCACAGGAGTGAAGCAGCCTTGAGAACAAGGTCAGAAGCTGTCCAAGGCACCATTTTTCCAAATTATACTGTAGCTGAAGAGTCAGGGTGAGAAAAAGCATTGCCATATGGATGTTGTCCTCTAAAATCACTTCAGAAGAGGAGCCTTTTAAAGTTCCCCATCAAATGCAGTAAAACACACTGTAGAGCAACTTTAAAAACAAGGGGAAAACAAGGGCCAATACATCTCCGTCACAGCAGTGACAGCCAAGAAGTGCTTGTCAGGCCTGGGTTCCTTCAAAAATGTTCACTGAACCCTTTTGCACTCCTAGTGCTGTTTGCTGAAGTATTGAGGAAGTGGGAAAGCATCCAGAAAACTGGTTCAACTCAGCTGACACTGAGAAGTTTAGAAAAGGAGCAGGAAGGAGATGGAGGTGTGCGGCGCGCTGCTGATCCACCACCGGCTGGGGACACAGTGGTGCCTCACACTGGTCCTGCTGGTGCAGCCTGAGCTCAGAGGTGTCCAGCAGCTGCTGAAAGAAAGGCTGGAATAACATCTGCTCACAGTTGCTATGGGGTTGATTTTTTTTTTTTTTTTTTTTTTTTTTGGTTCTGATGGAATAGGGAGAAAGATTCTTGGGGTAGCCTTCCAGAAGCTGTTGACTCTGCTGACTGTACGGAGTGAAAGTGCCCCGTAACACCATATTGCCCTTGAAGATACGGAATTGATTGTAATTTGTCAGAGCTGAGCAGAAGTGTATCCTCTTCCTCTGAACTTCTGCAAGCCTTGCAGATGCTGAGTGAGAATTATTTATCAGCTGTAATGGCTATAGTGGTAAAATGCATAACACACATGCAGGATGAGGATTGAGGAGTGCCCATCTGTGGTTGATACAGACGTGCTTTGTCATAGCCGTTCCTGTAAGTTTATTATATCTTAACCATAATTTTTAAAAACCCGGTCAACCCACATCTGTACCCACTGTGTCATCATCCAAGATTTAAAACTCAACTCAGAACTGATGAGGTATAGCTGCATATAACCCCTTCTTGTGATTTAACATTGAGGGGAGTTGATATGGCAAGACACTTGCCTATCTTCTCAGGTAATGCAGAATTTATTACACTACCCCTCCCTTTTTCTTTTCCCTCATACGTAGCTTTGTGTAGATCTCATGAATTATGAGTCATACATAGAAAATAAAGTAATAAATGAGTTTGAAATCTGAAGCCACTTTCAGAATGTTTTGTATTAAAGCAGCTTTGTCAGTTTAGGGTATTGTTCTACTCTGATAAGTGGCAGAGGTGGAACATTGCTTTGTGAGCTCTTTTTTCCCCCGAACTTTGGGATTAAGTCCAGTAATTGATGCAAACTGATGTTTAAGTTGGATTATCCCTATAATTTTCGTGTTTCTTGATTATTGTTACATATGCATCAGTTCCATTCTAACTGAATTAAAAGTCTTTCGAATAATTCAGCTTTGAAGTGCCTGGGAAATATTCCCTCAGCAATCAAAGGATGTCACATGCATTTTCAATACTCTTCACTAAATTTAAGTACTCAAGTTATTGACCTAAGGCATGAGTTTACACCTCCCCACTGATGACACCGCTGACTTCAAAAGGTACGAACGACTAAGCTGGTGTGTGGCTGTTGGACAGATGGCAGTTTCTTTAGCTGCTGTCACATTACTTTTGATCTCCTTTCTGTTGCCTTTCCCAAAATGCTACCTGGTCACGTAAGGTGGACTCATTGCCTTGACTCCATAGCAGAGCATCTTCTGATCTGTCACTCTCCAGCCCCAAAAGCAAAGGGTCAGGGTAAACTACATTTCTTGACTTTTTTTGGTAGATCAGAACACCTGTGGCTTTTACTGAACTCAGTCCAGATCCAACCTCACGGTTGTTCTGGTTGTATCTGAGGGACTCACTTCAGATACTATTTAGTATCAAAACAATTTTTTAACTGGCTTTGAGGCATGGACAGTCACTAGCAGAGCTGGGAGGCAATATCCTCGTATCTACTGCATTCTTCTTGCTCCTAGACATCTGCCTTCCTTCACAGGTAACTCTGAAATCAATGTTCCTTTCTTTTTGCTTGTATTTCATGTGTGGTATTGTGGGGAGAGCTCATTATAGCCATGCTCAAGTGTAGCCAGTGCTTAGGTACAAATGCAAACGTCTGTATTGCATTAGGATCTTTCCAGAAGGCAATGAAACACAGCCAAGGTGGCTTTACAGTCTCTATGTTCTCGCAGAAATTGCTAGTTCAACTGTTCTTAAGAAATATGGAAGTTTGGGAGAGCATGGATGTCAGCACCAGGAAAGATTTGCAGTGCATCAAGTAGAGGGAAATTGGTGGGTTAATTCAGAGCCCAGCCAGACTCTTTGCTTGAGCCTTCAAGTGAAACTTCAGGGAGCGAAACACAGCAAGCTATGGTAATAGATGGCTCTCTGGGGAGCCACCAGCTGTTATTCCAGAGTCATAATTGGATTACACAATCCCAGAGCCTCATTACACACCCATCACCACCTCCTGTCCTCAACTGAGCTGTGAGGGGCCTCCATCAGCCCCGTGGAGAGACCTCCAAAGGCTGGAGCTGGCCCATCAGGAAGGATGGGAGGCAAATGCAAAACCAGTTGCATTGCAGGCTGTGCAATGATTGTGAGGTCTATTATTTGAAGTTTCCCAAGCCATGGAGCTCAGGCAAAACACCTGTGGGAACAGCAGCCAGCTTAGGTTTGTCAACAAGATGTGTCAAACCAGTGCAATCTCTGTCATGACAGGGAATTAGTCTGGTGAGTAGGAGACACATAGTTTTGCTTGACAAATGTTAGTTCAGTTCACAAAGAGTGAGTAGATTCCTCCTGAAAGAAACATAGCCAGGCTGTTCTGGTATGCACCAACTCCTAATGGAAACACAAGGGATCCACAACTCGTCCTTCATACACTTTCCAAACCCCTTTCCCTGTCTATTTGTTCACCCCAAACTCATCTAGATCTTCAGTCTACAGATACATTCCTCTTGCTCCAATTGATTTGCTAATGTGGACATAGCCAACAGCCCCAGCCCTCTTGCAGTATCTCACCTTGAGTTTTAGACACACAGGTCTCACTGTGGGTTTCTGGCACATGCAGTCACTTGTCTCTGCTGCCTCTTTGCTCTTTGCTTTGAGCCACTTCCCGGGCAACTGTTCTGGCCACATTACTGTTCAGGTATGGGTCAGACCATCACCATTGCACTGGTCTGGCATGGCAAACGTGACAGAAGGGATGGAGAAGTGCAGCATTGCCCATCCCGTGTGAGAGATTTCTGTGTCCTTTTGCTGGATGACTATAACACCTTCCAACTGACCAGCATCTAAATAGTCCCAGCAGATCAGGAACATCTTTAGGGTATCACATCAAGGAATTTACTCTTAAGTTTCCAAAAGCCTGATGTCTCAAGCAAAACTCAGCTTCATTTTGTCCACAGTCAAGTGCAACCTCTACCTTGCTCTCAATTTGCATCCAAAGCATTTAAGAAACACAGGTTCATCAAGATATTCATTGGTTTTTAGTAAGCTGGGATTCTGCTTTCTGACAGCTCTGCTTAGGCTGACATATGTTCCTGCCCTTTCCTTCTGTGCAGGAATATGTCTCTTCATTTCCATGAAAACATCCATGGTGCAGAGTTTCCTTTAATTTCTGCACACATCCTGAATTGCTTCATAAAAGTCATGGACAAGGAGAGTTGGAATTATCTTCAGATTTTATAACTTGGCTAAAAAAAATCTGGCTGCAAGCTAAAACTTGACACATAAATCTCAGCCAGGAAGTAATTTCGTTTCACTCTTTCCATCAAAACAGCAAACAACTCCTCCCCCTCCCAAACAGTTGCAAAGTTCTCAATGGTAAAAGGGTATTTTAGGAAGGGATTAAATAAAGAAATGTTAGTAAGTGGTGGATTCTCTAGGGTGGGGAGAATGTGGAAGGAAAAACATTTGGAATTATGCAATTTCTTAGGATTTTTTTGTTTTTTTTTCAATTGAAATGCCTCACAAATATCCAGAGGGAGCAGTGTAGAGCACCAGCAACTTTTAGTAACACCAGCTGCCAAGAGAAGTGTAGATGCTGTATGTCAGTACAGTGATGTACTTATTAACAGGATTAAGAAGACCAAGGCAGAACTGAGAGATCCATCTGGATGGGGATCAAATTAAAGAAATTGGTCACCCATTCTTCCAGCTGAGTTTGTGTTGCAGTTTACATGTGCTAACCCTAAACTACATCTGGTTGAAGGAGAGAGGCTTCAAATACCTGCAGGATGAGTGAGAACAAATATTTCCTTCCCTTCCTGTAAAAATCTCTTGTGTATTCTTCTGATGGCTTTTCTACTGGTTTATTGACCTTTAGATCCAGAAGAATAAGAGGTGTGACCATTGGCATCTCATTGCCAAACCACCTGCACCCATTTTGTCCCCATTGGTGGACAGTGCCTAAAGAACAGTTGGTTTTGTATTCCATGACCCAATAAAGGCAGTTGCTGGAAGTTGTCCCTTTGGTCATACTTGAAACCTTTGGTTTTGGGACCATGGACATTGCTCATGTATCTAAGCCAAATGTTCACATAGCCCATAGTTTCTCCTTGTGGATAATGTGGACTTAAATGCCTTCATCTGTGACACAGAAAGATACAACTTTTATATTGCAAATTTTACTGACTAAATCTCTAAATAATGAATGTTCAATCCGTCACCTGCTCCAGTGATGGGGAATTTATCCAGGATCCTTACTGAAAAATGTGTTTCCAGATTGGTGGAGACAAGGCTGCAGTTATGGGCAATGCCAAGCAGTACCTCAAGGAAAAATGTGATTTCTGGGCTCACACTGAATTTGCACAGAGAAACACTGAGACCATTCTACATGCAAGTGAAATATCTGACCATGGGTCCTGGCTCTCCATTGCTCCAGTCCCCACACTATCCAGACTTTGAATATAGATGTTTCTAGATTAGACTATAAAGGCTCAGAAAACTCTGTAAATCAAAGATGTCCTGCAATCCCCATTTTTGGACACAGGGAATTGAAGCACAGCAGAACTACTTTTCATTGAGGCTGCTCTCCCCTAACTGGTTGTTGCCCTCACTGCAGTGGAGACATCCAGCTCCTTTCCTTTCATTAGGACATGCATTTTATCTGCCCTCTTCAAGGAGGTGTGAAATGAGAACAGGACGTTCAGATAACACAACTCAAAATAACAGAGGTTTCATTCTTCCAAAATTATCATTACCAAAAGACAAGGAAAGTGTCCTAGTTATGGGACTATATTGGAGCCCAGGTCCTGGCTTCCTCACAGTGGGTTTTGGATTTTTTTTCTTTTAAGTGCTCTCATCTTAGGCAATTCTTATGGAGTTGTGTGGACAGTGACTGATGTGGATATGGTGATTGCTACTGCAGGAGGGATGGGAGGCAATCCAGATCATCTGCTCTTTGGGGTTATCCAGATCCTGGTTCTTGCTACTGCTAAAGTGATGCAATACAAAGCTGGTGAAAGTATAGATAACTTCTGTGTCAGAGAAATATGAGAAAAGCAAAACAAATATTCACGGAAGAATTTTGGACTGATACAGAAAATTAATTTCATAATCACATTTAAAGCCCTCGCACACACAAACAGTAACATGGAATTACAGGGCATACATTTGCTACCTGTCCCTAAGTATTTTTCCAGGAACAGTAGCAGATTTTACAGGGAAATGCACATGACAGCATGATATTAAGAGATTTTGCAGACCATGGTGCAGTTATTCACAAAAGAGCCAAACCCCCAAGTAGTGCATGATTGAACTGTAGCTCAGAGGCATCCCCATGTGCTTGCTGTGTAGTGGTGTGGCACTTGGTACATAATTATCTCACTCCAGCACAATTATTAACATAGGATTAAACAGTTGAGAGCCACCACTGTAACATTAACCAGCAGTGAAGTGCGTGCTCTATAATTTAGATGCTTGCAGGGAAGAGTTCACCACAGGGCATCCATCAGCCCCAAAGTCATTTTGTCATGTGTAGCTGTGGCTGCAATCCTCCTTCTCCTGAAATCAGGCTGGAAAGAGTGCTCTAGGCTTGTGTGTATGGGGAAGCCTGACTCATGCTTCCCTCATGATCTTATTTTCCACAGGCATTGTAACCAGCTCTGTGTGAAAAGCTTTCCCCTGTATAAGGCAGTAAGTTGTGCAGCATGTGATGGGAGTTTCTGATGCCTTCTATGTCTATATGAAACGAAGCAAAGCAGCAAGAAGACACTTCGGCCATTAAATAAAATGTTGACGTTCAAATATGATCCTGTATTTCTATTGAGAATTAAAATACTGGCTCAGGAACAGGACCTGATCTAGGGGATTGTATTAGAGGGAAACAGCAGCTTTTGTCTCCTATAGAAACAGCCATTAATGCCCCAAATATGTAGGGCCACTTGAGCGCATGCAAGCAGGAGGGTGGTCTCCTAAATACCGTGTCTCTCCACCTTGAAAACTGGTTATTGTCCAAATCCTGCCATGCTCAGAGTAACCTGTTGCCCATTTATTGCATCCAGGGTGGTCTGGGGCCCTTTCAGGATTTACAGCCCACGCAGCAGCCGGAGCTGTGGACAGCCTGCTCTGAGTTGCCTGGTGGGACAGGAATATCTGTGAGTAGCAGTGAGCTCCCAGATGTTAGTGCTTGGAGCTTGTTATTCAGAGCTGCTGATTAGTCTCTCAGGCATTTTTCCCCTTCTGTTCCTTTCTCTGCGCGCTGATGTTAGTCAGAGAGCGCCTGCAGATCACAGATGTTTGTTTTTCCCTCCCTTTGTCTTTGCTTCTTCAACCTCACCAAGGCCTTTCCACTTCACCGCTGTGGCAACCTGTGGCACTTCCATGCTTGGATGAGGGCTGGAACTGCTCCTCAGCTGTGCCTGTGCCTGTTCATCACCCCTGGCTCCATCGCCTCTCTCAGGGCTGCTTGTGTGGGGCACAGCAAACAGCTTCTTGCGGAGGTCTCTTTGCTCTGGGCTTGCAGAGCAGCTCAGGAGTGGGTGCAGATGCCCTTTGTCATGCCCCTGCGTTTTGCTCAGCCTGGTTTCAATGCTTCTGCCGTTATTTCCATCAAGGTTTCATAGATCCTTCATTGCTTGCAGAGGAAGGCTTCATTAGAGCCTCTTGTCCTGCTCCTGCCATGGCAGGGAGTCTCTGCTGAGTGTGTAAGCACTGTGTCAGAGTAGTTTCCATACTACCCAACTCGGTTTTAGTGCCTGCTTCCCTGCTCTAAATTAGTTTCTCTGACTCATCCTCCAGAGAAATTTCTGTGTCTCCATTAACTGTAGAAAGAGTCCAGAAAGCCAATGTTTCCTACCCAGGATCTAGGTTACATATATAAAACAGGCTGGTGCTAAGACTACCCCAAGGGACCTACAAGCACAGACAAATATAAGTCTGAGTATGCCCTTTTCACTCCTGCTTTTCTGGACTCGAAGTGAAATGTCTCCAGAAGTTCCTATGGATGCTTAGAAGAGATACAAACATCTCCACATCTCCGCTCCCCAATGGCACCAGAGGGCAACAGGTTGCCCTGGGGCACCTGCGATTGCTCTTTGAAATCCAGAAGCTGTGCACAGCAGCAGGACACAGTCAAGGCTTCCAGCTGAACCTGCAGCCAAGGAAATCCTATCTGTTTGCAAAGGCAGCTGAGCTGCAGCAACTTATGTGCAGTATGAAGCCAAGATGTCCAGAGCAGAGGGATTTATAGGGGAACATGACTTTTATAGATCTTGTGTTAACTTTAAACATTTACCTTTCTCAGCATGGGTTCTCCTCCTGTGCATATGACTGCCCCTGGGTATGATATATTTCCTGAGGAGACATAGACTCTACTTACAGTAAATGTCCGTTTCTTTGCTTTCTTGAGAGGCAGCATTTAATGCATTACAGTCATACTGTGGCCGTTTGCCAATACCCATCTGCTCCCTGCTGGGATTTGCTCTGCTTCTCTCTTTCCTCACTTTGACATACAGGTGACAGAGAAGAAAAGGTTTTCTTCATATTATATATAAAATTTATTTTATTATGTATTTACTGATTCCAGTCCTTCCTTCTCGGCAACAGAAGTTGTGGGCTCTCGAGCATTTGCTCTCTGAACCTGCTGAGGGGGTACATGGAGATCTGGCACAGCCTTACCCACAGGGGATTCTGAAGTCGTTAAGCCCTTGATCAACCTTGTTTCACTGTTTCCTTGTGCCCCCCCGTGCTCCTGCAGTCCACATCTTCCACCTGTTCTTTTGTACCCCTAACTGAGCCAAAGCTCTGCTTGCAGACATCCCTGCAGCACCTGCCACACCGAGACATCAGTCACCTCTGTCAGGACCCCCAGGGAACTCTTGTGAGTTGTAATACATTGGACTGAAATAAACCATACCTAATGTAAACTCCCCAGACCAGGTATAACCCAAGCTTAAACTAATATTGTTCGCATGCAAATGAATACTGGTAAAGATAAATATTCTTCCTCACCAACCGATGCTGGTTCTCAACTTCAGCTGCATGTGGGGATGGTGTATTTGAACATATTGTACTCCCTCACTGCTACCGTGCTATAGGGCATGTCCTGTCCATTTAACAGGACCAGTAAATTAATTGATGTTTCTAGAAGCTGTTGTAACACAAAGTAAAGGTCAGTTCATTCAAAAATCAACACAGACATTTCAATAAATAGGAGCAAAGTGTAAAATGCCATGCTGCTCTGACCAGCAATTTCTCATTTCCCCGTGTTCCCACCAGTGAGAGGGAAGGACACAATACACTCTGGTTTTGGGTCTTGCAGGTTTTATCCCTCCTTGGTATTTAATTAATTCTCTGTGTGTGGGGGGGAATGGTGACCTAATCCTATTGAAATACAAGCCAAGTAAAACAAGTTTAGATGGAGACACAGCAACTTTCAGTCGGAGAACAATACGCTTGAGGTAAGGTATATTGGCAAAGTAGTTTTAGGCATATCAGGCCTAATTAGTTTTATTGTGATAATAATAATACTAGGTGGGGAAAAGCTGAGTCGGAAATTAAAGTGGATAGCAGGTTTTGATAAGTTTGGTAGCTGTGGAAATGGAAAGTTTCTGTACATATTATCATGGAAAAAAAGCCTCTTACAGAGACTTTTGAAGTCCAGCTGAAACTGCAGCCTTAGCTCTGAGACTGAAATAAAAAAAAAAGGCAGTAACTCGGACGCTTTCAGCATTCAGGCAGAGCAAAATGCAGAAATCTCTGAAACAGTGTGTCTTGTAAGGTAGATTTAAAACCACGTTTGCTTAAAAACACAGAAAAAAGATTTTGTTCTTCCTTCCTTAAAACATTTTCCTTTAAGCTCAGCATAGTTGAGCTGGGTAGTGCACTATAACATTCAGGGTCATTTACCTGTAACTGAGCAGCTTAATCCAGGCCTGCACTGTTTGCTCTCCAGGAAGGGGACAGAGCTGTATCAGGAATATCCACCACCCAGGAATGGGACTTAGAAGGAACAAGGGCAGACGTTGCATTGCCTTGGATTATATTTGCAGTTTCTATCTTGCAAATAGCAGTGCTGCAAAGTCTGAGCTCGCTGTCCTTGCAACGAGCTCTCTGCATCCCCTGTAAGAGGGGTGGAGAGACAAGAGTAGTGTCCTGGCTGCTGTCTGCTTTTGCACGCTCTGGAGGCATGTGCCACCCCACGGTTCCTTATTTCACTGGTCGCCCTTAGTATTTTTGGTGTAGGGAGGCAGAGGAGGGTGATGTGGGTTTCAGCAAAGAGGCCGGCAGGGTTGCATCGCTCGTCCCTGGGGGCTAAGCCCCTGGGAGGGCTCTAAGATCTTCTGCTTCTCCCAGCCCCGACCCATCTCAGAGGGTACCTATGGCCCAGCCGGGAGCCGGGAGGGGCGCTGAAGCTGGGAAGCTCTTGGAAAAGCAGAAGGCACAAGTGTGGGGTTGGTGGGGCTGAACACCGAGTCCAGCGCTCGGCGGCTGCAGCCCGGCGAGGAAGAAGAGGAGGCGGAGGAGGAGGAGAAGGAGATCGGCAGCTCCTGCTAAACCACTTAGTCGCGAGACTTCACCGGCGCTCCCCTCCCAGATCCACCACCGCATTCCTGTGGCATCCAGGGCGAATCGCTCGGAGGAACGTTTTCAAAGGAAAGACGGCAGGAGCGGAGTCCCTCCGCCTCAGAGCGCCGGGGAAAAGCCGCTGGCTGGCTCTTGGTGTGCCTCCCTCGCTGCCTGCGTGGTCTTGGAGATGACTCAGAGTGAGGTCGTACCCTCTTGATTTATTTTTCTCTTCCTGGAGACCTGCTGTCTCCCACTGCCTGGGCAGGCAATTTAGGGATTTACTGTCAGGACTGACTTATCTGCTCATTTGGCACGAGTGAGGTGCCTGTGGTAGGCAGTCTGGCTCATACCCTACACCTTTTTTTCCCCTTTTCCTGTCTTCTTGATGAGTGTGGTTTCTATTGGCTTGTTAAGCCATGGCCTTTTTTTCCTTCACAAATATAAGGAATAAGCTACTGATCTCTTCCAGGGTACTGGCAGTGACTCTGAAGACGTTTCCAACCTCATCCCCAATCTTGGCAGAGGGGACTGGGTGCGACTGTCACCTCATATCTTTGTATCCTCCTGCTCAGAAGCATCTCAAGCTTGAGGGCTCAAAGTGCCAGGGAGGAAAGCAATGCCCTGGCACATGCTCTAGGTGTGGTTTTGGGGGCCAGGGACCTCTTTTCAGGTACCTCCAGGGCTGAGGGTCTTTTCACTAGCCTCAAGTGCCTCGTAATCACCCTGCATCCTCTAAAACCACCCCTATTGTGGGAGCCGGAGTGCAAGGAGTGCAAGGGCTGTGAGTTTGAAGTCAAAGGGTGGGGTTTTGAAATGGATGCCTGCAACACCCACTGCAGATGAGAGCCACCGGCAGCTCAGATATCTTCACATCAGGCAGTGGTTTGATGCAGATCAGAAAAACAAAGCTCTTTTTAGAGACGTCCAAGTGCCCATGGACATGGATTTGGGTTTGTTTCCAAGGAAAGTTTCTCCAAACTCCAAGGAAACTACCTGTATCCTACCCTTTGCAGCCTGTCCCAGGAAGTCAGTGGTGCCAGCTGATATTTCATGGGACTCACAGTTGGATCCACCTCAGTCTGAGATAGTTATCTAGGCAGGAGTCCCCAAAAGTGGTCCACTGTGATGCCTAAAATTTAAAGTGAAAATATGCTTTTAGGGGGGAGTGATATGAGGAGGAAAAATACCACTCACGGTGGTGAAACACCTCGGGGTGGGTGTAACCTGGCAGAGGCTTCCTGCAGACAGTGCTTCATACCCCAAAATAATCCCCATTTCTAATATTACAAATGAGCTGGAGGGTTGTGCTACAAACATTACACTTCCCATGGCAAATGCTGACCCAGCATTCAGTAAGATAAGAACAGACACAATCATTTCTTTCTCCATCCAGGTCCTGTGTATCTTGGTGATTCATACGAGGCCCTGGAGCGAAATCCCAACTCAGGTCCATTAATGCCAGTGGTGCTGGATATGCCCTTGGGGCCTCAGTTCAGTACCTCTGAAAGGTGCAGTTCTTGCAGCAAGCAAAGATGATTTAACTCAGCACTCCCATGCCCCCACCACTTCACCCAAAATGATGCTTTAACAGTGCTGACAGGGACTTTTCCACACTTCAGCACGAGTGTTAGTCTTGGCTGAAAAATCTCAGTAACTGGAGGTTAAGCCAGTCTATCCCAAATCCAATACTCCCTGCTGCCAGACCCCTCCTGCTATTCTTTGACTTCCTGTCCTTCTTTCCATGCAACAGACTTGTTCCCACATAACCTGCCCAAAGGGGCTGAACAAAAGGAGAAAGGGATGCTTGGAGTCTGAAACGTGGCCATGGCAAGGCAGGGTTCAAAGGGGACCTCCCTGGGCAGGAGAGGTGAAGATCACCTATGTGAACTGTGTTGGGTCCTTAGCAGCTTCTCCAGGGCACTGAGCCTGTCCCCCTCGCTAAGAGCACAGGAGGGGTTGGCAAAATAAATCCTGGTGGAGTTAAAGACAAAGAGATATGTTTGGTCCTGAACCCCTTGAGAGAAAGTTCATGAAATATTGCTGTGCTGAGACAAATAAAGCTGGAGGTACACACCTGGTGCTACCTAAGGTTTCAGTTTAAGATGTTTTCTATAACTTGAACTGCAGCAAAGCACAGAGCAGCAAGTCAACATCAGCAAATGTAAGTTGTTTTTACCTTTTCTGTGGAGCAGATGTGTAGCGGGGAATGGCAAAAGGAGAGTGGTGTGGAGATGTGGTGAACTCACTGGGATGTGGTGAACTCATCTCTCTATCAGGAGCTGTGCTTCCCAACCTGCAGGGCTTGGGATGTCTTTTAAGTCTCATTCCTTTTGCCAGATGATCCCAAAAGGTTGTGCTGGGATGATGCTGGGTCTGGGATGCTAAGGGAATATCCTGAACACTGCTCCATTAGCAGTGTGGGTGATGAGAAAGATTTGAGGGCAAGAAAATAAAGTGACCCAGGCCCAGTTCTAAAACTACAGCATGTCCATGCAGAGATCAGGTCTTACTTTAACACATTTAAAAACATTCCTACAGTCATCTCGCCTGATGACATCTTATATCTAAAGGCTGTGTGGTGTGAAAGATATTTTTAGAAGACCTGAAATGAAAGACTTTTAGGTAGTGGGGCTCCAGTGTTTTTAAGCATTGTTGCCCATAAGGAACACACACAAGAAGCTAGCTAGGACTCAACATCTCTCCCTTTGGTAGGTGAAGGGCAAGACTTGGATGGCACTGCTGAGTTTTGAGTGACCTGAGCTCTGTAACTGTAACTTCAGTCATTTATGGACAATTTGTGGTAGATGAACACTGCCATCACGCCTTTACCCATGGGGCACTTTCCAATGTCCCATTCAAATCAGGATTGTAGATAGCAGATGTGTTCTGTCAATCAGTCAAATGTATATATACATCAGTTCAGGTTTGGTAAAAAGCCTGTATGCCTATACTGTGATGGTCCAAAAATCAGTTTTTCAAGTTAATGGTGAGACTCAATGATCTTGAAGGTATTTTCCAACCTTAGTGATTCTATGACTCTATTCTATTTATTACAGTGAGGATTTCTTTTGCAAAATGGATTTTGTAAATCTCGTAGATGCAGTGAAACTTAAAACTATTATATATTTGTGATATGGTCTCTCAGACAAATAGTCAAATGTATTTAATATGCAGTTTCACAGCTGTAGGCTGTCTGGGATAAATCCTAAGGATCTGTTTGATTCTTGTGCACCCTTTCTTGTTACATCTCCTGGTACTGCTCTGGACTCAAGTTTAACCACTGCTGAGCATGCCTTGCAAACAAAACTGTGGAACAAGCAGACCTGAAGATATGTCTCCAGAACAAACCACTCTTCTGAACTGTGGGTCACTATGGAATGTAGATTTTGTAGGGAATTTGGAAAATAACCCATAAGTATCTCTGAGGAGCCATTTCCTGGTCCTTCTTGCCATTTCCCAGGTCTGTGGGTATGTACACCGTGCTAAGTGGGGCACTTCTGAGTGGTTGCTTGAATATCTGCTGTTGATACCTTGTGGGAATAGGAATTGTCAGATATCTATCCTTTCCCATTCTTTCCCTCAGTGGAATTGGCTTCTCTGTGACTTACTTTGCTGGATGGAGATTTCATTGTCCCTTAAATGTTGCATGAAAAACCCCCACCCACCTCCTCTAATGTACCTGACATGACAAGCTGTGATGGGGAGGGGGAGCACAGGTCACTACCGGAAACAAAATCAAGTTTTCTATAGTTTTTAGTAGTGCTTTTGGGCAAAGGTCTGATCTTGATGGTCATCAGTGTAAACTGTGCACATTTGTGGGTGTATGAGATCAGACAAAATAGGATGTGAAACTGTTGTCTGTAGATACACTCCATAGGAATAACTCCAAGATGGAGAGATTTCACCTCCATCTGTAAACAAGAAGTATTCAAGCAGCAATATGGCCTGGTTGACTTCTCATCTACTTGTTCAGCTACAAACTCAGTGACACAGGCTGTGCTGAGCTCACAGCTGTTGCAGTTACACAGTTCTCAGCACCAGTTTAAAAATAACTGGATTGCACCCATGTCAACCACAGTCCCGGCAGTAACAGCAAGGGTAGGACACCATTCACATTTAAGCATCATCCCCTCTGCAGAGCCCTGTGAAAGATACTGTTTGTAACCAACCAGTGAGAATGAGAGGACTCCACCTAGTTATTTCTCCCCATGCAGAAGGAACAAAGAGTTTATTTTCCAGCTGGTAGTCTTGCAATTGCAGGCAGGCATCCAGTTATCAAGCTGGGCTCTTCCTGTCACTTACTCTGTTGGCAAACAAAGCCCTGCATGTCGGATAGGATCTCAGTTTTTTATAACTGTGCTGTTCCCGTGATTTCTCTGGATATCTCCAGGTAGTTTAAGCACTGAACTGTGTGTTTCAGACTGGAGAGTGAGGACCTTGAAGAGGAACAGCATAAGAATATGAGCTGGCTAGCTTTCTGATGGTGTTTGAGAAGTTTCTGAGTAGCTCTGTAGGGCTAGTCTACCTCTGCTGACAGAAGACCAACCTCAAAAGGTTTGAGAGAGCCTCTGGGATGAGGCTAATGCCATCCCTGATGTCTGCCATCAGATATTACCATTCCCCCACCAGCCAGCTCAGACAGATGAGACACAGTTGGGTTCACACAATCTCCCACTTCAGCTGCATGAATTGTTTGTTCCTCTGCATTGGACTCTGGCATAGGCTGTGCCTATCACTGCATCCATGGAAAATGCAGGAAATCCCTCATGAAGTAGAGTTTCCACCTCGTGTCTTCCCAACAAACATATTTCCCTAACTCGATGTCCTCCTTTACAGGCATTTAAGTTCAAGAATAGCTCTGCCTGAGGTTTTGCAAGAGTTTGCCAAACACAAGAGCCAAGATGTGCTGGCTGTTTTCAAGCAGCACTTGGAGTGAGCTGTGATCAAAACCAAATTCCCTCCTCTTCAGTGCAATTTCTGGCCCTGTATCAATGAGCTCCCCATCTCCCTAGTATGCATTTGTAAAAGAGCCCCAGTGAGAGAACACTAGGGGCAAGCATTTGCCTTATAGCAAAGCCCTGCAGTGCTTCTGCACAAGAAACAAGAGCTTCCAAGGGACTGCAAGCAGTTGGTGTGTTTGGGTTGACTGGCCGTGGTTTCCCACTGCTGGGGGTTTCCAAAGCAAATGAAATGTTATTCATCAAAGTGGGCTCCCTCCCCAACTTTTGGTTTTTGAAAATACTACAAAGTAAGATGGAAAGAAACATGTAATCCTTCATTATCACAGTGAGGATTTACTTGTTTATTTAGATTCCCCGTCTGTTCCAAATGTTCTGCCAGAGAAAGCCCATCCAGAGTCCAGGAGTGCTTGACACACATTAAAAAAATTTCTAGATGTATTTAGAAGATCAGTCCATCAGAAGACACTGCCTTCCCTCACAGTACACAAGTGCAGCAACCACATGGAAGTCTCACATGCAGAATAAAATATCTCAGGATGCTTTCCAGAGAAAATAGAAAGGAAGGAGGCACACGACCCTGGGCAGAAATAGATTTCATTGTGGCTCCCCTAAATCAGGAAGTTTTTGCTGGGACTGTCCTTGAGCTCCAGGTACCTCCTCTTTTTCTGCCTAGAAAATGTGTTTCAGTAGAAAAAGTGGAACTTGGTGCCTTTGTGGTCAGTAAAAGGAGAGGGTTGTGTTCCGAGAGTGTTTCCTCCCTCTGCCCTAGGAGGTGGAGGTCAACTTCTTGAAGGTTATCTCTCTCTGCAGATAATACAAGGGAAACAGAGAGAGAGGAGCCCAGACCTGTCTCACTTTTAGCTGCTTAAGAGCACTAGCTGAATCCCATTCCAGTACATTGTGTATAAGGAACTTAACTCCCTTGCATTGAAACTACTCAGCAACCTTTGTAGCTGGTGTTTCTCATTCCTGTTGCTGCCCCTACAAAAATGAAACAAGTGACAAACAAGAGACCATAAACATGGCAATCACATATAGCTGAGATGAGATAGACCTTTTGGGTCATCCTAGGATGAGGTAGCAGAAGATGAACAATTGTCCAACAGATGTTTTGCATTTGGATCATCATCCAAGCCAGTGGATTTGAAAATGTCCTGTGAGCTACTCTTCTAGTGATGCATTGGAGGCAGCACCTTTGAAACTGTCTCTCTTTTTCATTTCCTGGCTAAGAGCCACCAGCATGAGTGAACATCAAGAGCCTGATGTCCCTACTGGGGGCAATATTGCAGTAAACTGGTATAGGGTAGAGTGGGAGAGGGCAGTTTTCAGCCAATGATCCCCCCTAAATAATCCCCTCTTTTAAAGTTATGGGATCTTGAATGCTCCTATAAATTGCTGAGATTTTACCCTTCAGGATTTTGTCTTAAAGAAGCTCATATAATGAGATATTTGAGACACCTCTGTTCTTGAAAAGGAAAATAATCAGTTCTCTCTTTTGCAGGTGCTGTCTTTATTTCACATGTTGACATAAAGAGGAAGGGCAGACTCTCATTAGAATCTGGGGTTTCTGAAGGAGTGCTAAGCTAAATCAAATCTAGAGCTTTCCAAAAGTGACACCCCTTGGCCTGAACTCCAGTTTCATACCAGAAATAGGGCAGCCTTCCTCCATAAATTCAATGTAGCCTCAGTGGGCTGGATAGGTCTGCCAAAACAGTTCATAAAAGTAATTGTGAATCACTAGTATAATTAAGATCTGCAATTTTGAGTCTTATCTCAGTACAGAAGTGAAAGAGAGGATCTTACCAAAAAAAGGTATAAAAAAGCATAAGAGTTCCAGAAAAAAAAAAAAAAAAAGAAGACATTCTGCTTTTGAAAAGTTGTGAAGTGTTTCAAGGAATACCTGAATTTGATAAGTTTTGTGTAACTTGCTTTGGTGAGTTTTTGTGTAGAGCTCACCTGTTGCTGTCTCCCTTCTGCTGTCCCCTCAGCTCATGTGCTCCTCGGTGCAGAAAGCCCTGTTTGAGGAGGAGGACAGAGTGAAGAAGCTGCAGCAGAAAGTGGCGACACTGGAGAAGCGCAACAAGCAGCTGCGAGACCGAGTGAAGAAAGTGAAGAGGTCCCTCCGGCAAGCCAGGAAAAACACCAGGCACATGGAACTGGTGAACCGAAAGCTCAGTGAGAAACTTTCCTCTGCAGGTGGCCAAATCCCCTACATTAACTCTTTGAAGCAGGAGAACTCCCATGCTACCTACCTGAAAGTATAATGCAAGGGTAAGTGCTCAGGCCAAGGATAGTGGTGAACTTTGCCTGCATTAGATCAGCATCTGGCCCTCACACCTTGTCTATGCTGTGCTTTTCAAACCTTGCATGGAAAATGAATCTGAACTTGCTTTAGACACAGGATTAAACAGGAATGCCAACCGGATTTGGCACAGCCCAAAACTGAGTCCTCGCTGTCCTCAGTGGACACAGGGCCAGACAGTCATCTGTGCTTCTCCTTCCTTACCCGCCTCCACCTCCACCACCAGTTTTAGGTTGTCTTTGAGGGAAGTGCCAGCCCAGCCCCATGGGCCACTGCAGGCACTTGACACAGGAGCTCTTCTTGCCAGCTTACCTCCTCCACATGGGCTGGGCAAGGCAGGCCTGGGGATGTAGACGTGGATGCTGTGGGAAGGATGGAGGCATGAATGCTCTTTGCTCCATCATCATGTCCAAGCTCTCAACCTTGCTTAAGCTTGACTTAAGTCTACATCCACTGTCTGGGCAAAGGCTATGTCTGAGACACAGTCAGTTTAGGCCTCTCTTCAACATGAAGTATAGATGTACCCAAATTGTCTTAAGACTGTTTCTATATAACTCTAAATATTCTAAAGAAAATATCTAATAATTTTAATTTTACCAAGAAGTGCCTCAAGGCTCTTAGTAACTCCCTCAGGTGCCTTTATCATTGGTCAACCACCCTGTTTGGAAACCAAATAATTTTGGGACTGTGTCTAGGTCCTAATCCAGCTCCTGCAGTCAGAAGTGGACTTAGCCTGTCTTAGTGGGTGTTGGATCAGGCCCAGCAGACAATTTCAGATCCCATTTTCAAGCAGGTTTAATTTACAGTGTGGATAAGTTTTGTAGTCACTGTTTGAGGTATAATGGAGGTTGCTGGGCAGCCTCACTTAGTTACACTTAGAGACTGTAGAGACCACATCAATATCAACAGGGCATTAAAAATTTAGGTAGTTTCTATATGTATATATTTTAAAATCCTATAGAAAATATTTTTATTACACATTTGATATAGTCTAATTTCTTAAAATATGAAGTAAAACCTGTTCCTTGGTTATCTTGTAAAAAAAAATAATCCATCATATCCTTTAGCAGACATTTACACACTGAATTCTGCTCAAGCAGTGTAGGTTAAGGCATCAGTATCTGTGGCTGGTAATGTTTTCAGCTGTGTTAATGAACCATGTTTTGGGTCTTGGTACTCACCCAACCTTCCTTCGTGACAAGGCACCATAGGGAGAGAAAGGTAGAAGAGCTTTTCTGTTTTATTTCCTTTCTCAAAATAGTTTTTCTTACTCTGAGCATGAGACCCAAGTGCAGATTTGGTTCATGCTTTTTGACAGGGGCAGATGGTCCTTGCCCAGCCCTGGGCAACACTCACAGTCTGCCAGGGCTAAACCCAGTTTGTGCAAGATGAACTGGTCCTGGTCCAGATGATCTTTAATACAGAGGTGAGACCTTCAGAAATAGCGCTATGGAAACCACTGCTCTGCTCCCAGTGCTCCACAATTTACCAGATCCCTGCATGGTCTCCATGCTGTGTCTCAGCACTCAAAATTAGAGTATACCCAGGCTACAGCCCTGCTGGACCACACTTTAACTATTCCTGTGCTTGGAAAAGCCCATATCAGCTTTCAAACGTGAGCTTTAGGCCAAGATGAACTCAGAAATTGAGTCTCATTACCCTCCAGTTTGGCTCCTTTTGGAAATACAGCTTTTTTTTTTTTCCTCGTCTTGAAATAATATTGGCATTTCTTATGATTCTGACTCCTCCACGAGCTCCACTGGTTTCAAAGGCTTCTCCTACCACATCAGCACAATTTGAGTTGTTTTATGCTGTAGTCAGCAATGCTGTTTCCTGAGAATTGCTACAGAACTAAGGCTTCCCTAGAAGCCATCAGGAGTTTTAAATCCCAAAATTTAAATCCATAGAAAAGTAACTACTTTTTTATTGGTTTGTTTCTGGTTTCTGAACTGCTGTTTAAATAAATGAACTGATTTTCCTGGGATAGGTATTAAAAGCTTGTGCTTTAATTTTTTGTTAAGAAAAATATTCGCTCTGGTATTCATTCATGTATTATAAATGTTTGTATAAAGCTGAGAAAGTATAATTAATATGGCTACACCTTTGCTATGCTTACAGATTTTCCAAACACAGTGTTGAGTATCTTTTCCTTTTGGCTGGTATTTTTGTCACTTGATGAAAAGATTGCAATTTTCTTCCTATTTCCCGCTCTGTTTAGCTTAAAAAAAAAGTAAAACATTTTGTTCTCCTCGTCGATTTTGTGAGAATTTTGTTACTTTGCAAAGAAAACAAAACCAACCCCTCCCAAATGCAAAGCCCAAATGTAATCCAAAATGTCCTTACTGGGTACAAAATACGAAAATATTGTTTCCACGTGAGTTTTTTTCCTTTCATTCCTGCTTGTGTTTGGATCATTTCCAGAGATAAGGAGTAGCAGTCAGATCAGATCACAAGTTAACCCGCTGGACAAGTAACAGGGGATGTCAAGCCCAAATGAAAATGCTATTAAAGTGTCACCATTGATTGCCTGTCCCTGCTGGTGACAGTATCCAGAGAGTGACCAGGGAGGCTGTACATGCAGGAAACACAAGTGGGATGAGGAATTTGGATTATGTCTGTCCAGGTTGGTACACATCACACAGAGCTTGACACATACTGTAATTTTTAGACCCAATCTATAGCAACTTCAGAGATCAGCTAATCTGGAAGCCTGTAAAAAGGGTGAAAATTTCATACCATTTCCAAAGTTAACGTAAAAGACATGTCTGAGTATGTTCCTCTTGAAGAGTTATGAAGGAGAGACTGAGGTGCTGAAATGCAAAGGAGGTTGGCATAGCTAGATGGGTTGGCAAGGGGTGGTGCAGAAACTCAAAAACATCCCGGTAAAAAGTAAAGAGACAACTCCCCCCTCCACCACTTGGTTAGAAACAAGACCAAAAGTTTCAGCCCCCCATGAGAAGTTCAAAGATGCTTTACAAATTAATAACATCTGCTTTTGCAAAACATATCAGGAGCTTGAAGGCTGCCAGAACATCTGCAGGGCCAGTGCTAGGGGTTTTCAGAGCAGATGAAGCCAGAATTGAAGACAAGGATGGGATTTTCGGCATCTGTGTTACCCATGGAGGAATTTAGGGATGCTTTTGTGGACAAATCAATTTTTTCTGATGGATCCAGAGGATGATAAGAACTGAAAGCAAAATTAATTGTAACAGGACAGAGCAATAGTGACAAGGACAGAGAGAAAAGAGGAGAGAGGAGAGGAGAGAGGAGAGGTTTGGAGAGGTTC